>NC_043706.1:90933771-90954730 GCF_006229205.1 Suricata suricatta | reverse complement strand
GAAGGGGAAGGGGGAGGGGGGAAAAGAGGTGGTGGTGATGGTGGAGGGCACTTGTGGGGAAGAGCACTGGGTGTTGTATGGAAACCAATTTGGCAATAAACTATTTAAAAAAAAAAAAGAAAAAGGAAATGGCATCATGTAAGATACACAAGTGTGCTAGTATTTATGCTATTTTATTTTTATTTATTTTTAACATTTTATTTATTTTTGAGAGAGAGAGGGGGAGAGATGGCTTAAGCAAGGGAGGGTCAGAAAGAGAGGGAGACACAGAATCCGAAGCAGGCTCCAGGCTCTGAGCTAGCTGTCAGCACAGAGCCCGACACGGGGCCCGAACCCACGAACCATGAGATCATGACCTGAGCTGAAGCCAGATGCTTAACCGACTGAGCCACCCAGACGCCCCGATTTATGCTATTTTAGTTTGACCTCACTTTCTTTGTCAGCCTGCTGTTAACACATTTGGGAACAGAAGAGAAACAGTTTAGTTAGAGCACACTCAACACAAGATTCAAGAACTCTGCAAACTAATAATACTTAACCATGTTTGGCCAACTTTAAATGTGTTCTTTTCCCACACTAAATAAAATAACAGAATAAAATAAATGTTTGGTGCCAACAGAGCCCCCTTTTCAGTGGATTCATTTTTATAAACAGTTATCTAGCTTGTTTTCTTCTCCTTGCATTTGGAAAACTAGAAAGTCCATGCTTTTCCTCATTGACGGCATCCTGGTTGGGAAGTCATTCCAGATTTATTACAAAATGGAGTGACATTTCCCAGAAAGATGGAATCTATTTTGACCTCATTACCACCCTAGCAGGATATCTCTTCACGTTTTTGCAATACCCGTGTCTGGATCAGGGCTTGGAGTCTAGGCCCACTCCAAGGAAAACTCAGAACTTGCAGATTCTGGCTTTCTTTGTGCTGAATCAGGAAACAAAAATGTCACTCTTTGTAACTCTGGGTTTATCCTATTCTCTCCTAACCAGATGCACATACTTTGAAATGACTCTCTTCTTTTTTATCAACCATAAATGTGAAAACAATGGCTTGCTTAAATGATATTATATGGAGAATATTGAGTCTATTATGGGCATCCCTTGATGTGGTACAACTTCCCAATGAATGGTCACTAAGAAACTGCAGAAGAAAAACTTACTTTATGATACTGGGAGAGTTTATTGTTGAAAATCCATTTGAATTCATGGATACTTCTTGTAAATGCAATGTCGGTGTTGTAATAGGTAAAGTAATTCTTGGAAAGTATGTCTTTGCCTCTCAGACATGGAGATCTACTTTGCTGTCTCTTGTTTCCCACAGGGATGGATACTTGCCAAGTTTAATCATTATTAAACTCATCCCAGATTCATTTGGTAGATTGCCTATGACCGACCAAAAGGTTACTTTGAATTGTTAACCTTTCAACTAGTTGTGTATAAGAGTTAAGTTTAGAATGACAAGAAATGGAGCAGGGGTAAGAAATAAACCTCTTTTGCCATTTCATGATGAAAAGTTGGCCCAGTGCAGTGTTTGTGACCTTGTGTGACATTTTCTCTCATCTTTGGCAGCTTAACGTTGACTTTATAAGACAGCACATAAAACAAAAACTAAATATTTCAACATTCATTTAAAAATGATTATTAAGAGCCAACTGTGGTTAAATCTTGGTGCTAGAGATACAGTGTTTTAAAAATAGGCATGGTGCCTCCCTCACAGAGCTTGCAAAGAAAGGAAGAGGCAGGCTAATAAGTGAGCAAAAACAATCAAGTGTGATGAATTTTGTTCATTATCCATAAAATAAATTGAGAAGCAGTGTTAGTTACCAAACAAGGCAGAAGAATTTTAAGTATCTCATTCTCCTGGAAGAAAATCTACACATAGACTTTTATGTGACAATTTTTAATTTGCCTTTTCCTTAGTTTAATAGCCAGCGGCTATGTTTTTATACGCTGGTAAGAATAGTAAAGAAAAATGTACTGAACAATTAATGATTACTGGTTAGGATCTTGTAAAAGAATTTATAGATGGTCCTCAGAAGAGACAATTTGAGTATGTCTGTTAGGAACTTGACATGGGAGTACGTGAAAATTTAAGTTTCATCAGAAAAACAAAGCTATAACTATATAATTTAATAAAACTAAGAGCAGAAGAGGAAATAGAACATGTTTTAACCAATTTTGAAATAACTTCTATAAGCCAGTTGAAATTTAAAAGCTAGATTTCAGCTCCTTTATCGAGTTTTGTTTTATTTGGAACTCTGGAGCAATGGATGGGAGAGGCAAGACCCAGCCCTCCTTTTCAGCAGTTTGTTGTCAGGCAGGGAAAAGTTAGTAGGTAATCCACTCACCACACTAAGAAGAAAACACACTCTCTAGTCAGTAAAGAACATTGGTAAAACACAGCCCTTGAAAGAACATGGCTGCTTCATAATCAATACAGGTTGGCTGAGCAGAGTTTATGCAGAAGATAAACTGAAGCGATAGATGAGAGGGAGGTAACGAAGTACTAGAAAGTCAGGACAAAAAAGTTTAAATTTTAATGTGAAGTGAAATAAAGCGTTTAAGCCATGGGACGGAAGCACTGAGATGACAATATTAGACATTTAGTTTTAGAAAAATCTTTCTGGTTGCATGGTGAAGAATTGGTCATAGAAAAAACTGGAATCAGAGTTAAGAATAGGAGCCCTTCTCACTAAGTGAGAAATGGCCAAGTCCTGAACTTCAGTGATGGGCTGGGTAATGGAGCAGAAGTGAGGGTTGCGAAGATGCTTCCAGATTAAGTTGGATGGTGGGGTGGATGGTGGGGCATGGAATTAGAAATTGTGGGAAGAAAAGTAAGTTTTGGTAAAAGATAGCTGGAATTTGAACAGTTGCATGTAAGATGCCTGTGGGTAGAGAATTCTGGAAGCTGGACACACTGGCCTGGAGCTTCAGAGAAAAGATTTAGACTTGAGATAAGAAACATTGTGTGAGGGAAATCCCCCAGCAAGAGCAAGTGAGGAAAAAAAATCAGGGAAACAGGCTTGGTAAACACAGACATTGAAGGGCTGGGCAGACAAAGAGGAATTCTAAAAGATGAGCAAGAAGTAGAGAAAACAAAGAACAGATAGGACGGGGGTCATGGGATCTTAGGATGGAGTGAATTTCAGAAACGAAAACATGGCTGATAGTGTCAGTCACTGTAGATTGGGAGTGAGGTGGGTTGATGAGTACTTTGGTGTGGACAACAGTAGTAGGGGGTGCAGAAGTCAGCTTGCAGGTAGGGTGAGGAGTTCATTGGAGGTGAAGTGGAAACAAGAAGTGTAGACTTGCATGAGGCTCTGCCTTTAGAAAAGGAGAGAGCAGTTGGGAAATCTACACACCTGTGTGTTTCTGTTTGGGGGTAAAGTAACACCCTCCCACGCACGCACCCAAAAAAGAAACACTGTCATTTGTTTTATTGCTCTAGCTTAATTATGATAGAATTATATTGACATGTAAAATTCTAACAATAGACATCCTAAAATTTTCCATAGTTCGTTGTTTCCTTCCTTTCTTCCTTCTGTAACTCAAGAAAGAGAAAACAAATTATCTTTCATGAGCAGGAAGAAATATAGTGATGCAAAGAATTAGATATAAATGCAAAATTTAGGAAGTAAATAACAAAACCATCAGATAACAGAAATAGTGCCAATTTGTAATCCCAAACCCACATATTTCTGTTTGATTCATTTTCAGAATATCTTGTCTTTTAAATGGAGGCCTGCTTTTTTAAAACAAACAGAAACTTGCACAGTTATATTTTGAAGGAAATGTATAGAAATTAAAGTGAATCAGAAGAATGAGTAGACATTCATTTTTATGTGAACAAAGGTCAAAAATGCTCTTTTAAAGTAGTAATTTTAAGGGTGTTGGGTGGCTCAGTCAGTTGAGCTTCCAACTCTGGCTCAGGTCATGATCTCGAGGTCTGTGAGTTCAAGCCCCATACAGGCTCTGTGCCGACAGCTCTGCTTTGGATTCTGTGTCTTCTCTCTCTGCCCCATCCCCCTTGTGATCTCTCTCTCAAAAAAATAAACAAACATTTAAAAAATTAAAATAGTGATTGTATATTGATTCTCTCAGTAATAGAAGGAAACAGAATTCATTAACCCATTTTACAAATGAGAAAAATGACTTCTCTAATTATAGGACCAGGATAAAAACTTTTATTTCTTAATATCCATCCATCCACTAGCACCCCTGAAAGATTTCCTCTTCCTAAACCAAATACAAGTTGCTACTGGTGATAAAAAGGAATATAGTAATTCTGTCCACTTAACTCCCAGGGTTTCTTGCAATAACCAAAAGGGGATTTAAAGTGCTTTGAGCTCTAGAAAAATAAACTTTACTCATTGAAGGCATTTGTCTTCTACTTATTTTGCAACTTTGTGTTTACATTTACCTCTTCATATTTTCTTGGTTCCTCTCTGTAAAATTATTCTACATCTACCATCTAGCTTCCAGTGCTTCTGGTCCCTAATTTTATACACACACATGCACACCTTTGTCTCATAAACCTACTCCCCTTTTCATAAAACTGTCTTCATTTCTGACGGTTCAGTGTTTGGGTTCTACCTGGTCACCATGTGTTCTGTGTGTTCATGCACACTGATGGTCTGAGCTTCTTAGGGATAGTCCCTGTCCCGAAGCCTTGTTCCCACAATTCATACCACGGCCAGCCTCAAAGGACCACCATACAAGGGTCCTCTGTGGATTAGAAACAGGAGGTTGTGCCACATGTTTTCTGTACTGGTTCCATTTCTGAGAGCTCCTTGCACATGACATTAGATACTTAAGGGGGAAAAAAAAAAGGAGAGCAAAAAAAAAAGAACACCCTTAAAGTTAGTCCTGCTGTTGACAGAAAGCAGAATTAGACTTTGGAAAATGTCCATTCCTTAATATCTCATATTGCTCTCATTTGTAGTGTAAAATGATGCAACTCACATTGTGCTTTGTCCAATAGTGCAATTAATCCCCATGAAAGAAATAAATTGAATCACTGCAGCAAGACTCTTACCTCCCAAATGACTCTTTCTCAAATTAGAAATGAGTAATTATTATAAGGATAAATAACTATGAGTTTCTCAGAATAAATTTTCTCAACTTATGAGACAGTGCTCGTAGGATTCCCCTATCCCAAATCCTGGAAATGTTAAGCTTCTGACACCCCCATTCTTGCGTTCAGGAACTGAGACATTTAAATGGGCATCAGTGGAAAAATCCACATTGGCTCACAGGATATGAACACGGTTTCCTTGCTTCAAGTGGTATCTTAATGGGAATTGTGTTTTGCACTCCAATTAAAGAGGCCAAGCCCTGGAGAAAGGCTTTAACTTTCAATAGCTGTATATAAATAGAGTGGGGGAGTGAACAATCGCCTTCCCGCTTTCCCAGGCCAGCCTTCAGGGGGATCAGACCACAGAACCAATCACATGAAAAATGCCACTCGTGTATTACCATGGTGGTTTCCATCTTAAAGACTGGTATTTACCATTCAATCAAGAGCATAATGTAACCAAAGGAAAAAAAAAAGAAGAAGAAGAATGATTGTTTATAGTGATAAAGTTAGTCCGAGGCAAATCCCAACTTTTTTTTGGAAAACAGATATTCTGGACTAATTCACATGTCTTCAGGAGAAAAGTCGTTTATCTTACCTTTTTGTTCTTAAGGGAGTTCATTGTCTCACTTCCAAGCTTCAGGTGTCTCCAGTCACTAGGAAACGTCTTAAAAATTAGACTAACATCAGTTAATAAGCAGGCTAACATCCAACAAATTGCTATCCCAAGCTCTGGCCATGATACATGAGCATGGGTGACAAACGTTCTCTGTCAGGCACTGTCCACTCTACTCCAAGCTTGCGGAGGAGAAGCTGAGTTCGCGTTGCTTGGCTGAGATCAGCTGTCTCCAGGAACTTGAGTCTTGTCTCTAGCCCAGCATGGGTACGGAGAGTAGGAGGGCCAGAACATAGCCAAACACAAGACCATCTTCCTGATAACCTGCTCATCCTAAGACAACAACAAAACTATACTTGAAAATGGGCCCAAAACTCTCCTCCAAGTACAAGCATTAAAATTTTAAAATAACAAAATGAATACCCTGCTGGGCAGAGATGTTCTGTGGGTGGTGCTTTCCCACTATCATCCTGACCTCAGAAGATTCTAGATAAACCACAAACATTCCGATTTCTCTCAGGAGTACATTATGGACCCATCATCCGTGAGTTTAGCTAATTATTTATGAAGTGATTTATATTTCAGTCTAAACATCTTTTGAGGATAACAAGTATATGTAGACTATTCACTGTGAGTGTCTTCCAGCCAGGGCTCAGTTTCTGACTCTGGAGTTTTATGGGTTATTCCTCCCTCCTATTAAGTCAGATTTTGTAAACAAATCTATGTTCTTTCCCCCCACAGTTTGGATGATTTTACAAAATCCCTTCACAACCTCCGCTTTTTCAGACTGAGAGTGCTTTCTCACTCTATTTTGTTTTTCAGCCATTTCACCGGGAATATCAAGAAAACCTATCAATGTCCAAATCTTAGAAGTAAGCCACAGATCTTTTTTTGCTCACTTCTTGGTAGATACTCCTTACGGTGAACACAGGGATAATAGCATCGTTTCTCAGAGCATTTCCAGGCATCCTGGCCCCACCACACAGGGAAGATTTGTGCCTCTTATAAAAAGTTTCTCAAGCTCTCAGCCTCCCTCTCCCCTCCTCCATTTTTGTTACATGTAAAGAGAATAGTTATTGGCTTATTCGACCATGTCAGAACATTTACTCTTTATATACAATGACCTTTCATCCTCACTTCATCTCTGGGAAATGGGCATGATTATTTGCATCTTACAAACAAGCAACAGAGGCTGAGAAAAATCTTAAGAATCGTGCCAAAGGTCACAAAACTAGTAAGTGGCAGGACTGGAATTCAGACCCAGGACCATCTGGGTATCCAGTTAAGTAGCTGAAATCATTTCTGACCCTGTCACTGGGGGGGTTCGTATCCCTTTAGGTCGGCCGTCATCTTTTAGGATATGGGTACAGCCTTATATTCACGGTTCCTTTACACCAGCTTTGCATTTTAATTATCCTAGGCTGAAACTACAATTACAGAAACATATCTGTTGCATCTGTCTCTATAGCCTTTTCTTTGTCTGGCAGTCCTGTTTGGAATGGGATTATAGCACATTCATCAGCATTAATCCCATATGAGTGAATGTGAATGTGGCACCAATGTTACTCGTTAAAAACGTGGGATGCTACCAGTTTTCAATTTGGATGCTTAAAATTGTATATATGGCTATTTTCCACTTGTAAATTCAATCTTTTATCCCTATGAAGCATTTGAAATGAGAGAAATAAAAATACTGTTGCTAAATATTTGGGGGATTATTTTGTAAGCCAGTGAAAACAGCATCTTTCATTTGCTTCACCAATGGTGGGAAGGTTTTCTTTTGTATTTTTCTGAATAGGTCCCCTGGGAATGAGTGCACAAAACACAAAATCATATTCCTTTAATTAATTTTCCAAAAACACTATTATTTCCACATGGTGACATCCATCTCCCTTTTCTAAAATGCCCCAAAAAGCTCCCCAAATGGATTCAGTGCAACTCAAAACATAAGGGATGGCTTATTTTGACTTCTGTACTAAAGGCTAAAACAAGACAATGTTTTAAATGATGCACATGGTCAAAACTAGATTATTTTCTCCAAATTATAATATTTTAAAAGTAAAATAAATTTCTCCACTTTCTTGAGTCTTTGAAAGTGTGAACTCATCAGGATTCTTCATTGTCACGGGGACTTGGGGTACAATATGGCAGCTGACTGCTGAACAGAGAGCCAGGGGCTAAATCAGAATTTCGAACTATTAAACAGTGCTGAAACATCTATGCTTTTCAATAGGCATGGTATAAAGCAGTTTCCCTTATATGTATTCATCTTAGCTGACTAATTTCAATCAATCTTGGTCAAACAAGTTTAGAAAATAAGGTACATTTTTCCTTCTTTCCTCTTGATAACACACATAGGGGAACGCAATAAACTATTCAATTTTCTTTAATATAATGGTCTCTGTCTTCTTTGACAATGGAACTGCTTATCCTACAGCATCACATAAAGCTAGTATTCAGTGGAATACACTTTGGAAACCATCAGGAGAAGGGCTCAGCATCTAACTTAGAAGGGGTTCAGGCTCAATTTTTGTCTCTTGAGGTTTATAGGTGTCCCTCGGACAAATCATAAGACCTCATCTAGAAAATATGGGGTGGGAGGGGTGCCTGGGTGGCTCAGTCAGTTAGGTGTCCGACTTCTGCTCAGGTCACGATCTCGTGGTCGGTGAGTTTGAGCCACACGTCGGGCTCTGTGCTGACAGCTCAGAGCCTGGAGCCTGCTTCTGTGTCTTCCTCTCTCTCTGCCCCTCTCCCACTCCCACTCTGTCTTTCAAAAATGAATAAATGTTTAAAAAAAGAAAGAGAAAATGTAGGGTGGGAATAATCCTTGTTCTGTCTCACAGAAATGGGGAGAAAAAATGAAATCATGGGTGTGAAAGCATCTCTTCAACAGAAAACTTGTATGTAAATTAGTTATTATTTTCATTATTAAAAAAATTATAAGAGAAAAATTGGGTTACTTTTTTGTTATAACACAAGGGGTTCACGAGTCAGGAGATGGGCTCCTCTGACATCACATTTTACAATCCTGTGCTTTATCTCTCAAAGATCTCAATGTGACATTTGGACATGGTCTCTCTGTTTCTCATTATGTGTCTGAGATACAATTCAAAGTTTTTGTTTTATACCTTAGTACATTTTTGAGCCAAGGTCCAGAACTACCAGAAACACAGGAGATAAAATACCCCTATCCATTAGCTGAAATAAGAAATAAGCAAACAAATTTAGGGATCACTGATTAAAGCAAATAGGCAGGATTCCCAACAGGAGAGACAAGATAACTAGTTACTGAACAAAAACGTGATGTCTAGGGAGTTTCTGATATATATTATTTTGGTTATGTGGCATGCAGACTAAAGTCTGTATTTTGAATTATTTTGGAATGCACTGTTAAATGTGGCTTCCCTTTAATTTGTAATGATAAGTTATCTATGTTCCTAAAAAAGGAATGTATAGTAAATAAACTCAAAACAACTTGGTCCCTTTCCCAGACCTCTGTCATGGCCAATTTTCATTCTCTATTCTTCGTGTTTGAAAAATATTTTCCAAGTTAATATTTAATAATCCTTTATACTTAAGGCTTCATACTAATATGGTACCCTAAAAAGTCTTACATGATTATATAATCATATATGTTTCATTTTAACTACACTTCTCACACTGAGATCCAAAAAAGAGTGTTTAGGATAAGTGCTTGAATCCTTAGTCATAATTAACAGGACAAACGGGCTAAAGCAAAATGATGATAAGTTATATTTATTGAAGATATACGATGTGTCAAGGCCTGTTTAGAGTTTTTGTTTTGTTTTGCCCCGCAAAATTGGTTCTATTTTTCCTATTTTACAGATGAAGAAACTTAGGAATTAAAAAAAAAAATCTAATACCTTTTTTAAAAGAGTTCAAGCAGTTAAAGGACGGATCCGGGATTTGAACCCAGAATTGTTTGCCTCTAAGACTGACCATTTTTTGGTGAATAATACTGCCTCTCCACATCACATCAGGTGAGATTCTACCTCATGTAACAGCATATTTGCCTTTTAAGGTTATGTTTACAAGCTTTGGCTATCAGACAATAAATAGCAGAGTTATCAGTATTCAGATTTGAACCTGTCCCCCAGGAAATATTTTGCCCAGATTAGTGTCATCTAACTGGGCACTTACTATTTTCGTGACAACATTTGTTTCACTTCATGGATTTAAAACAGCTGTTGGAAGCACACCTTCCTATTAGGCACCCATGGCAAGTGTATTCTTTTTAAGGACATGAGTTCACACGATGACATATCGAAAGTACCTTAGAAAGTAGGTAGATGAGCCCTTGTTTTTCTTGATGATTTTCCAAGCTTTTAAGAAATAAGATCAGGGTTTCCTGGGTAGCTCAGTTGGTTAAGTGTCCAACTTCAGCTCAGGTCATGATCTTAGAGATCATGAGTTCAAGCCTTGTGTCAGACTCTGTGCTGACAGCTTAGAGCCTGGAGTCTGCTTTGGATTCTGTGTCTCCCACTCCCTCTCCCTCTGCCATTCACTCTATGTCTCTCTCTCTCCTTCCAAAATAAATAAACATTTAAAAATTTTTAAAAAAGAAACAAGATCAAATGATTTTTTTGTTCGGACTTTTTCAGTGTTCAGTCATTTTTAATGTTATTAATCTGGAAAAAGTAACCATAATGCAAATAATAACACCCAAATTTATGGTTGTCAGAGTTCTTATATCTATATGTTTTGAGGACCTGCTCTGTGCAGTCTTCCTCGGGGACTAGAGAGAAAGTGGTTAATAGTGGGAATCACTGTCCTCAGTAAACTTGCAGTCTAGAACCAAGGCAAACAAATAAAATATAACCAAAATACAGAGAGAACAAGAGTGTTAAAATAAATAGAAGGTACAATTTACCAAATCGGAGTTATTAAGAAAAGAGTTATCCAAGGGGCTGATATCTAAGCTGAATCTTGAAACCTGGGTACCTGTGGCTTAGAATGAATCAAGCATTGATTTGATCTATATATGGCATGTGGCATGAATGGAAAAGACTGCATTACATGAGATCTATTTCTAGCAAGTGTAAATAATTTTATCAGTTGCAGATTTGGGGGCAAAACTTCAATTTTCTAGTGAGCCCTGCCATTCTTCACAGCCTTTTCTAAATTAAAAATGTAGGAAATGATCCATTTCAATGAGGGCAGGGTGGGTTGTAGAGGCAGCTGAGTAGCTGATGGAACAGGACATTTTCCTGGAATCATATCCAGACCATCATATCTGACACATCAGCACACATGCAACTTGGACCATTCAGGCGGCAGCACCATTTTTGGAGTCTGTCTGCTAGCCTTTTGGGATTGCAAGATTTTAAACTTCTACTATATTCTCCTCCCTCATGTGTTTGCATGACATTGAATTTACCTGATCATTTTTCTGTTGAGAACATGCCCTTGCATCCCATGATTTATTTTTTTAGGAAAACAGTTTTTTCTGTATTACACTGACATTTTAATAGAGAAGTTGTGGCAATAGAGTGTTCAAATGTGATAATATCCAAAAATCTTCAACTTTGTATAACTATATAATCCCCTCTTTCCTCATTACTGTTCCAGTCTGCGAAAATTAGTTCAGAATAACATCCAGTCATTAGTGAACAATAATGTAATGTTATTTCTGTCACCATTTAATATTACCAAATGTGGAGACATTCAATCATATAGTTTCTTAGGAGAAACTATACCTTGATGGGAACAAATGTTCAGAATTTTTTCCCAAAGTATGTTGCCACTAATTTTTTTTATTAGAGTATTTTTTTTTGAGAGTGAGCGTGCACACACCCGTGAGTGGGAGGGGGCAGAAGGAGAAAGAGAGAAAATCCTAAGCAGGCTCCATGCTCAGCTCAGAACCCAATATGGGGCTCAATCTCACAACCCTGGGATCATGACCTGAGCCAAAATTAAGTCAGACTCTCAACCAACTGAGCTGCCCAGAAGCCCTGCCGCTAATAGTTTTTAAGCATTGACGAGAGTGTGAGTGTACAGCTCTTCAGAGAAACCATTCGGCTAGGCTGCTGAAAGTTTCAGTCTCATTCACTTGTCTGGTAGCCAAGTATTTCTTACTTGGAAACTCTGATGACAGTACATTCAGGTTGTGACATGGTTTATTTCCTTTCATTTTAAGTCTAGGTGACTTTCCCAGGAAGAACTGTCTTGTAACATATCTATAGCACCACTCCCTGCCCTTCGTGCAAAGTGAAGTCAGTCATTGCAGTTTTTCAGAACGGCCCCTTGGGGCTGAATATTTTGAAGGAATAGGAATGCTCTTATCCCTACTTTACTGTAGTCTGAAACCACATCTGGGTAATCACCTGTGCCATTCTGGAGAGAACATCTTGCTATCGATACCACCTCGAAAAGGAATCTAAAGGCCCTTTAGACGGTCATATTTCATTAGATTTTGACTCCTTGGGAAACTCTTCAAATCATTTTCACTAAAAGACACAGCCGATGTGTCTAAGAAGAAAATTTTCCAAAACACTAAGATATAGTCAATTGAGTTCACAATATTTGGTCACTCATTTGCAGAGAAATTATCCAATTAAATAGAAAAGCAGTCTTAGAGATTCAGAAATTTAAAATCTGAAAAGACTTGAATGCTTAAATGATTTTGTATTTTCAATCCTAGTACAAATGAGTAGCGAATCTGTCTTATATTTAAATGTGTTGTTGGAGTCCAGTGACCAATGAGGATGAATGTCATAAAAGGTCTAGAACTGTTTTTTTAATTATTGTTAATAATTAGTGTCCTGCTATAGATAATATTATGCAGGGTAATAACTTCTTAATTTTAAGAAGATCCTTTGCCATGATTACAACAAGTAAGTATGAACATATTGAGTGAATTTCTGCAAGGAGCTGCCAAAGGATGAAATTCCCTCATACTTGTAAATGTAAGCACATTATTGAAGATGGTAATGAATTTAACATTTCCGTTAAAACCAACAGATGATTGTAATGAACCAAGAAGTATAAGCATTATACTAATAAGTGACTTCACAGGTTTCTCATCTGTGAAAGGCAGTTGCTGAAAATCAGTCTTTAGATAAGAAAATATAATAATGATGCTAAAATAATATTTGTTGCTATTGTTATGTTTAATATCTTATGTCATTTAATTCTCAGAGTAATTTATGTAGCTCTATAAAGTATAGGGTCATATCCATAGCTACATTTGTAAATATTAGAAACATATATAAGATAGTATATACACATATACAGAATATTAGAAACAGTTTTATAATCACACAATGGTTGAGTGTGAGTCCATGAAGACATTTAATGGCATTATTGGTTTGGGTTGTATTTGGGGTTCTGTTTTCTCCTCCTAATCTCATATAGAAAAACTGTCTAATTAATTAATTCCAAAACAAATATCTGAGTACTAAGAAAATGTCAAGCTCATTGTGGTAAAAAGTAAGCATAACTAGTTTTGATTCTGTATGACATTTAAAATTAATTTTACTTGTAGTAGCAAAGCTAAATGCGTAACATACATTGGTTTCTAGGTCGTAAATATTTGCAAAGCTCCTTTAGCAATTCAGAGGAAAGGCACTGGCTTCAAGAAAAGCTAACCATCTTAATCATTGTAATGGATAATATTTCTCATGATAATATATTCCATCTAAACTGTTTTCTCTACTAAATAAGGGAAAAGGAAACTCACACTTTTAATAGAAACATAATAATACTGAGATTAAGTGCTTTATATTTGACCAGAAATATTTTATCCAATACACTGCTGTAATATTATAATCCAGATAATCTATTTGAGTGAACATTATGAAAACCACAGAGTAGTCGACTTACTACCCTGAGGAAACCACAGATAACCATCATGGGATTTGTTTGTTTGTTTGTTTGTTTGTTTGTTTTAAAAGCTAGCATAATTTTGGCATACAAATCCTGTGGAAGCCAGTCAACAATGATTCATACAGTGAAATGTGAAATTATCATATATTTCCTGAAATTCCACCACTTCCACGAAATCCTTTATACTAACCATTTAGAAGAACTGACAGTACTCTTAGCTAAGTCAGCACTGTCATTTCCTCTGAATTCACTTTCCCCCTCAATTTGTATGTTAGGACATATTTTCTTCCTGTTACACAATGTTTGACTTGTTAACTACACAGAGACAAGTGGACCGTCTGAGTAATTTTTACATCCTCTTAGGCTATAAGTTTGTGAGAAACACAGCCATGTCTGTTTATCTCCTGTTTTTGATTCAGCCTTGCCTTACCCATGCCATTCATATTTTGAGAATGATGAGGATAATGGTGAGGAAGATGACAGAAATATCTTTATCAAGAGGTAAAAAGAAAAAGGCACATATACAAAGTCCTTTTTGCTGAAAAGTATAAGGTGTGGGCAAAACAGGCAAGTGATTTTAGATGAAGTTGTGGAGGACTTTCTTTGACCCACCTACTGATGATTTCTGTCTCTGAGAAGACCTGGAATGGAACTGGATCATCATTTCTTTAGATTCCACTTACTAGCTGTATGACTTTGGGCAAGTTATTTAACCTTTATGAGGCTCCAGATCCTCATGTTAAATAATAACTATCTTGTAAGCATGGTATGAGGCCAAGAACCATCAATCATGGGGCAGGTAAATAAAATAATGTTTATTAACAGTCTTGGTCTTAAATCTGCCATATAGTTACCCCTCCATACATGGTATCTACTGTTATTGTGAGTCAAGAAATCTATATTGAATGCCATATCCATATAAGACTACATATGATTCAGGTAGGTTCTAGTAATATCTATCTTCAGTTTTGTGTTTATTTTGTACCAAATGATGTATTATTATAGGTATTATTTCACTCTATACTAATACCCTATTGAGTATTTGCTAAGTGGATTACTTAATAAATGAAAAAGTTAATGAAGAGTAGAGACAAGTTAATGAAGGGTAGAGAAAAAGCTCAAATACTGGGTTCTACATAACCATCCTCTACTAACTTGCTCCCAAAGGACTTTCACATCTGACTGAAATCTAAAATGTTTCTTTTCCTAATAAATAACTTGGCATTAATTTTCTAACATTTTCTTGCTCTTCAAAATCCTACCAATAATTTGAGATAGGTTAACACAAAATTCCACTTTGAATTCTGACCAGATGCATTTTAAAATATTATAGTTAAAGGAATATTTAGAGATTCTTCAGAAGTAGGGGGCTTTTTTGAAATTAAGGAACTATTTGCTTCCATTCAAGGAAAATTTTCTAACACTTAGAATCATGCCTGGCACATAACAGACATTCAATAAATATTTCTTCTGATTACTTCTTATATTCTTGCCTGTATGTTCTCTTCTCTTCTTTTTTTTAAATTGGAATATAATTGACATATATATTGCATTAATCTTCGGCATGCAACCCAATGATTTGATAATGTGTATATATTGTGACATGATTACCACAAAAAGTCTAGTTAACATTGATCACCACACATAGTTTACAGTTCTTTTTCTTATGACAGGAACTTTTAATGTCTACTTTCAGCAATGTCCAACTATGTGGTATGGTATTATTTTTTTAAGTTTATTTATTTTGAGAGATAGAGTAAGAGAGCACACATGTACACGTTCATGAGCCAGGAGGAGCAGAGAGACAGGGTGAGAGGAGGGAGAGAAAATCCCAACCAAGCTCCATACTGTCAGAGCAGAGCCTGACACAGGGCTTGAAATCATGAACCGTGAGACCATGACCTGAGCCAAAATCAAGAGTTGGATGCTTAACTCACTGAGCCACCCAGGTGCCCCTATGATACAGTATTCTTAACTATTGTCACCATGCCATACATTACAGGACTTACTTATTTTATAACTGGAAGTTTGTGCCTTTGACCACCTTCATCCATTTTGCCCAATCCCTTTTCCCTGCCTCCGCCAACCACCAATCTGTTCTCTGTACCTTCTTTTCTAAAAATCTTCCCAATTCATCCATCCTCATGACTTCCATACTAATATCATAAACTCTTTGAACCTTTTGCTCTCCCATAAAATGGGGGAAATATGTCCTTTGTGAAATTTTTTTTGTGATGATTAAATGAGACAACAAAATGTTCAGCATGCCCAGAAAGATCAATGACTAACATATGGTCATCAACTAATATTTGGAACTATTATTGTTGATAAACACCATTTATGTATTGCTGACCTCTGTCACCTGTTCATAATACTCTCTGCCTCCAAACACATCTGTCTAACCTCCTATGAAACAGCTCTACTTGGATTTTCAACAGCCACCTCAACCACAGAATGTGCAGAGCACATCTCAACGTTCCCACATGACCCTCCCCTTGATCATCACTGCATTTTCTACTTCCACTAAATTCTACAGTTGCCCAAGTCAGAAATTTGGAAACCTTTCTCCTTCCCTTACTTTTGCATCAAGGTCTCACAGCCCTGAAGATTCCACTTCTCGCTCACTCTTAGATCTGTCTCCCCTTCCATGCATCCTCTACATCTCTGTGTAATGCTTTCTCTCAGGACTCTTACATGGTGTCTGAGCCTCCAATTGTTGGTTTGCAAACTGGCCCCTGTAGTTGGAGACAAGGAGAGACCAAAGAAAGATGCAGACCACTTTGGACTGGTAGGTAATAGGTTTAACAAGTTAAGGGTACTTAGGAGGCTTGTCTTGGGTGGTTGAAAGACAAATAGTTTCCTGCATCTGCCTGCCAGAATCTTGAAAGTTTTTCTTAATAACCTTAAGTGGGTATAGTCATGTATACAATCCAGATGATTTCAACAACACCTGACTCTGTCAAGGCTGCATCCTTGAAAATGGAAGCCACCATGGGAATGCTTGGAAGAAGATATATTCCAAGGACAAGGGAAGGGGTGAGGAGCCTCTGACTGCCCAGTTCAGCCTGCTAGGCAACCGCCAGGCACGTCCTCCCCATGACCTCTTCCAACCTCGATCCAGCCTCTAGATTGCTTCCCAAGTGACGCTGTTAAAATGCACATCTGAGCACATCACTCTCCTACTATATTAGCTGAAGACCTAGTTCCTTACCATGGAGCACAAGGTCCTGGATTTGGTCTTTAACCTTTTCTCTTTACTCTGTGCTCCCCTCAGGTCAGGCTACAGGTACCTCCCTAGTGCCTTGTGCTCTAAGCCTCCAAATCTTTGCACAAGCTTTCCTGCTTTTGCCACCGCCACATATGTGTTCTTCACCATTCAACTGCTGTCACTTCTGTAGTGAATCTTTTCTCCTCTCCAAGCACGGCAGCACCTTTCCTAGTACTCACCTAGTATCTGTACTAACGGGATGATAGCCCCACTCGTTCTGCATCTGTTTTTCTGTCTCCCCTCCAAGTGATGAGTACCTTAAGGGCAGAGATTATTTTTTCCTTTGTATTAGTATCCAGGATGTTCTCAGAAATACAACTTGTGCTTTGTAAATTATTAATACATAAATAAATAGATGCCTCTTTTCAATTTTCTGCTCTTAATCAAACTTCTTTTGCCTTATAAAAATGACACATAATTCAGAGTTTGAAGATCTGCATTTAAATCCCAACAGTGCTACCTACTAGTTGGAGACTTGAACAAATTAACAACCCCCTCAACTTTATTTCTTCAAGGTAACAATCAGAGATGATCATGGATGTTAAATTTGTAAATAGTACAGAACTTTGAAAATATAACAAATAATAAGATACACAGCTTGTGTATAATGTAGCTCAAGATGAAATGATGTCATTGAAATCAAACTTTAGTAATTGATACTGTGCACTCTGTATGTTTCTTTCTGGGAAAACATGTATCACAGCTACCTTTGTACAAACCTGGCTTCTACTATTAGTTCTTATTAGGTGTGTGTGTTGCATAAGTCATTTAAATGATGTGAGCCTTAATTTTCTCACCTTGAAAATGTAAATGGTAATAGAATTTCTTCATAAAATTATTGTGGAGATTAAATGCATTAAACTTATAGAAAAAAAAAAACATGGTAACTGGAGATTACAAGTCCTAAAAGTTTTTCATGCTTTTATGATGAAAAGCCCTTGTTTTCCCTATGAACCAAACAACTATTCTATTTAAAATTTTTAAGTTGTAGGAAATGAGTGATCAAACATCACTAAGAATATGAGAGCACATTGAAATTTTAATGGGTATGAAGGTAGCAGTAACTATCAGGATAAATGGATAGGTATAATTGGAGTAATAGATATTCATCAGTGGTTTTACTTATATTAACTTCCCCATATTTTTTCAAAGAATTTGATAATTCACTGTTAAATATGACTGGTTCTCCCACCTAATTTTATACAAATTTTGCCACATTATGAACACACTGCTATTATAAACACACACATTATATTCCATTCTACAAATAGTACTCTTATCTTGCCATTTGCTTTAACTTTTTTTTGGTTGTTTCCCACAGTGCACAAAATATAAGCCAAACTTTTGACTTGACATTAAAGGGCCAGCCCTTTCTACATTTTATCTCTCCTAACCCAATCTAATGCACCTGATATAACTTCATGAATATGCCCTGCTTCCTAATCTGTTCATGCAATCCCCCCCCCCACTAAATCTTTCCAGAATTCCTTCCTCTCCTACCTTTCCAAACCCTATTCATCCTTCTCTCACCCCAGTAGCCATTGGTAAGTTCTGCTAAGCTGCTCTACTGATAATGATGATGATAGTAATTCACATTGCTAGAGAGCTTACTATGTGCCAGGTACCAAACCAAAAGATGTATATATGTTATTCCATCTTAGTATCAGGATAAGACTAGTCTATATTGATAGGCACCATTATTTACATCTGAATGAAGCTAAGGCACAGAGAGGTTCTGTAATTTGCCATAGTCACAGGTACAGATACAGGTACTGTAGTACGTGGTAGGACTTGGATGTGAAGCAATGTCTGCCAACATCCAAATTCCATGCTCTTAACTACTAGGCTGGGCTTTGCCCTATTGTTCACATTGCTTGTCCTCTCTATATCTTATGTTTGCCATTTATAGCCTTACATCATTAGTTAACTCTTCTGTGTATGTTTGCTCTCCCGTTGAGATGTTATTCACCATTTACCTTCCCGAATCTATTCTCTGCTTTGCTCTGGGTCTTAAAGGAGTATTTGGGCTGCATCATCCACTTTCTTGCCCTCCGCTTCCTAATGGGTTGGGCAAAAGGAAAGCACCAGTAGTAGATCTGATGGGAATGAAAATATGAAGACATCCTCCTTCTCCCATCACTGCTCCTTCTCTGCCTCACCAAGTTTCTCTTAAAGCACAGCTCCTTTTGGAGGCTTCCCACATCTCCAGGGCCCCCCTGTCCTGGTTACACTGCTCTCCTTTTTCATTCAGGCCAAATGATGAGAATACTCTCCTACTGTTTCCGGTCCCTTGGCGTTTTGTCATTCCATGTTGGTTTCCTTAATCTTGATCATGCCACTGTTAAATAATCCTTTCTTTAAACTAGTTTCAGTTAAATGTTTTTAAATATGTCATCACCTTTCTTATTGGAACCCTGATGGATCTACCACCACCTCTAGTTGTGAAGGAAAGTCTTAAATATAGGAGCTCTTCAATAACTATTGATCACCCTTCTTATTAGTGAAAGAGTATGCATATATATGTACATATGTATGTATCAATAAACTTGTAAATGTGAATCCATAGTGATGACTATCTTTCTTCTTCTGAGTTTGTCTTATGAATTATCATCAACTTTACTCAGAAATTGTAATCACTTGTAAGCTGCAAGTCATTATATAGGATGAATTTGTAGAAAATCCTTCAGAAGTATTAATTTGGCATTTTACAGGTGTTTCCCCAAAACTCCCCTTTTTCTTTACAGGCTACTTAATGCTGTGAGATGCTTCCTCAATAGACAATATGTATATTTTTATACATGGGCTATGCTGCCATTGAATGAGGCAACATTTGCCATGGATCTCCCCAAGCATCAATGTGTGTAGGATTTTGAGGCTCTGTGTCTGTTGTCAGGGACGCTTTCCTTTGAGGTTATGAACCACCCTTCTCTGGAAATTTTTCTCAGGGCTGGTTTTTGTTGAGTCTAGTCTTCCTGTCAGGCATGCTTCTTATGGTGATCTAAGAAGCCTATCCCCTTCCAAACCCAGTCCAGTGACTTTCATGAGCAGTCTGCTCAAACTAAGCTCAAGGTATTTTCCATCAAAAAGATAAGCTGAATCTGGAAAAGTCAACAATGGCAGTAAATGAATGCAGTGTTTATCTTTAGAATTAAGGAAGGATTTCCACTTGGCTGGTGTTCTATCATAAAAGCATTGATTACATTCTTGTATCTAGACAGGACTATTACCATACAAAGAAAGTGAATCTGAAAAGGAAAACATTTTCTGATATTTGTGGCAGTAAAACCTTACTAAAAAAAATACTATGTAGGATAGTAACTGGGGAAATATAGCATTCTTCTGCCCCTCTTTTTATCAGGCGGTGAGGACTATTACCCTTTTTTCCCCACATTTGTTAGAACACCATGTCCTTTCTTTATTTCAAAATAATTTCACAATTTGTTCTCTTTCTTAAGTTTGCAAGTCTTACTGTAATTACTTAGAGAGGAAAGCACCTTATTCATTTCACTGTAAGGCATATTGTCAGATGGCACATCCAGTAAGGTTTCCTGCACCCAGATATTTTCAGGGTGACAAGTGCTTAAGGGCCTCAGTCTGAGAGCGTGGACCTTTCCTACACTGGATAAGTCATTATTAGTCACCTCAAGTTGAAGAAACTGACACTCATTTTATTTTGGGAACTATAGCATTCAGTCCACTTGGGCTACTCTGAGCAAAGACTCTACCATAGCAGTGACCCCAGTGACTCTTTCCCTTTACAAGTCAGCTATGAATTTCACCCATATTTTCTCCAGTTCTTAAATGCATTCACTTTAAGTAGCCCCTATCTGATGATGCCTCTTAAAGTAAACCCCTAACTCAGACCTCTTTCCTGAAATCCAGCTGCTTACTATCATCTCTACCCAAAAGACTCCCTGGGATGGAATTAATCTTGCCCTCAGTTGTGGTGTCTCACCTGTAGGTCCTTTTGTTGGCTGCTGAAAATGCCAAACACCCACTATCTTAAGGCAGAAACCTAAGGGGCATTCATAGATTCCTCTCACCTCATCCTGTTTCTTCTCCCTACTCATCCCATCAAGTACTTTTGAGTGCACCTTTTTAATATCTTTAATATCCATTCTGTCCTCTTTTCCATTGCAACTGCCTTAGACTAGGGTCT
>NC_043706.1:90894093-90933671 GCF_006229205.1 Suricata suricatta | reverse complement strand
AAAAAGATTATGCAAATGGAGTAATGTCATAGATTTAGATATACTAATAAAATGTAGCTCTGTAGTTTTATCCACAGCTAATCTGGTTATATTCACAACTCTCAACTACTCTGTGGATAAAAGTTAGTTAAAATTTCAATTTAATTTCATGTTAGTATAATTTGCTACTTATTTAAAAATTGGATAATAGTATCTGATTTTGATAAAAATCCTTGAATTCTCAGAGAGACCACTGTCCCTTAATAGGGTGCCCAAGTGTATAAAGGGAGAGATGAGGCTTGTGAGTCCTTGTGGGATTAAGCAGAATGGACCTCCCGGTCCCATGCTACTCCTTTGGTGATGCCTGTTGGTGTTGGCTGTTTTTCAGAGCTGCCTATTATCATCTGGAAGCATTTGTCCTGATGGCTTCCATGCTGGGTCAACTTGAGATCTGATGTTTTCAGCTTCCATGCAGCCTACTAGAATGCCCTGGGTGATTGTCCTCTACCTCTCCAACACATCCTCTAATGAGCCTGGTGGCTCAGCAGTTCACCCCATAACCTTCTGGACTAAAGTTCCATTTTTCAGCTTCCCAATTCTCTATTCAATTGTATTTGGTCTGCTGATGAAGTAATCAACCAAAATTTTTTTTCAAGTATTACCTTTTTAAATTTTTAGACATTTGGGCTCCTGGGTGGCTCAGTTGGTTAAGCCTCCGACTTCGGCTCAGGTCAGATCTCACGTTTGTGGGTTCAAGTCCCACGTCAGGCTCTGTGCTGACAGCTAGCTCAGAGCCTGGAGCCTGCTTCCGGTTCTGTGTCTCCTTCTCTCTCTGCCCCTCCCCCTCCCGTGCTCTGTCTCTCTCTCTGTGTCAAAAATAAATAAAACGTTAAAAACAATTTTTTTAATTTTTAGACATTCTACTGGCTTTTAAAAATTCGATGCTTGTTCTCTATTCACACTTTCATCTTCCCTTTTATTTCTACAAACATATCAAGTATAGTTTATATTCAGCATAAGACAAATCAAAGTTAAATCTTTCAGTCTGTTGCCAATATCTGTTCTTTGAAACATTTTTATGCCATTTTGTTAGCATGATTTGTGAGTGGGAGTTGCTAACTTTCCCATAAGAGTTCCTCAAGGCTTGCACTAAACTACTGGTTCTTTAGAGTAGATTTGTGTCTCCTGCTGCCAATTATCAGGAACTGCTACTCAGTGGGAAGTATTTAAATTAAATTCTCAGTTTGAAAGCATGAATTCCAAGTTGATCTTTCCATAATATGATTATGAATTCTCACTGAGAGTACTTTTCCTCCCTTCCAGAGCCAGAGATTATACAAGTTATTTTGTATATCTCCTCTGTGGTACAGCTCATTTCTTATTCACCCTTTTATAGGGGATGCAGCCATTTGAGATACTTCCCATTTCATTCAAGGATTCCCTACCTTGGTGAACCTGAGATTTATCTGTCATTTCCTGAACCCCAAGTAGTAGTCAAAGCAGAAGTTCCAAGTTTTCAGGTATAGTGAGAATTTCCACCTGGAACCCACTTTGTAGTATTTGTTCATCTCCCAGAGTTCTGCGTTTCTCTTCTTTTACGTGCTTGGTGAATTCTTTGCTTTTGCGCCAGCTCAAGGAAACATTTTTGTCCTATCCAAGAATTTGTATTAATCTAGAATGTCATCTAGGGTATGGATACTATTGAAATAGGACCAGGCCTTTATTTGTCATGAATAAGAATGAACATTTATATAATTACAATTTGGTATCCTAGGACTTTAAAACCAGACAAATTTAGGTTAGAATTATAGTTCTTTGTCCTACTAGTATATGAACTTAGCAGGTTTCTTGGTCTTCTAAAACTCTACTTCTTGATCTCTGAAATGGATACTATAATACTCCTAGGTCTCAGGTTAATCTAGGGTTTAAAGAGATCATATTTGTAAAGCACTTAGCAAACTGCCTAGAATCTGATGAGCAATTAATACATATTTTGATTATTCACCTTATTTCATACATTTTCTCCATGCACTTAAATTTTCCATAAAGTAATTTTACTCATATCTTAAACTAATATTTATCTAATGACTACCATATCCTAGATTTTAGAGTTAAAATAGTAAATGAAGACAAACTCTCTACCTTTGATATTTAAATTTTAATAAGAAAGGCAGAAAGAAACTAAGTAAGCAAATACAAATATAGATAGATGGATATATTATATTTTAATATATATCAGATACTAGTAAATGCCACAAAGAAAAATAAAGCAGGTTAGGAGATAGATAATGATTGAATAGGACATAGATGCAGTGCTATTTTAGATAATATAATCAGATAAAGCCTTTCTAAAGAGGAAATCATTTAAATTAAATCCTAAATGAAATGAATGAGCGAGCCATGTAGATGAGAACAGAGGAGAAAAGCATCCTCCCAGGCAGAGAAGTACAAGTATAAATTTGAATTAGTAACACACATGTCTGGTGGGAACCACTGGGAAGGTGTGGATGGTTGGAACAGAGCATTAAGAAATGATGAATGGATCAAGAAGATGTGATTTATACAATGGAATACTACATGGCACTGAGAAAGAATGAAATCTGACCATTTGTAGCAACATGGATGGAACTCAGGGGTGTTATGCTAAGTGAAATAAGTCAGGCAGAGAAGGACAGATACCATATGTTTTCACTTACAGGTAGAGCAGGAGAAACTTAACAGAGGACCATGGGAGAGGAGAAGGGGAAAAATAGTTGGGGAGAAGGAGGGAGACAAACCATGAGAGACTCTTGAATACTGAGATCAAACTGAGGGCTGATAAGGATGGGGGAGTATGAAGGGGGGTGAGGGGCATGGAGGAGGGCTCTTGTTGGAATGAGCACTGGCTGTTATTTGGAAACCAACTTGACAATAAACTCTAATAAAAAATGGAAAAAAAAATAAGGTTAGAGAGATGGGTAAGGACCAAATCATGCAGGATCTCGTGAATCATGATATGGACTTTGGATTCTATTCTGAATATAATGGAAAGTCACTGGAGCATTTTGTAGAAGGAAATGATGTGGTCTGGCTCATATACTAATAAGACCATTCTGGGTAATGTATTGGGTACAAGCAATGGAAGTAGGCAAGTCACACTGATAGCCACTGAAGAAGCTTATTGCCAGCCAGAGAGAGACAATGGAGGTTTGGGAGACAGGGCAGTTGTAGAGGAGCTGAAAGAAATATATGATCTGAAAGTAGTGTTCACAGGATTTGGTGCTAGACCAGTATTTAGAAATACAAAAAGGAGTTCGAGATAATGACTATCTAACATTTGGGGCTGGGCAACCAGGGGTCAATGAGATGGAAAAGAGTAGGAAAGCATTGAACTTGTTAGGCAAGGAAATCATGTTTGGTTTTGTACACATTTAAATTTGATATGTCTATTAGTGGAAATGTTGAATAGGAAATTGGATACTCATGAGTCTGGAGCTCTGCGGCCCTGCAGATAAAATCTGCATGAGCAGCATATGGATGGTTTTTAAAGCAGTGAGACAGGATGAGGTTA
Organism: Suricata suricatta; assembly: GCF_006229205.1. Lineage (NCBI taxonomy): Eukaryota > Metazoa > Chordata > Mammalia > Carnivora > Herpestidae > Suricata > Suricata suricatta. Next base: position 90,930,142 of record NC_043706.1, on the reverse strand, counting down.
CTGAATGCATGTGTGCCAACACAAAGGCAAAGAGCTCTGAGCACGAAACCCTGGGATGCTCCCACATTTAGACACGTAGAAATTGAGAAAGAGTGTTCAGTGAGGGTAGAGGAGGATGTAGAGGTTAGGTTATCTGAGAAGGCAATAGAAGAAAATGATGTTTAACAGAAGGTTTGTGATTGTCTGCTTCAATTTTGCTAAGAAATCAAGTAAGATGAGGGCTAAAATTTTGACTTTGCACTTTACAAGATGGAAGTTATCGGTAGCAATGAAAACATAACATAATTGGAGTGGTTCACAGTAAGACAGCTAATATTGAAACTGTAAGAGTGTTTTTTTTTTTGAGAGAGAGAGAGAGAGAGAGAGAGAGAGTGTGTGTGTGTAAGTGGGAGAGGGGCAGAGAGAGAGAGAATCCCACACAGTCTCTGCATTGCCAGTGCACAGACTGATGCAGGGCTCGAACTCACAAACCATGAGATCATGACCTGAGCCAAAATCAAGAATCCGATGCTTAACCAACTAAGCCACCCAGGTGCCACGGGAGGTGTTTTATAATCAAGAGAAGAATGGTAATGGGAATGTAGATTCCAGGGGCATTTTTTACAAGATAGCAGATATTGTACCATGTTTGTATGTTGATGGACGTGATCCAGTTAAGAAGGAGATATTAATAACATAGGAGGAATGTGGGTGAAAATTCTAAGACCAAAGTTTCCAAGTAGGACAAGTCAGATGAGATCCAGACTACAAGGTGTTTTGTAAACCCTTAGAAAGAAGCAAAGACAGCTAGCTCATCCCTCCACTTTTTTCAGAACTCTGCTCAGACCTAATGGGAGATACCTTCTCTGAATACTACCCCTAAAATTGTACCCTACCTCCTGACCACAGCTCTGCTTTTGGTCTCCTATGCTTGCCATCATAACATATTTTGTGTCTAATATTATATTGAACATGTGTTTATTGATTTACTATTTGTATTTTACCCAAGAATGTAATCACCAAAGGGAAGAGACTTTGTTTGCTATCTTTCAAATTTATAACATTGCCTGGTATTATAATACCCATTCAATAAGCATTGTGTATTGAATGAATAGAACAGGAAGAACAATAGACAAATGTGTGTACAAATGCAGGTAGGTTATTTTCTCTTCTCATTTCTTCCATTTTCTCAGAGTAATCAGAGGCAGAGTCACCAGCATGAAAGGCAGAAAAAGGAATGAAATTTTGCCCCAGGAAATACAGGAAGAAATAAATGCAAAATGTAGTTGAATTACAAGATGTCAAGAGTCTTTAAGACCTGTGGTCTTAAAGTGAAATCACTTAGTAAATTTGTGTGATTTTTTTCAACCAAAATCTGTCAGTTAGGTGCAGGCACAGAAGTAAAGAATTGGGTTTAATCAGTGTTGGTATTTTGCTGTATGAGTATAAAGGAGGGAGGGTTGCATTAGTTCCCAGAGGCTGCTGAAAAAAGTTATCACAAAGTTTATAGCTTAAAACAACAAAAATATATTCTCTCACAGTTCATAAGACCAAAAGTCTGAAATCAGAAGTCAGCAAGATTGGGTCCTTACAGAAGCTCTGAGAAAAAAAAAAATCCCATACTTCTCTTCTGGCTTCTGGTTGTTTCCAGCGGTCCTTGGCATTCCTTTTGGCACAATGTAACTTCTTTCTCTACCCCCATCTTCCCTGTGCCTATGTCTCTGTATGTGTTTCTCTTATTATTATTAGGTACCAGTCATGGGATTTAAGGCCTACCCTAAACTGGTATGTCATTATCTTAACTAATTACATCTGTAAAGACCATATTTCCAAATAAGGTCCTTCGCTAAGGTTCTGAGTGGATATGAATTTCTGGAATACACAATACCACTCACTACAAATGTTGAGGCATATGCAAAGAAGTGATCATAGCAATGAGCCACAGAGTCTGGTAAAGAAACAGACATTGGGATATGTATTGGAGCAGATAATGGGTACTGAAAAATGGTGAGGCTGATAGATTGGAGGACCCCATATGGCCAAAGAAATGGCATAAGGCTTCCCCAGTAAGTGAGTTGGAAAAGAAGAGATGGTGAACAGAGAGTGAAAAACTTGAGATTTTGGTCAAATTCTAGAGCATCACCATGGAAGAGGTTGGTGGAAGTGTTATCAAGGAAAAGAACACCACAACTTAGATTAAGGAACTGTGAGGACAGCAGATTAGCTAAATCATCTATGGGGGTGGTGAAGTCCCCAAGGATGGTGCCAGATGGAAAGGTAATAATTCATGTGCTACGCTTCTTAGTGACTAAGGAAGAATGACCAGACTGTCGGTTAATTACTTCAATAAGCAAGCACAGGTAACAGCTGGCTCTTAATGGCAGGTGAGCATGAAAAAAAGTGGAGATTTTGAGGGAGGAGCAAGAAGGATGCCCAAGCACATCCAGATGCTGTGGGAGCTGGGGCAGAGAAAATGACAGCCTCCCCTGAAGACTGACCATGGCTGCACTATCCTCAGGGAACATTCAGGTTTGGGGTAAACAGAGAATGTTCAGAGCATAAGATCCAAACAAGGTGTGCCAAAAATACTACTGATAACAGCATGGTGGAGAAGTTTGGGAAGTGATCAGGACAGCAGGACACTGGATAAGACTACACAGTATACACTCATGAGGCCAAGGGAGTCGGGGTAGGGTTGGCCAGGGGGACTTCGAATAGTGATGGAAGTAAACAGGGCGGCATAGTCCTCCACTGTAGGGACAGACTTTTAAATTAATTAAATTAATCCTTCTCTTAATTTGAGGGGTGTGATATTCCCTACCTTCTCAGTATTATAAATAACTCTAGAATGAGTGTTTGTACCCTTCCCAAGTGTTACAACAACTGTACCTTCAGCTTGCTGTGGTTCACCATGTTTATTAATATCTGCTTCTCACAAGACTAGGAACTTGAGAGCCTTGAGAGTTGGGTTCATGAACTATTCAGCTTCTTTGTTTGTAGCACTTTGCGCACAGTAGGACTTTCAAAATGGCTGCGTTGGCTGTGGCTAATTAAAAATCTAAAAATAAAACTTTTGGGGGAGCATCTCAGTGGCTCAGTTAGTTGAGCATCTGACTTTGGCTCAGGTCATGATCTCACGGCTCATGAGTTTGAGCCCCCAAGTCAAACTCTGTACTGACAGCTCAGAGCCCACCGCAAGCTTCAGATTCTGTGTCTCCCTCTCTCACTGCCCCTCTCTCCCTCCCTCATGCTCTGTCTCTCTCAAAAATAATAAATAACTTTTAAAATTTTAATAAAAATAAAACACTTTTCAGTTTTCTTCCTCTTTGCTTTCCTTTGTCTTTTTTGGAAGTGAGGTGAGGAAGCACAATGTTATGTTCAAAGATTTTTCTACTCTTATAATAGTCTTCCCGCCTGTTTACTTGTTCGGGGCACATCATCACCATGTGACAGGACGTGTGTGCTCTAAAATGACAAAGTGTATGGATCCTAGCCAGCAGGGCCAAGAAAATACTTCATAAACAAGGCTGTAAATAACATCTGCACTGTCCAAATACAGGAGGACCTGGTAGCTTTTCCTTTTGGTTGTTGTTTTGTTTGGTCATGGCCACAGCTTCCCATAGACCCAAACAAGTCAGGGAGCCGCTGTCTTGGCCCCAAACTACTTCAGGCTAATTCTTATTGCTGAGAATATATGGCTGGCTGTCAATGGGAAAACCAGACCCTGTGGAGTAAAGTGACAGGAAACCAATGAATCACAGCACTGAAGAAGAAAGCCAAAAGGCCCAAATAACCAAGATAAAGGCTTTAAGCCATGAGGGGAAAATAAAGTTTATAAACATTTTTATCTCAGAGCACAGAAAATATTTGATAAGAAGACTAATAATAGTTTAAATTGATAAAAGAGTCCTCATCAGAATACCTCAAACCACAACTTTCCACGTAGACCTTAGTCAACTTAGCTAATAGTCAATTTGTATTCTTTCTACTTCATTTAATTTGTTGATTATTTTAAAAATATACTTTAGCTAATGGATGTTACATGAAATGAAAAATAAAATGATTTTTAATATCTCAAAAGGTAATAACTACATCGTAGATATGTGCGGCAGAAAACTAAACCTTGGCTACAGGTGCAAATTTCTGAGTTTCCTTAATGAGTGATAGAATGATCGTCCCTTTTCTGGATGGTTCCAATATGGTACGAGCTCTGCTCATGCAACCATGACAAATAAAGGTAACTTTGAGGGAAAAACAGTGGAACCTTAGAAGGTGGCTTTTCCTTTTCTCTGTCTCAAAGGGTAGGGCCGGAAAAAGTTATTTTGCCACTAGTATGCAGTCTCTCTACTCAGCCATCATTACAATTACCAGATTGAGAAGGGAAAAGGTATTCCGGCATGGCTGGGTGGGGCTCCATCGCCCCCACCATAGGCTGCAGGCCGCATGGGGCTGCGTCTGGGTCACCTGTGAACCACATCACCAAGGTCGGGGGACCTGCCGCAGGGAGAGGTGCCAGAGTACAGCTCTCTTCACTGGCGCTCATGGCACCAACTCATAGAATTGCCAAAAGAAATAGATGAATCCACTCTCATGCTTGAGTACTCTGGAAGCACTACTTTTTTCTGAGTCAATTCCATTTGGCAGGTACTAACTACTCTGTAACCTAGGAGACAACCTAGAAACAGCATTGGACTTGGAGGAGGGACATCTGAGTCCAGAGCCAGGTTCTACCACTTACCTCCTATGACATCAGGTCATTCACTTGCTCTTTTTCTCAGTCTGTCTTCACATCCATGAAATAGATGGCAGTGGAAATGCCATCAAAGTAACTGCTGTTAAGTGTTCAGCTTTACTTTCCTTCATGTCTCCTTGTGGATTAGGGGTTGTTGGAAACCAACTCCGTTTTAAAGAGTTGACTGTCTCAATGAGAAGATATTGGCCTAATCCCCAGGAGAAATTTGCACATACACCTGAAGATGGTATGAGGGAGTCAGTCCAGTGCTGTGAATCTGGACCTTTGTGGTACAAACAGGAATCTCCATTCTCAGCAAGCTCCCCAGGTGATCTGAGATGTTCTACTGAAAAGCTATCCTTAGGTCCCATCAACTTCATGGATCCTGACATTTTAACAGAGACTAACACACAGACCTCCAGCCATTTCAGGAGTTGTTATACCACACTCTGAAGAGTTGGGGACTGGAAATAGGGAAAGAAAGGAAACCTTCTGTAATAAATTTCTCTTCCATTATAAGATATATAGGTATAACCATGAAACTTATATGGCAGTTTTTATGTTCTTCTTCTATGTTCACTTTCTACTTTGCATGAGAAATTATAATTTATTCTCTGCCTCCCCCCCCCCATGGTTACCTTCTATCCCTTAAAGTGCTTGGCACATAGCAATGAGAGAATAATGCATTCTTCCCAACTTCTATAACTGCTAAGACCCAAGATGAAAGAAAAGATTGGAGTAAGAAGTAGAAAGTATGTGCCTTTAAAGCTGCACTGGCCAAGAGCAAAGCATTTTTGACTAAGGGACCATTTCTCAGGGATGAGAACAAGTGTCCATGTCCCTGTCTTTCCAGGAAAGAAATGAAATCTAAGATCTTGAAAACACCTTTTTCTATTTTGTCAAACTCACAAACACATCATTTGAGATGCTGGTAGAAGTTGGTCTACCAAAATAATTTCAAAAAAAGGGAAATCAGTAATTGAAGTGGGCTGTCCTCCACTGAGACTTAGTGGCCTAGAAACTTAAGCAGCTGTGGTCTCAGGATTTTTAAGCTAGCAGTGTGATGCACTAGTCCCTTGTATGTGATTCTGTCCATTGATAGCTTTAACACCTGATAAGCTGAATTTATAGTGGGGAGAGTTCTAAGACCAAGAGACTACACAAACATAGAAAACTAAAAGAAAAATCAGCAGAACCAAGAGCTTATTAATAATGTCTCATGTGGCATTTGGGAGATTTTCCATTTGAATTATTTGTTTGGAATCCATGTTGGCATCTTGGTGAGGGCAGATATTAATATATGTTCCCTAAATCTATTTGAGGGGCATCAGTCCCAATAGCTAGGCAATTTCAAAGTCAGGTTGGCCAGGTTCTTTTAGGATTTCATGATAGAGCATGTTCTTTGAAAGACAAGAATGCAAAGCAGGGTCTCATTTGGCAGTATGGACAGGTCAATCCATCAAAGTTAAAGCCCGTGAGGTCTACCCAGATCTGCTGTTATTAAGGGAATAACTTAATAGGAACAACCACTCAACCTGAGTGTCTATGGAGCTATTGAGTGGGTAGTTCACAAGATTCCCTGCCATCCTGAATTATATGTCAGAGTACATCCAAATTGGTATCAGAATCATTGATATAAATATATACTTGATTGAGTAGGGCTGTTAGGACTCAAGAATGTATACATTTAATGTTTATTTATTTTTGAGACAGAGAGAGAGAGACAGAGACAGAGACAGAGCATAAGAGGGGAAAGGGCAGAGAGAGAGGGAGACACAGAATCCGAAGCAGGCTCCAGACTCTGAGCTGTTAGCACAGAGCCCAACATGGGGCTCAAACTCACGAGCAGTGAGATCATGACCTGAACCGAAGTCAGACACTCAACCAACTGAGCCACCCAGGCGCCCCACAGAATGTACACATTTAAAGCTCTCCATACGATTCTGAGGCCCAGCGAAGTCTGGGAACCACTGGTGCCCATAATTAAACTCTCTGCAACCCAGAGGCAGCATCACGATTCTCCAGTGAATTTTAGACTCTGGGAAATACTTCGATAGTGAGTTAAAATTTGTTGAAATACTCATGTGCTTTCCATACACACACACACACACACACACACACACACGTACATGCACATGCACCAATGATTGAAAGAAAAACTCTAGAATTGATTCACCCAGTTGCTGGCCAAATTCTTTCCATCCACTGAACTTCCTTGGAGCTCTTTGAAGTCAGCAATTACTTTGTTCTCAGAGGAGTCATTCTGTGGTGAGGAAAATGTTGAAAGTTTGGCAATGTATTAGGACTTTCCAAATCTGGGTTCTTTCAAAATATTTATCTGTATGTTGTTTATCCTTTTTTCAGTATTTAGACTTCTTTCTTTCTAATAAGCAGAGGACAATTTATTGATATTAGTCACCTGGAATACATAATAAAGATAGTAAATTTGCCAGTGGCGATAACAAAAGGCAGCTACCCGTGACTGATGTCCTTATTAATCCACCCTGTGTTCTTCCAGGAGCGCAGATTTAGTAACTGAATAGAGCCTCATACTGCCTGAAACAGCATCATTCCTCAAGTAATTATGAGCTATGATTTTCATTTTTCTTTCATTAACTTATTAACCAGCCCCACTCCTGATAGGAGGAGCAAATATTTTACACACATCCAATTCCCATCTTCTAGAACTACTATTCTCTGACTTCCTGTTTTATCCCACATATGTTTGTTCCTAACACTAACAGAGTGAGAAATCTTTGAGTAACATCTCCATTGATAATGGGAACATGTGGCTTTGTTTTTTATGTTCTTTTAGATTCCCCGTTGGCAGGAAACCACAGACCCTAATGTCGATTTCCTGTATTGCTGTAGAATCTCACAATGCAGGGATTTCACTTTTTAATGGTCTCTTCTCTCTTAGCATAAGCCCATCCATACAGCCAGCTCACTGTTGTGTCTCCGCGTACACTGACTCATAACTCCGGGCACAGCTGCTCCCATACATTTCTACTCTCCAGCTCCACTCTGTGGTGCTGTCTCAGCCTGACCCTCCAACTCCAACAGGTTTGAATTAGTAGCACATACGCAGTCCAGGCCCCAGTTAGTATCCTCTGTGTTTTCTACTATATAATGAATAAGTGTTGCTATTTATAGTAGCTTTATTGACAGCCCTGATGATAAGACAACTTTGGTTTCTCCCAAACCATTTCTGTTCCTTCAGTGAATGCTTCCACTGGATTCCCTCATCACAGCACATTATCAATCAGGCTCTGCCTTTTGTGGGGAAGTTCACCAACCCAGAGTGTGTGTGTGTGTGTGTGTGTGTGTGTGTGAGTGTCTTTGGAAGAGATAGGCAAATTACAGAAAAAGGGACAGTTTTAATCTGTTTTGATTTTACCGTCCTTCTACCTCCCTAACACACACACACACACACACACACACACACACACACACACACAGCTTCTGTTTTTCCAAGAGCTTTTGAAATTTTGCTTGGTTTATACCCTCGAGGCCAATGGACAGGAAATGAGAATTGGATAGGAAAGGAGTTGAAAACATCTTCTGCAAATTTTTTGTTGTGTAGGGTATGGTAATTTTCCATTTAAAATGTTTTTAAAATAGATTTACCAGGAAAGATTGCTTTATATAGAAGGATGGCCATCCTTTAATATTTATATATGGTTATTATTATCATTACCAGTTAAAATCATCTTATTAATAGCTTGCTCCAATAATGGCTTTCATTAGACCACCTGAAAAGTTTAGCAAAGATTAAGATAAATTTTCCTGCACTACAATTTCCGGGGATGATATTCTGAGAAAGATCCTATCCTGTTAAAGGAACATATCCTGTAGAATTACAGTGCTTGAAGTGCTTGAGGGGAAGACCTTTCCTAACTCTTAAATCCTCCACTCTTTTAAATTCACTTGCTATAAAGGAATAGTTCCAAATGAGTGAGTCTAAACACAGAAAATGACCCTTCTAATTTCACTGAAGATTTTAAGATTTTCTAATTTCCTCTCTTTTTTTTTTTTTTATCATTTATGCATTTGTTTCCCGATCTACTCAAAATGGGAAAGATAAAATAAAACAATGTAGCAGGTCTTTTCAAAAAAAATCTGTTACTTCAGTTTGATATGATTTCCTTCTCAAAATTTTGGTTCCAGTGTCCTTCCTTTTTTGAAGTTATAGATAGGATAGATGGAAGAATTCTGTCTATTGTCCTCATTTGATAAAATAGAAAGTAAACACTTCCAAATTGGTCCCCAAACTTAACTTTGTAGTTTTACTTTGTAAAGAAATTCAAGGCTCCTGCAGTCAGCACTCTGCCTTTAGAATTCCATGAGAGAACACTCTGCTAACTGCCCAGTAGTGGTTGCAATAAGCCAGACCACATAGGGATGCCTGCTGGAGACTTTGCTGCTACAAGAAATAGATTAGGTGACTGTTGCTGGTGTCCCAGAGGTCATAATTCTTCTTCAGATATTTCAAAAGGATAAGGTAATTAAGTTAATAATCCCTGTTGTTATAAATACTAGATGTGGCATTGTTCATTTATTGCCTTCTAACATCCATGATATCGATTTACACAAGAATAACTGGGGGGAAGTTCTGGTATTGAAGACTCTAGAAAGGAACTAGGATCAAAGACTCCTAGATTAAAGGGTTGATTTAGGATAAATGTTAAAAGGCATAATGTGAACAACACACTTATTACAAACAAGAAATCCCAGTCTTACCTACCATTCTATCTGACAGGGATTTCACTTCCTGTAAAAACAAAACAAAAATGGAAACATAATTGAGTGAAGTAAATTGTTACTTGTGCAATTAACATAAAAGTACTTGCATTTAGATACCTTTAATTTACATTTAAAATGCAGTTTAATAGTTAATGTAGAAAGGGCCACACAGGAAGAAAAGTTTGACTTCTGAATATGTACATATTTAAATAGTACGTGCAGTAAATGTATGTATATATTTGATGATCCTAAAAAGTTTACTTATCTTTTGTATTTTGAGATCATAATATTTACAGTGTATATGTGGGCTCCTGAGAAACTCAGAGAACACAATTTAAACTGCTAGATCATCCCACTTCATAAACCACACATCCAAATTAGCAGTCTCATAGGCTCAAAGTTGGAGATAAGTTGGTATGTACTCAAAGAAGAATTTTAATAAAACATAAAAACTCAACCTGTACCAACTGTGCAGTATTTCTGTAGATGACTGTTTCTTGGTGCCATCTCATGCATGATAACTACTATGGCAAAGGGCGGGTGGAAAACGTAAAAAAGCAAAAATTATGCAAAATAGTGGAGTTTCAAATCTATCTACCAAGTTGACCTAGAAGGATCATTTTAATAGAACATTTGCCTCAACTAAGTCTTAATTTCCCCCTTATAGCTTACTCCTGGGCAATATGCTGGGGACACTACCGCTTTCCAGAAACTATGGGAGGGTAATTGTGTTCAGAAGAGATATGCCCCATGCCTCTCTGACTGTGCACCTTACCTTGCAAGTAGATATGCACTGTTCTTTTCCATATCCAACTTTTACTTTTGGCTAATTAATATATAAGGCTTCATCCACAATAGGATCATAGACTGCAGCCCACAGCCCAAATCCAGCCCACCACTTGCTTTTGAAAATAAGGTTATATTGTACCACATTCATGCTCATTTGTTTGTGGGTGCTACAACATTTGAAGAGCTGCTACAGATATTGTATGGACCACAAAGCTTAAAATATTTACTCTCTGGCCCTTTATAGAAAATGTGTGCTGACTCTGGTCTGCAAGGAAGAAAAGCTATTGCAGGAGAAGGTTATCCTTTTATAGGGGTTTGGGTGCTAATTCTTCATCATAGAAACATTTCAAAATAATTTTTTATATAAAGTCATTGCCTTTTGGGGCACCTGAGTGGCTCAGTTGGTTAAGCATCCGACTCCTAATTTTGACTCGGGTCATGATCTCACAGTTTTTAGGTTTGAGTCCCATGTTGGGCTCTGTGCTGACAGTGTAGAGCCTGATTGGGATTTTCCCTCTCTTGCTCTCTCTCTTGAAATAAGTAAATAAACTTTAAAGTCATTGCCTTTCAACTCGCTGAGGGGGAAAAATATATATCAATGCAAAAGCAGATACCTGCCTGTGTTTCTTGTCACTCTACTTTGTATTACTTGGTCTTCATGTAAACCCACAGTCCAGGCTGGGTCACGGGGAAATATTTGGAGCAAGTATGATTACTACTGAAACAGGGGGCCTTTGGCAAATTTTGAAGAAGGTTAACTCACTCTTGATCTCTTTCTACCATTCCTTTTCTCCTGTCTTGCCCTATGCTTCTCCTCTTTTTTCCTTGACATGGTTTAGGCCATAATCAGATTCCTCCTTTACTTGGGTTAGCTCTCAGTTAATCCCCACCAGACTCTTAGCGATAGGGACTTTGATATTACTCTTCCTATTGGCATTTATATATTAAAGATGAATTTCTGAAGCTAAAGTGCTACAGCAAAAACCAGAGCTTGCCATTCAGGTGGCTGAGTATACAGATTGCTGTCAGGCCACAGTTTGACCTCCAATGGGCCGCCCCTGGGCCAGCTGCTTTCCAATGGCTACTAGCTACTCCAGAGGCAATCAGCTTCCCTTGGGGTAACATACCAACATTATATTTTCCAATTATATGAAATTAAAAAGTTTGGGAAGGACTCATCTCTCAGGATAAACCATTATGTGTTTCACTTACCCAAAAGGGGGGACAAATCTTAGGGACTCAGAGTTAGTGATGACCACTTTATATTTCCTGGAAAGTGAGAAGACCCCACTTATAAGTAAATCAATAATCCATAGATGGATGTAGATAAAACAGTCTAACATTTGGTCACTTGTAATTCTCAATTGAGAATAAAATCAGGTTTCATTAACTAAGTAACTGGGATTGTACACTTGTTGTAAAAATATAAAGTGTGTTCTGTCCTCTTCTCCCAGTGCCTGGTCTATGGAAGGAGCTCAGTATTCTATAGTCACGCTGTCACTAATGCAGTACATGGACGTGCAGCATTATGTCACCTGAGAGCCTGTTAGAAATGCAGAATCTCAGGCCCGCCCTAATCTCCTGATTCAGTACTTCTTGCTCTTTAACAAAATCTCCAATATTCCGTTTGAGAAGCATTGTGCAAGAGGCCAAGTGAGACTAGAAATCTGGCTGTGCTACCTTAAAGTTGGAAAAGGTGAAACCAAAAATAAATATGGTAGGAAAAATGAAAAAATCAATAAAGTTAATGTAGAAGGAAAAAGTATATTTTTTCTTTAAATAAAAATCCATGAGGGAGAGCACTATTTCATAAACTCAGTCAGTATCGGGACAGGCTTCCTGAACCACATGATACAAGCCTGGCTTGCAGAGAATTAAGTTGAAATCTTGACTTGGTCCCTAACATGTACCATTTCCTTTAAAACGCTGTGAAAACAGTGAAACCCTGACAGGCTGAGCTCAGTGAAGGCTCTGTTTTTCCTAGCAGGGAGTTCTGTCTACTTCATGCTCATGTGGAGGGCTTGGGCTCATGGCAGGAAGACTCAGCACGACACAGAGATGATTTAATGGACTGTGCAAATCTCCAAACTAGAGCCCACTCCAGAATAGAAACAAGCACCTGGGATTCTTGGAGTGCATTGTCATGGGGCCAAAAGGAAGGATGATCCTCTGCATGGTTTACTGAACTTGAGATTCCTTTCCACTTCTGAAAGAAACAATTTAAAAATCTGTTATCTCACCAAAATGGAAAGTGGAATTGCCTAATATTTGGGAGAAAAGAATCACATTCGCAAGCCTATGGGATAGGAGGTGTCACTGACATGCCTGGCTTTGATCCTTTACGATCTTTAAAAATAAGTGCTTCTGCAGCCAGGGGCCAGAAATGAACACCATGATGGCATGTACCATATTCTGCTCTGTCCCTTCTATGCAGTGAGGTGTTTTGAATTTTTCCAGATGTCATAAGGAATGTATGAAAAAGCCAATTATTCTGACTCTGTGGGAAGTTCATGGACATCCTTCTTTTAGATCTCTCCCATGAAAGCAAAGGCAGAATTCAACTACAGGGGAAGATTCCTGGAGATGATCTGAAGGCACAGACCTTGTGGAGAGCTGATGGAGACTGCAGTCCTACTCTGGACTCAGTTGGAGCTGATCCTGGCACATGAATGCGTCTGGGCAGTAAGAGCCAAGCAGAAGGAGTGCAGGTCTGGATGCTAAGGTAGAAAGAAGAAGAAAAGCAGAGAGAGAGAATCCTCTAGAGTCCATGGTCTAGAACAATAAGCCAGCACAAAGTTCAGAAATCCCTCTTCAGCCACCTTGGCAAGAGATGGAGACACTTCATCGCCTGTTCTTTTTTTAAAAAATGTTTATTTTATTTATTTTTCTTTCTTTCTTAGACAAAGTAAGGAGAGAAGAAGAGGGAGAGAGGGTGGGGTAGAAATCTTAAGCAGGCTCGACAATGAGCATGGAGCCCAACATGGAGCTCAGTCCCACAACGCAGGGATCAAGACCTGAGCCCAAATCAAGAGTCAGACATTCAACCAACTGAACCATCCGGGTGCCCCTGATCACCTGCTCTTAACCTCCCTGTCCAACATCCACGCATGCCATGTTCTTTCCCAGTACAAGTCATTGCCACTCTGATATTTCTTCTCTCCCCAGCACAGTGAACTAAAGGTCGTCTTTCAGACTCAGAGCCTACAATATTTCCTTACAGATATCTTCCCATTTTTTGCCACAGCCAGAAAGGCAGGTTATATCATTCATTTATTGGATTTCTATAGCACATGTTACATAATTTTTATGATTATTGCATTGTCTTTTAATTTCTCATTTATACCCTATACACACCAATGTGGTGCCCCCCAAAAACACCATGTATTTCTTGCCCATGTCATATGCCTAATTCTTGGCAATAAAGGCTGGCATATAGTAGGCAATATTTGCCAAGATAGAACAAAATTATTACCTTACATATGAATACCTTAAATAATCTCTCAACCCTTGAAAAAAAATGTTTTTCATACATCTACTATGGAACCATTTGAAAAACTCATTTGGAAAAATGTGAAATGCATTAGCAGCCCAAAGTCCATCTCAAGTCCCTCATCTTCTGTAAATTTTTGCTGACAACTTTGATCCTTAGGGCTATCTCCTTTATCCACAGGATAGTTGATATGATACAGAGACACTGAGATGTACTGTCTTTTATTGCTTTTAATTGTTTCAATCCTATAAATCTTATCTCTCCAGATAGATTGTAGTTCAATTCAATGCAAACAAATTCAAATCAGGAAATGGTTACTGGGTGACCAATGTGTAGGAATCTGTGCTGGTTGAGTGCTGGTACCAGTTCTTGTATTGACTTTATTTCATTTATTCAACAAATATTTGTTGAGCATTTAATTAGATGTATAATTACTTTTTTGAGAGAGATGACATTTTCTTTGGGTTTCTGTATTACTAAAATTTTTTATGTCTTTTATTTATTTTTGAGAGACAGAGAAAGACAGTGCAAGCAGAGGAGGGTCAGAGAGAGAGGGAGACACAGAATCTGAAGCAGGCTCCAGGCTCTGAGCTAGCTGTCAGCACAGAGCCCGATGCGGGGCTTGAACCCACAAACCCACGAACCATGAGATCATGACCTGAGCCGAAGCTGGACCAAAGCTTAACCAACTGAGCCACCCAGCCACCCCTAGGTTTCTATATTTCTAAGAAAATTACCAGTATTGACCAGTCTACAGTGAGTGATCCTAGAAGTTGCATCTCAGTGGTCGCAAGCCTAATATAGATTTTTTTTAATGTTTATATTTATTTTTGAGAGAGAGAGAGAGACAGCGTGAGCAGGGAAGAGTCAGAGAGTAAAGGAGTCACAGGATCTGAAGACAGGCTCCAGGTGCTGAGCTGTCAGCACAGAGCCTAATGTGGGGCTCAAACTCACGACCTGCGAGATCATGACCTGAGCCAAAGTCGGATGCTCAACCAACTGAGCCACCCAGGTGCCCCCTAATGTAGATTTAAATACAGCAAATTCACTTGAGATTCTCATAACCTTGGCCTCAGGAGGTCCTGTCCAGGAGGTGAAACATGGCAAAAAGGATTCTGAACACTAGACCAACCCAAGCTAAAAGTCAAATATTTCTTACGTTATAGGACCCCTGCCCTGAGTGAGGGAATACTATGACCCCAATCCCAGAGAATGCTAGAAAACATTGAGGAACGTAACTTATCCAAAAACTTGGGACTTATAGACCTTATGAGCCTCCGAGGAAGATGCTAGTAATAAGACAGCTCGTACCTAGAACCCCAGAACCAATACCTCCCAGGCTGCAAAAGAGGCTGGGGGAGCTGTAGGAGACTGGGAATTCTGCCTGAATATCAGATCTGGGGAACAGAACCAAAGTCTAAGTTCCCCCAGATAGCGGCCCTGAGACCGCTGACCTTCCATCTGCCTGCGTTCAGGGCGGGAGTGACCCTGCTGGGAGGGGACCAGAGAGCCCAACACCAGCTGAGTCAGGGAGAGAAAAAGAGGACCCTGTGGGACCAGTAGCAGGGAAAACCAGAAGGGCCCGGGACCGGAAATTTAGCCACCAGTTGCTATAAATACCTCCTGTGTCACTAAATTTATTGCACAACATTAAAATTGTCTTTTCCTTGTCTGTCTCCCCACCAGGTGCTAAGTCATAAGGGTAGAGCCTAGGTCTTATCTTGCTTATCATTTTATTCTCAGCACAAAATACAGTGCCTTCCACCGAGTGGGAATTCCAGATATATTGTTCAATAAATGAAAGAGTGAATCTATGTCAGGCATAAAGCAAATAAACTCAGTCAAGTAAGGAAAAAGTCACAGTGTTGAAGGTGGAGATGTACTTGGGCCAGGCAAGCAAAAGATCAAGTCTAGAAGACAAACCGAGGCAACACTAAATAATGGTTATGTGTCTGGGCTTAGGCATCAATCCTGGGTTTGAATGCTGCCTCCACTTCTCTTAGCTTCTACCATGGGAGCTCAAGAAAGTTCTTAAATTGCTCTGAACCTTGGTTTCTACTCTGTGAAATAGCAGTTGACACTGCTGACCTCGTGTGAGGATTTTATAAGGTAGTTTATCAAAAGGTCAGCTCCGTGCTAGATCCTGTGCTCAACTGCCTGTTAAGGCAGGCAGGAAGCAGCAAATCCTGTAATTCCAATAGCTAATAAGCATCATCCAGAGTTGGGCAGATTGAAGCCCAGAGTTAAAGAATATAGTCTCCAAGGCTAAAAAATAAATGAGGGACTCAAATGGAGACCAATAACCTAGGCCAAAGACAGAGGTGTCATAGACAAGACATCTTGTATATCAGCCATGGAGGGAGAGGAGGGAATATAGCTTGAACTTGTTCCAAGAGCTTTCTAAGGCCAGGCATCCTTCTGTGCCTCGGAACAGAGTGCTCACAGCGAGTTGGCAGGTATGAGCTCATCATAGAAGCTAATAAGTACATTTGGCAAGAGCAGAGATGAGAAAGGGTGTGAAGTCAGGCAGTTCATGACAGCTAGGCACGGAAGATGGTCAATAAATAGTTGCTGATAATTTACTTTCATCGTTAGCACAACTGTTCCAAAGTGGGGATGTGCATAAGCCCTCGTTTGATTGTGAAACTCAAATGAGGCACAGTTGAGCATTTTATTTGCAAATTCTGGAGGAAATGCTTTCTAATCTACCCCACCATTTCATTTGTAGAATCACTGGTGTATTTTGTGGAATGTTTGGCCATTTGTCATTAATCTACATCCAACAATGTAGGAAGCACCGCCTGTGCCAGCATGGAAACAGTATTTCTTGGCTGAAATGGGAGTGCACTGGTAGAATGGATCTGGCACTTTTACCCATGCTGGAGATCTTCTCTCGCCAGCCACCCCCTCTTACTAGAGCTGTGTCATGATTCTGTTCACAAAGACGGTGGTGATTCTGAAATTCTCCAGCTTCTTCAAATCCTTGCTCAAGCATGTTGCATTTGGGGGTTGGTTCAGTGCTGTTTTTTTGTGAGTAATGAGTCTGTTTCTGAGCGTAAGAGCAACAGGCATCACACAGAATGCAAAGTTTCCTTGTAAAAATGTCAGTTGCAATAAAAGGAATCTGGAGCCAGCCTGGCAGCCTGGGAACTGTTACAGGATGAAGTCAGAACCTCGGCTTGTGTCTACATGACACCAAACATCCAGTTAAAAAGTGAAAAACTCAAGCAGTCATCCAGATGTTTTGTCTGCTTGATGCCAAACATCCTCATGTTTTCAGCTATCCAGATGTTTGACATCAGGCAGACCAACATCCAAAATCTGGAAGCACCTTTGTATCTTGTAGAAGCAGCCTTGGACCACTGGGCAGTGAAGACCAGGACCTTGGCCATTGTTTTTCCTGCTTGTTTGTAGGAATCTCTTAAGACCTTCATGAGAGTAAAGTGCTTCAGTTTAAAAAGTGAAAAGAGCTTGGAGGTAAACACATAGGTTAATAGAGGCTTGCAACTGATACAAAGAAAAGAAACACACAACAAAGCCCACTGCAGCTCAAATGATTTTGCAGTCTCACCGTCAGTGGACCCTTTAATATGTCCATCCCTCAAATCTCTGGGAAGGGGCAGCAGCGAGCTCAGCTCTGGAGCAAGTAAAAGTTTGAGGTTAATCTTGTATTGATAGTAGGCATTACTTATTACTTATTAAAATGGACCCTCTGCTTCTCAAGAGTGAAGCTGACCTTCTACACAGACTTCAGAACTTTTTTCATGTTCTCATAACCAGCCTGGTCATGCTGAAGTTATGTAACCTTCAAGCCAACCTATTTCTGGATATGCCCCCTTAGTATGAACATAAACAAGGACTGAGCTAGCCTCTGAGGAAACAGAGTTAACTGGGCTTTGCCAGGACATACTGCCTCCCTTCTCTCAACAATCCTGAGGCATTAGAAATGAGGAAGAGAAGAAGAAATGAAAGAAAGAGGGAGAAAAGGTAGGGAGGAAGTTGATAGAAAGAGGGAGCAAGAAGAAAGGTCCTCAGGACAGCATGTGCAGGGGAGTTTAAAAACAACAGCATAAAAGGAACAATAAGAGCAACCCAATAAAAGAATGAAACACAGTCATGGGACTGTGAAGAGAATCTGAACATCTGCACTTTTTCTTATTTATAACCATGTCAGGAAAACAGGAAAAACAGTGTACAAAACCTCAAGTGGAATTTTCTTTTGGTCCCAGTTTTGTCGGTAGATTCCACTAGGAAGAAAGTAACCATTTTGATTGTCTTCTATAGGCTTGAAATATACAATTCATCATTGTCTCATGCATCCTATGATTGTGAGTTAGTCGTTATTACTCATTGTTATGTGGGGGAATTCCTCTCCTACCCACATCTGGACTTCTGCTGTTACAGCAAAGCAGAGAAGCAGAGACCGTCGACCCTTTATCATTCCTGGATTCAGTGCATCCTTGGCTCTTTTAGAATGGCTCCTTGGCTATTGCTTCCTTGTTGTTGTTCATTACTGGTTGATTGAATCATTTTTAAACTTTATTGTGACAATGGTAATGGCGATGATTGTGCTCAACCAAATTAGCTCATCGGTACCATCATTGTTAAGTCAATCAGGAGATTAGCAATGGCTAATACACACATAATTTGGGCTCCTTGAAGGAGACAGACATCTGTTTTCCTTGGCAGCAGTCTGTTTCCAGGCCCTTACTTGATACCATGTGCGTGCCTAACTCCTGTTCACAACAATAGCTTTTATCCTTGGGGGTTGGTAGTATACTTAATTGATGCCTTTATCTTTTCATGAGAGATGCCAACTCACATCAAAAAAAAAAAAAGAGAGAAAAAAACACAGAACAAAACACACTACAAAGGCTTGGCGTTTTATCTGCTGGAACTAGAGAACCTCAAAGCTGGACCAAGTATTAGAGAAAAAATAAAGATTGCTTTCATCCACATTGCTGAAAAACTTTTGCCCATGTCCGCTCATCTTTCCTGCCTTCTCTGAGAAATCAGTATTTAGGTCTGTATATTAAAATCTGACTTGTGCCATTGAAAACTAGAAGTATCAATCAAAATAGAACAGAGGTGGGCCCGGTGTATGTTTCCTGGATGAGAATGAGTGATGCTGGACAGCATAGTAGGGATCATTCCACACTGTGCTAGGATCCTGAGCCTTCTCCAGAAGGAAGTGAAGTGTGCATTTTTATAAACTCGGGAATAAGGGATCAGGTCAGCTGGTTGTTTGGTTGGGCTCTGCAGACTGAGATACCTGCATACTGGGAAAAGAACACTGTCATGTCCTGCTTCCTAGAGACGCAGCAGATCCCTTAGTATTTAAGTGGTTCTGCTGTGCTCAGAGTGCCGAGGTTTCTTTTATAAGAGAAACTGGTGCATTCAAATTATGGTTATGTATTCATCCCCTCAAAAAGCATTTATTGAGTAGGAAAGCAGCGTGCTTTTGCCAAGAAAAACTCCAGACTAAAAACTGAGTGATCAGCGTTCTGGTTCAGTTCATCTGGAAAGATAAGATAAGTACATGAAATATTTAAATGAAACTAAAAGACAATCCACAACTAAGTACTTCGGTGGGCATTTGGTAAGATGAAATCTGTCTCAAGGAAAAGAACGCTTTATACTTCCACGATGTAGTAGTAAGAAATACTTTTGAAAGTGTGTCATCTTCATTATTTTCATTATATTCACTGTAATTATTGATACTTAGTCTCAAATCCATGGATTTTTTTCCTATGAGAACACAAAGACAAGTACTAAGACGCAGGGTTTAGACAGCCACTTCACTAGTAGCTTAAATTACTTGTTTCCATTCAAATCCAATAATTTACAAGCATATTTTAATAGTTATATTTTCTTTTCTATTGATTATACATGTCTACAAAAGGAATATAGTAATAATAAGCACTGGCGTGTGCATCCAGCTTTGTCAAATCTTAATATTTTGCCCTATTTCTTCCAAATATTTTTAAGCAAAATAAACATATTCTTTATTCAGTTGAAGCCCCTTACATACCCCTCTCCTAATTTTATTTCCTCTTTCCATCCCTCCTAGCATTCTGAATTTGAAGTTTTCCATGCATGTTGCTATACTTTTACATTAAATATTCATATCCATAACTATATATTACATGTTTTTAACTTGGTTGAAAAGATATTATGATGATACAATTTGATTTTTCACTGAGGATTGTGTTTTTGATATTTATCCATGTTGACATTTGTATATGTAACTCGCTTATCTTAATGACCATATATACATGAACCACAGTGTATTTATCCCTCCTGTTCACAGACACTTGGGTTGCTTCGAATTTTGTTATGACAAGCAAAGCTCTCATGAATTGCTAAAATAAGCCTCTTTGTGAACGTGCTAGAGTTTCCCTAGGGACAGATCATGTAATATATGCATCTTTTACTTTCCTAGCTATTTTCTAATCCTCTAAAGAGAGTGTACTGACATATATACTCAGTAGAAGTATATGAGAACCTCTGTCTACCCACCTCTCTGACAATGCTACCTCAGGCATACATTTGAAAAAAAAAGTAATATCACTGTCTATATGCTCAAAACATCTGAAATATTACTAGAACAAATACCCACTTGCTCCATTATTGAAAATAACCTATTGTGAATTACTGCCAATATTATAAAAGAATCTGCAATGCCCTCAAGCCTTCTCACTGGGGAAATGTTAGCCAACAGCCAAAGACTGTCTTTTTCTGAGATTCTTCAGTTCATGTTCAAGTTTGAGAACTAGAGAACATTTTAGACATCATTCTTTCCAGCAGCATCATTTAAACATAAAGACTTATCCCAAGGTCACACAATTATGATAATGATCATAGTATTATGGTTTATTTATAAACTACTATGCTCCAGTTACTTTACAGATATTCTTAATCCTCATGACAATAGCCATAAACCATCACAAAGAGTTTTTTCTTCAAAACATAGTCATTGTCACATGGCTACTTGAGAGCAAGACATTATGCTATTTAATCCAAGTGGAACAAAATTGTACCAGACATGGTCCTACTTTCAAAGGCATACAGTCTGCTGGGGAAGGTGACACCACAGTATAAACTAGCACGTAATGGCTCAGACAAAGGCAGGCTACTGGGAAAGGATCTTTCTCTGGCTAGGATCATTTAGGAAAACATCCTGAAGAAACTGGTATGGGAATTGGGCTTTGAAAGATAAGTCGAGCTTGGTTGGGCACCATCTCTCCCCGGATGTGTGCTGACTGGGTCTTGCCCATGTAATGAGCATGAGGTGAGCAGTTAGTGGGGTCCAACAGTCTATAACCATATCCTACCACGGAAATGGGTGCATCTAGGGGTTGGCAGGGGGGAACTAATCAGACCAGAAAGGGTTAAAGGAAAGATGCCAAAGATCTGGAGGGCCAGGTGACCAACAACTGGGGGAAACCTGACAAAACTACCTCTTAGGGATATGATAACGAGACCTCCATGCTTGGGCCACCTTTCTTACCACTTTCCCCTCTTTTGCCCGTCCGTTGGCCTCTTTCTGTTTCTAGGGCATGCCAGTCTGGTGGCCCAGTAAGATCTTTCTCATCTGCAGTCTCCTCTGCATGGAGCAGTTTCTCTGATTTTACGCACAGCTGACTCCTTCTGAACTTTCAAGGCCAACCTGAGATGCTTTCCCTCAGCATCTTACCTAAACCAGCCTCTGCCTTCCTCTTCCCCATCTCAGCAGCCCATTTTGTTTGCTCCATGGTCTTTCTTGTTCTCCAAAATTATCTTCTAAATTTAGGTAACTTCTTTCCCCCTTGAGTGAGTGATCACCAGGGGTATAGGAAATTGTCATTCCTGCTACATGTTGCATAACTGGCCTCTGGCACATAGAGGGCCTTCAATAAACGTTTATTGGTTGTTGAACAAATGAACCACAATATTCTAGCTTCCAAAGAGGCAGATAGAGTATCAGAAACTGCAGTCTTTGGGGAAGTTGGGACTCACAGGGATGGAGTGTATGGGCAGGGTGATAGTAAGGGGGCTCTGTGTAAAATGTATGAAGTAGGAGGTTACCATGAGGAACTCAAAACACAAACATGTATTCAGGGCACTTGGATGCCTCAGTCAATTAAGCGTCTGACTTTGGCTCAGGTCATGATCTCACAGTTCGTTGATTAGAGTCCCACGTTGGGCTCTGCACTGACAGCTCAGAGCCTGAAGCCTGCTTCAGATTCTGTGTCTCCCTCTCTTTTTGCCCCTTCCCCACTTGTTCTCTCTTTCTCTCTCAAAAATAAATAACCTTTAAAAAAAAACACTTAGCATAAATTTAAGTACTAAGACTAAGGTCTAAGGGGTGCATTAGAATCAAAGCAGAAACTAAGGAGGGTGAACAGGCTAAAGCAGTACCAAGAGACTTTCTACCACAGTCAGGTGTCAGGCTAGAGCTCTTTACATCTTTCTTGCCTCAGCTCAGGGGGGAAAGGACGTGTGTATACCACGACCTCATCTGTTGGCAGAGCAGAGAACTCAGTGGTGGCTGAAAGCAGAAATATCGGCAAGAGGGAGAGTAAAGATGGATAGTCCAAGCAGAAGGGACAGCGAGAAGCCAGGTAGAGAGGTGACATGTGTCCAGCTTAGAACAGTGCCTGGCACCTCACAGACCACAAAAAACATTGGTTCACAACTTTAGTGTGGTAGCTAGATCAAAGAGACAGAGAGCCTGAACGTGGGCAAAGTAGCTGGAAAATTACTCTAAAATCTGATTTTAGCAGTTTGGTTCCTTGCAACAGAGCCAGGTGGGAACAGATATGGCACAGAGAATCAACAGGGCTTCATGACTAATCGATTATAAGTTTGTGGAGGGCATGGGTCAGGGATGATATAGGAAAGAGGGAGATAAATCTTACCCTGTGCTTCCGAGCCTGGGTGACTGGGAGACATCCTTACAGACAGAGATGTCCAAACAAAGAGCGAGTTTAGAGTGGAGCCGGAGGGATCAGTGTCAAGAGTGGAGGTACCTGAAGGCTTGGATTCAGCAGTGGTGTTTGAAGTGGTTGAAATAACGTGGGAGCTCTGCAGAGGCCTGGAATAACTATCAGTGCATGTAAGCTACTTCAGTCATTGTCAGAAACAGGTATGCTGGGCATAGAATGAAACTGAATTGGGATTATCAGCTGTGTAGTAAAACATAGAAGAACCCTGCCTATCCAGCCTCATTATTCAGTGGCAGAAAATACCAGGACTCATCTTAAAAACTAAACATGCTGGGCTTCTTTGGACAACACATCAGTTCCTACTAAGCCTCCTAACACCCTTGAATCGGGCCATTTACTTTTCTTAGGAAGCAATACTGCCAAGTGGTTAGAGAGTGGCAGTGGAGTGAGACTAGCCAGCTTCAAAACCTGATTTGCCACTCAGAAGCTATGTGGCTTTAAGCAGGTTGCTTAACCTCTCTGTTTCTTTATCTGTAAGATAGAAACAGTAACAGTACCTGTGCCCATAAGATCATTGTGAAGATCAAATGAATTAATGCGTATAATGTGTTTGGCTTAGACCCTGGCACACAGGATCACTGAAGCTTTATATTAAGGATTGGAACATGGACTCTCATGTTCATTTCTTAGCCTAGATATGTGTTAAGCTCTGGAAATTTGTAGAATATTTTCAACACAATAGAAAAAAAAACCTGTCAATGTTCATTCTACCTGCTTAGACAGAAATTCAAGAATACACTAGCTGGGCATGAGGCAAGTCTATAGAGTCCTCTGCCTCGACACAGTGTAGAAACTCCATTCTGCTACATTCTCACAATTGAAAAAGCCCTGGGAGAATTTCAATGCTATTGTTTTAGAGACTTCCTTTCATCCTGCTTTGAATCTGTCCCAGTTCCAGTTTTAGACAATAAATCATAAGCCTTTACAAAAGGAGTTCCATTCAATATTGAGAAAAGGGAAAATGAATCCTGGTACTAGATTTCGGTCCCTGACTTGGGCAAAGTCTGAACTCTTCATGTTGGTAAATTAAACTGTGGGGTGTTTTTTGGCTTGTTTGCTTAGTTTGCTATTGTATTTTAAACAAGAAGGTTTACTTAAAATGAAGCCATATTTCTGTTGTGTTCATAGTTGTTAGACCATCACTAACAATGAGGCCGTGGAATTTATTTGAATTGTCATTCTTCATTATCTTTCAAAAATGAACCCTTGCGATAGTAACTTTTACAAGGATAATCTACCAGCAAACATCAGTAGGCCAGACATACTGGCAGGCTCTAGTCAATCTGTAACTGAAAACTAAAAGTGTAGCAGGAAATCCTAATAATGAAACTTGCAGGGTTATGTAGCTGATGAGGCAGAAAACAAAAAGTAGGTGATAACAGCTAAGAAGTGCGACCTTGACAGTTGTCTTGTCTTTGAGGATTTTCTTAAAATGTGGGCAGATCTTCGTGTATTTTTGAATTCACTTTAGCCATCCAAAACAACTCTTGGCTCTGTGTTCTTTTCCACCCTCTTCCAATATAACACCTGCTAGCTATACCCTGTGGGACTATTCCAATGAGCATTTTTTTGCTCTGTTGTCTTTCCTAAAGTAATAGAGTTCAGGTTATCATATCTCAGTGTCATGTGGAACAAATCACACTCCAAGAAGAGATAACAAGATGGCTCAAGGGGGGGGGGGTGTGGTGGGTGTGGACTTTGTCCCAGCTAAGGGCCCTTGCTCTCCAGGGGGTCTGAACGTGTTAAGCTTAAGTAGTAGGAAGAGGTATCAGAGCTCGGTGAGGTAGGGTAAAGGAAATAAGGGAGACACTTCTCCCATTGGCTCAAAAAATACCTAGGCTCATCTGGTCCCATAGTCAGAAACTGGGTGATTTCATCTTGTTTTGCCAGTGGATCCCAAAGAGGTCTTGAGTGATCACACCCTCCCCACATGTCCCAGCTTTCCCTCCTTTGAAATATTCTGCCAAGAGTGGAATGGGGGATTTGTGAGGAAGGCCAAATCTCCATGTTGGTCAGAGTCACACAGTTTTTCAGATCTGCTAACTTACACTGTGCAGCCCCACCTCACCCCAAGCTGATGGCTGCCCTTGTGCCCAACACTCTGCTGGTCTCTCAGTGACCAAAACCACCCAGAAATTATGGCTTTGGGCAGCGATTCTTCCTAAGGCATCTTTGGGAACCTAGAACGCAGTGAACATGTCTACGGCACTTCCCTAAAGACCAAGGAGAACCCAGCTGATCATTCAGTGAAGACTCGTAACCTATGGTGGAGACATGACTGGTACCAAATACAAAATACTTCTTTAAAAAGAAAATGAAATCTGGAATCTGACCTCACCTACTCAACCACGATGTACACATTTGAAGTCATGTAAGTGGGGCAGTTATTAAAAGAAAATGCTTCTAGGATTGAAGACTACTGTATTTTTACATCTCACTCAGCTTTGTAGCTGTTGAACTAAGAATATGATATGTAAGAAGACAGAAAGCAGGCCCTAGAAAACATGTGCCTTCGCAGCCTCTCAGCACTTCCAGCTTGCAGAGAAAGAGTCAGATGCACCTTTTGCAGGAGAGGAAAAATCTTCCCCTCACAGGCTAGGGAGGTGATACAGTCTGCCAGGACTCAGACTACTCCCGAGTGCCTGGCAGAATAGCCTGCTCAGGCTTCTGACAATCATAAGGAAAAACCAGTATGTTTACTTGCTACATGGAATCCAACTCATCTTCAGCACCTCCCCTGCCTGGCACACTGGGGCTGCCTTGGATTCAATCCATGCTTTCTCTGTGTGGGAGTCTAGGTTAGCCCTGGAGACAAGCCCAAAAGAATCATTGGGTCCACCTACAGAGTACTCAAGCCAGAATTCCTAAGGGTCCAAGGGTCCCTACAGATGAGCCAATTGGTCTTGTTTATGAACAGTAGAGAAATCTAAAAGTCCTACAGATTATTTGATGTATTCATACACATAGGGAAAACCCTCTGAAGTAAGCTGCCTGCTTCTGGTCTTCTCTTGAAATAAAGACCTGGAATTACGAATATACAACATTGTATAAAACATATTAAAACATACTGATAGTTGCAATACCTGAATAGACAGCAAAAAAATGTACATATTCTTCCCCATGGAAGACACAGACATCAAATATGCAAAGCTTTCTATATATCAATCATATCTCAGTAAAGTAGTTGAAAGAATAAAAAAATAAATAAAATGTATTCTGTTCTACCATCTAGTTTACGTATATGTTCATGTGATTTCAGAGATTTTTAGGTTTTCTATTAACATTGTTTTAAACCTGTTTTTTCCCTTCCCATCACACATGTTTGTGTGTTGGGGGGGTCCCCTTAGAAGATATATTTCATATTGGACCTCATGTCATTACTCATTTTCTGTCTTTCTCTAAACCCTAATGAAGACATTCACTTACACTTTGCTTGTTGTAGAAGATAATCCAAAGTAAGATTTGAAGGAAATCATCAAAAGGTTAAACCTTGCTTCTTTCTGTGACACGGACACCTACAGTACTGTGTCTGAAAAAAGTGTATTTTGATGTCCCTGCATATTCCAGTGTCCACTTAAAGTCTCTTTGTGCACATGAGTCTACTGGGTGTATCTTATTTTTATTATTCCTTAAGAATATTTATTTTGAGAAAGAGAGCATACACATGTCCATGAGTAGGCAGGGATGGAGAGAGAGGGAAAGAGAGAATCCTAAACAGGTTCCTTGCTGTCAGCACGGAGCCTGACGTGGGGCTCCATCCCACAAACCACGAGATCATGACCTGAGCCGAACTCAAGAGTCTGATGCCTAACCAACTGGGCTACCCAGGCACCCCCACTGGGTCCTCTTAATGTGTGTTTAGGTTGTAGTGAAAACCTAGCCATTTATTTTGTCTGCCTTACTTTGCAGGAGATCATAGAAGAGAGGCCATTTTGGCCTTCTCAAAGGTAGGCATCCCCACAGTTCCCTGCATGAGTAAACAAACACTCTAAATGACATTTCAGAATAGCTAATATTGTCTTGTTGCATAGCTCCATTATTTTTGTAGATGGTTCAGAAAAGGCTCTTAGTCATTCATCAGTGAACACAGCGGCACCAGCGGGATCTTGATGATAAACTCTGTGTGTAAATCTACAAATGTATACATAAGGATATAAATAAACACATGTGTCTGACTTGACCCCCTACTTTAAACATAATCCACCTTCAATATGAGGGGATTAAGAGAGCACTCGGAAGATATATTGCTTAGAGGACCTCCACTAATAAATTCCACCATTAGAGACTCATTCTTTTACTTTAAATTTCTTCTGTTATGATGCATATAACACTGGGATAGTGCTCACTAATATTTAGAGCCATAGTCCAGCACAAACAAGGCTATCGGCTTCGATTCGGTTTGATTTCTAGGAAAGCTAAAAGGACAGATGACAATGGCTGCCCCAGGGAACCAAAATGAGGAAGAAAGATATCCAAGAGGGGAGGATAGGATTGCTTCAAGACAATTTTCACAATTATCCCTAGGGCCAAAAAGACAGACCTGTTTCAAAACAGAGATGACCTTAACTAGTGAATCAAGAGACCTTTAGCCCAGAAACAAGAGAGAAGGAAAAAGAAACAGAAATGCAAACAAACAAGAGTTACACCTCTTGTTCAATGAGCCTGTCCCCTCTTCCTCAAACAGCTGATGTCTTTCTCTGACTTATTCTTATTTGTGCCCCCGCCCCCAAACCCCTGCCAGGCGCACAAGATCTGCCTGCCTTTTGTGCACGCGGATAGGCCAATTGACCATGGCCTACATTTTCCCTTGTTAGGAAACAGAACTAATCCTCGGATTGCCAAACATTTATAAACAGAGGAACATAGAGTAAATTTTCAAAACAAGCTTTTGTAACAACTATAGACGAATAAGAGGGTGAAAGTGGAGTAGAAAGGGTAATAGGGTCAAAGAGAAGCCCCTAGCCACGGGGTCCCAGAGGCTTGGCCCCTGAAGACGAAACATTCATGCTCCATGCTTAGAACTGGCTGAAACTGTGTTATCTGGAGGACAGGCCTCATGGCAGAGTGCATGTGAATGGAAGTGATTGCAGTTTCTCCCGGAGCCTCACTATTGGATTCGGCAAGGTCACTTGATGGGAATCACACCCGGGCCTCCCAGACTGCTTTCCAAGGCTCCGTGAGAGACAGAACAGAAGATCTGAAATGCAGAGGTGGAGCAAAAGGGCAGGAAAGGTCCAGGAAAGGGTCCAGGAAAAGCGGGCTTCAGTGGGCGCATTGTTGTCGCGGTGACTGTGGCTCTTCCGCCAGCATCTTTCACTGCCTCCCAGTGTTTCTGGGAGACAAAAGGACCCAGCTGAGACTTCGACAAAGAAGAATGCAGGGAAAGGGGAGAGAATACCTTGAGCAAGAATAGCCTGGAAGGAGCCAAAAGTGGAAAAGGAAGTCTAATTCTGTCCTGGTCCAGAGGGAAAAAGTTTTTTGAGAAATGTAAACAAATCAGGAAATCCTGGCACTTACTCCAGTTCCGATCTAGGGAAGCACAGCAGTCCTTTCCCTAGGACTGAGCTGCTGTTTGTGAATGAAATCCAGATTAAATTATTCATTGAGTCCCTCCAGCCCCGAAGTTTCCAGCCTTCCTCTTGCCTATGGCGTAGTTTAAACCTTAAAATAATAATAATGAAAAAACATATGCATGTTATTAACTCTCCGTATTCAAATGGAAATTCAATGCTATCATAAATCTCTCTTTTCTAATGTAAATTCCTTTCTCCAGCATGAAGCTGCAGGAAAGCGTTGTATCTGAGCAATCTAAACTTGAAAGAGAATTTTTGTTAAACCAGTTATGATAGGGGAAACATGTTTTTCACTGAGTCGAAAGATTAAAGTTGGTTGTAAAAAGGGGTGGGGGACTGAGGGAGAATTATTGGTTGCTCAGCTAATGATTAGATACAGAGCTTCAAGGACAAATTAAGAGGCACAAAAGAGTCATGCAGATAAGTGAAAACAGTTCCAATCCTGTTCAATAAAAGATGCGTTGCTTATCTTAGGTTGTAATCTCTATTTCTGTATTCACCTCCTTCTAAACAACCCCCCTTGTGCCCCATTCGCCCCCTAGAGTGGATTCCAAACTTTGGGCACAACACATCTGCAGGTCAGGATATCTATTCATAGTTTCTCACCTACCAGAGCCCCCCTCTCCTTTCCCCTAATTGTGTTAGGTCTGGGTGCCTCTTCTTATGAGGCTTCGGCTGAGAAGAATATGGGTGTGAGTGTAAGTTGTCCCCTTTTTGGGAAATATGTTGTGAACCCTTTGATTTATTTAAGGAATTTTCAGCAAATACCACCTCTCCTTCATATCACGCCAACTCCACTAGTTCTAATCTGTCACTCCTCTCCCACCTACCCCACTCTTGCCCTCTCACGCCCACAGACCCACCCCAGATTCTTCATCTCAAAGTATTCTCTTCAGGCTAGACTTGGTCTGAGCATGCAGGATCAAAACATCCCTGTATTACAGAGCTCCAGGGAACACGTCTAAAGGGCTTCCTTAGGCTGTGGTGTCAGTAGAAGCTCACTGACAAGAGGCCACGTTCTCTTGGATGAGGAGAAGGAGGTGTTGAGAAGGCCCAGTAACATGTGTCCCCTCCAGGCCATGGCCCCAGCCCCCTCTCTAGAGACACGTCCATGAAGGCTTCCCGAGTGCAATGGGGTCAGGACGGTAATCCTCAAGTCCAAAGCTTTCTCAGTTGACTTTTAGGAACGTAGTACAGGGATACACAGAGAAAACTATATCCCTCTGTATGAATGCAAGATACTAACTCTGTCCAGAAAGGCATTTGTGACAAAAACTAACACTGAAATTGGAAATAGAAATATTAACAGCAGGACAGAACTTAATTCATTCAGGTTTGCTGTTAAGGGTTCAAATACGCATACAGTCAATTTATTGCTAATAGTTAGAACTGAAATAATATAACATAGAATCAGCTTAATAAAAATACCAGAACTAATCTTCCTGGCAGCCAGTGCTTATAGCAGAGTCACCCTCCAACAGGGACCAATTTCTCCCTGATCTCTTATTTAATGTTCAGCAGTCAAGATGGAAGATTTAATGTTCTTTCTCGATGGTTCAGAGATTTATGGCACCTATAGAAATGTTCATAAAATCTGAGGCTGTGCAAGCTTTTGACATCTGTGTCATTGTTATCAGAACCATAAAAATCATCACCCTCTTGTCCATGGCTGGTCTTGTCTTTGCAGATAATATAATCCAGAGAAAAATAAACTTGCCACTGAGAATCTGCTTGAGTAGGCTACATTGTCCAGCGCACGTGTGTTGAGAGAGTGGTGGCATCAGATCAGGAAAGGGAGGGAGGGAGCCCATCACACTGTATGTGTTTGAGAACTTCAAGGAAACTTTGTGAAAATGTTTCTAGGGCAACTAGTTTTATCTGTCAGCAGGATGCTGCGGTGTGTATATTATTCTCTTCAGCCTGGTCCTACCCAGGAGTGGTGGTCTCCGGAGTGTAGACAGAGAAGGGAAGCAGGTGTTGGCCTCCCAGCATCTGGTTTCCATGACCACAATGCAGCGGACACCTGCAGCCTGCATTTCAGCCAAGTCTGGCCTCCCATTGTATTCGATTGGACTTTCTGCCTTGAGCAAGAAAAAGTCATTGTTTATCAGATTTGCCAGAGGATCTCCGGGGAGGTGGAGAGAGACAGGGTAAACAAACCAAAACAAAATGCAGGGGTAAGCAAACCCTGCGAGACCTTGATTATATGTGACTACCCAAGGTAATCTTTAATCCCGACCCAACATAAGTAAAGCCAAGAGAGAGCCAAACGTTAGCATGGACCAAGACAGTTTCCCAAGGGTTTTTCAAGAGAACTGGTAATAGACAATCTTGTCCCAACTCAGGTCCTTAGGTAGAGGCAGAAATCAAACCATATTCCTTAAGAGTCTAATTTGTGCAGAACTTTGCATGGGCTTTACAAGAGGACTGGGGTCTACCCTGCCCTAGAAAAAACTTGCAGGGAAGATGGTCTTGCTGCTCATGTACTGAATGTTTTATTTGTGTACTTTATATTTTCCTGTTTTGTAATAACTGCATTGGGCGAACTGGATCACTGCGAGTCATACCAAAAGCAGTAAGCCAGGCTGAGACTTCTCTGACGAAGGTAAATGAAGCAAACACAACTGATCCAGCTCTATAATACAACCTCGTGACTGGTACATTGGAACGAAAATTAGTGTATGTCAGAGTATGAGGAAATAGCTCAGCGATACCATGTAACACGCTGTTTTGTTAGTAGGTAATTCTGAAGCAGCTCCTCAGTGTTCTTTCCTTTGTACAGAGCCCCAACTAGTGGAAAACTGGAGAACCGCACGTAAAGAGACTATGCGAGATCACCACCAGTCTTCCCGCAGGTGAAAGCCCGCGGGACCTTACAGAGGCTACTCTTTTTGGAATGTGGAGATAAGGGTAAGGTGCAAAAAGGGAGGGAGGTATGAAACTGGCTAATATTTGGCTCATTGTGGTAGAATAAGTAAAGTGATACCGATGAAAACGTGTACAAGCTCTTATATTTGAAATGAGTCAACGCACTGTATCCATAGCTAATTTCAAATTCTAATTTGAGGAAGGAGAGTATTTCTTCAGTTCACATCTTATGCTTCTTGAAGAAGTCTTTTCAGAAGAAAAAAGAAGACATTCTGTGACATAAAATTGCATACACTGGAAGGAAGGGAACTAGTTGCACAAACTAAATGAGTGTTCAGTTACAAAGGTGTCACTTGTTTGGAACAAAACGGGTAAGAATGTGTCCATGTTGGGGTCGGATGTGGGGAAAGTAGAACAGATGGAAGCAGCAAAGGGAGCTGGAACGGGAGAGCAACCCTTGGAAAAGGAATGACACAGATTTTCCTAGAGGAATCAAATCTTGGGGGCTGTTGGGTTTTTAGTTTAGTTTGTCTGCTACATCTCCTTTTCAAGGAATCTCAATATTGTGTGTGTGGAGTTTTAAAGGAATCTTGGCTCCCTTACCAAAAAGTACAGTAAAATGCAGGCGGCCAAGAAGGTTAT
Organism: Suricata suricatta; assembly: GCF_006229205.1. Classification (NCBI taxonomy): domain Eukaryota; kingdom Metazoa; phylum Chordata; class Mammalia; order Carnivora; family Herpestidae; genus Suricata; species Suricata suricatta. The sequence goes on along the minus strand of NC_043706.1, from coordinate 90,898,339 downwards.
AAAAATGTAAGATGAATTCATCAATCAGATAAAGCGTGGCTTGTATGTAGCAGGGACTCAAAGACAAGCTGAGGGACTTCATGGAACTCCTTTATAAGATATGCAACTTCTGTGTGTGTGTGTGTGTGTGTGTGTGTGTGTGTGTGTATTATTTGCTTAACTCTGTAACTTTTTACCCATTCTCAAAGGGGCTTATAACCCAAAAGAAGAATAAGAAACATCACTATATAGGAATCTGCACATAGACAAAAAACAGTCACATTTTAATGGATGCCCCTTGGAATGATCTCAGACTTCATAAAATTCTGTTCTTAGAGAAACCAAGCTCTGTTCTTAGAGCTGTCTCTGAACTGATTGATGTCCACTAACCAGGTTTCCTTGGTATGCATTAAACAACATGGTTTATGCTCAAAAAAGCCAAAAGCAGTAGTAGTCATTATTTTCAATAGATGAAGCAATGGAACATGTGGGGGGAGGGGGAGGAGAGTGTTTAACTGTAGGATTTGAAGACTTACTCAGCACATTGGATTGTTATCAAAATCAAATCAAGAAAACAGAATTTTGTACTGCTTACTTTATGTTTGTGGTGGTTAGTAACTAAGCTCTCTAGTCCTTCATTTGGTTTGAAAAGAGGTTTGTTTAAATACTACTTATTTGAAGATCATGAAGTCTCTAGAGTTCAAGGATAATGAGTGATAACACCATGGTGATGCTATCTAACTTCTTTTATGGCATAGATTTTATTTAACGAGTAACTCAGTTGTGAAGGAAAGTTGTTACATTAATCTGTCTGTCCTGGCCTTCACCTCCCAAACAGCAAATTGTCCCAGGGGCTTTCAGGGGTAACTAGAGAGCACACATCATCCATAAGTAACATCCCTGTCGCTTGGCACGGAGTCCTGTGTCACTAAGATTTTTCTTCTGTTGAGATACCTCAGGTAGGCATAACCATCTCTTTAAAATTCATGAAAAACAAGAGTAGCAGCTAATCTAAGACATAAAACAGAACTTGCCTGCATTTTTTTTTTTGGCTTTCTATTGCTTCTGAGACTACTAAACTCACATAATTGATATAAGTTTTTGTGTCCTTATTGGAACAATTAGGCAGAGGTCTTCAGGAAAAAAGACTTCAAAAATTGAGGTTTGGTGGGGTGTTTTTTTTAACTCCCTTACCCCCTTACCAAGATCATTTTAAAAGTTTATTTTAAATATTATAACCACAAACTGTTCAACCAAATGAAAATGAAAGTAGGCCACTTAGAGGTTTTCATCTAAACTATAGCAAAACGTCTTAGGCTAATAATTTTAACCATTGGGAGTTCACTGCCTACTAAAAGCAATTACTTTGAAATTAAGAAGGAAGTATTTTAAATATTAGATCTGAATTTGTAAGTTTTCTTTTAAAGGATATACAGAGTATAGTGTTTTTGTTGGGTTTTTTTCCTTCCCCTTAGGACTAAACTGACCTTCCTGCCTAAGCAGTAAAACCCCAGACTTGGACTTGAGCCAGCTGCCTTTCAGCACATCATTAAGAACTGTTGGAGGTGCTGGTTAAATGTAAATTTTCCAGCACTCCACCAGACAGATAGGCAATGCTATAGCAGGCCCGGCATATTTAACACATCCAATTTTCTGAAGGGAGAAAAGGGGGGAAGCTTTCAAAAATATGTATATCAAAGTGAAAGTTATTGAAAAGAAGGCCATTCATCTGACATAGGGTGTCAGGGAGGCAGCCGCCCATACACCTTACAAGATCTCCTACATAAAAGCAAATCAGCAAGTCAATTTTCAAAAAGATGAGCAATCCCTCAAATAAAGAGTTTTTTCATGCTTTCTGAGAAGGCAAGAGCCCAGAAATAAAAGAAGGCCACTTTTGTTTCCTCTGTGTTAATGACAGGATTTCTTCAGGCATTGTCAGAGGTCAGTGTGGAGCCTGGACCAATAAGAATTATAATGCATATGCACACAAAAAAACAAACTAAAAGAAAAGGAGGCAAAGGAGGAGAAGGCGGGGGAGTTTCTATTTCCATTTAGTTGATACATTTAAGCCCAATATAGGTTGAGTCCTGCAGGTGAAAATAACAAGGTCAACTCATGAGAAAGGTTTTGGAGGTGAGCCATACCACCATCGAAGTGAACGCACTCTACCTGGCAGGTCTAGACTTCATTAAATACTTTATCTCCCTTCTATTGTAACCTGTGATGTCGATTGAATGTCCAACCATAAAATAAGGCAGAAGCAGCCAAATAATTTAAGATTTTCCCCTCATTTCACAGAATCCTATCGACCTGTACAAAAACACAAATATATGTACACAGTCAATTCTCAATTGTCTGTAATTATGTTTCTATCCCCACTGATAACCCAAATTAATTTCTAATTGATTTTAGAATGCATTTCAAATGACTATATGGTATGCATTTAGCTTGATCTCATTACTATTTTAACACAGTCTGATAGAATCAAAGAGCTAAGTGATAATGAATGACAGTGACCGAGGAAGTTGCCTGAGATATTGAAAGTAACCGTGAAAATTTGCAAAACAGATGATTGATACTAAGGCATGAGACCATGCAAACATTTTCTTTTCATTGTCGTCTTTCCCCTTAATTAATTCCTTCCTAATGACTATTTAACCCTATATGCATTTTCAAATAACTTCCCACTATGGTGGGGATTTTTAAATTGATTTCCACAATGACTAAAGGTCCCAAGTAAAATATTAATTCTTAGTTTCTTTGTAGCAGAAGTAGATACCTTGAGAGTATTACTAGTTTTTTAATAATTTATACCTTTTCCTACTGATAAGCCAGGGTTGAGTTGGTGACAATTTTTAAAGAAATTGGCATTTCACATATTATAAGTTTTCTTGGGACTTCTTATCAAAGAAAAGTAGAGTCAGGTAAAAAAAAAAATCTATCTATCTATCTATCTATCTATCTATATATGTATATACAAATTATATCAATACTACATTTTGTCCATGTATTTAAAGAGTATATCCATATTTTAGTAGAATTAATAAATAAGATAACTTGTGTCTCCTCTCTTGCAACCTGTACAAAATTTTGAAAGAAAATAAAGATGTACTCTGAACAAGTCTCATGACTTGAGGATTTTGAGTTTTAACTTTTGGATCAGTAAATAACTTTTAGCAAATCAATTCAGAGATCCAAAGGAAATACAAAATTGACTGAAACAAGTTATCAACAAAAGTTTAAGTATAGAAGGGCAAGTTGTATCTCCATAAATAAATTTATTTTGGGCTTGATAAGTCTCAGTGTCCAGCCCACAAGAGATGTAAATATATAGTATGTTTTGTTAAGGTCGAGATTTCAGTTCTAGAGTTTAGCCCCCCCCCGCCCCCCATTCTGTACTCCTTATACCTGTTTTTGAAAGAATGTGTCTTTATTAGCTGGAGCTCAGACTACCTGTTTTTTAAATTTAAATTTTTATTGATGTGTTTTCTCAGTATACTTGGGAAAGGTACGAAAATGTGAACATAGGTATCAATAAAAAAATAATGTGAACCCCTGAAAGAAAAAAGTAAGAGAAAGGAGGAGAAATTATTTTCTGCCGTTAGCCATATTATTGTCATCATTAAAGTAGTTACAGTACAAGTAAGAAGAGAGTCCCATTCATGTGCATCTCATTATATTTATTTAAAAACATGCCACATCTCGATTTTAATATTCATAGTATTTATTATTTTGAACCCATCTACAATTGCTTCTTACTAAGGATTTTGGACTAGGCACTTGTAATTTTGAATAGTTGCAGGGACTTATATAATATGAAATTTTCAGCCATTAGTAGAGTTATAATGTAATTTCTCTTAATTTTCAGTAAAACATAAAGTTTGATGCTTTCCTGCACCCATAAAACTAGCCTCTGTGTCTTTTGTGATCTGAGGGGCTCTTTAAAATGAATTTTTATTACTAAACTCTTTCTTATATATTGAAAACATTGAAATATGTAAATAAAAGTGAGTCTTTTTTTGTTGTTTGTTTTTATAATAGTTTATTGTCAAATTCGTTTCCATATAACACCCAGTGCTTCTCCCCACAAGTGCCCCCCACCATGACCATTACCCCCTCCCTCTCTCCCCCTCCCCTTTCAGTCCATGGATGTCTCCAGTATTCAGTAGTCTCCCTTGATCTGTGTCCCTCACTCTTCCCCGCTCTCTTAACCCCCTTCCTCTCCCCATGGTCCCCTGCCAGGTCTCTCCTGTTAGACCTATGAATG
>NC_043706.1:90840091-90893993 GCF_006229205.1 Suricata suricatta | reverse complement strand
AAACATATGGTATCTATCCTTCTCTGCCTGACTTATTTCGCTTAGCATGACACCCTCAAGGTCCATCCACTTTCCTACAAATGGCCATATATCATTCTTTCTCATTGCCATGTAGTACTCCATTGTGTATATATACCACATCTTCTTGATCCACTCATCAGGTGATGGGCGTTTAGGCTTTTTCCATGATTTGGCTATTGTTGACATTGCTGCTATGAACATTGGGGTACATGTGCTCCTATGCCTCAGCACTTCTGTATCCCTTGGGTAAATCCCTAGCAGCGCTATTGCTGGGTCATAGGGGAGTTCTATGGATAGTTTTTTGAGGACCCTCCTACACTGTTGGTGGCAATGTAAACTGCTGCAGCCGCTCTGGAAAAAAAAGTGAGTCTTAAAGTAGCTGGGTGGCTTAGTCTGTTGAGCGACAGACTCTTGTTCTCAACTCAGGTCTTGATCTCAGGGTCATGACTTCAAGCCCCGTGTTGGGGCTTAAAAACAAAATTGTCTTAAATAAGCCATCTCATTTTCTTTTACAGGCCATATATTATAACTGTGAATAGACTATTTAAAAAAGAATAGTCGTTAGAACTCCGCTCCATATTCCTTCAAATAATATTGAAAAGAGATCTTCTTGTGGGGAATGAACAAGAGGGCCTTTTTTTATTTAGCTATTTCTCCTCCAATTTCTGGAGACAAAAAAAACCTTGTTGCTTAATATTAATCTTTCATTTGAGAGCTGACAAAACATTGCAAGGTCCAGGTGCCAAAAGTTTCCATAGTCATTGCCTATGGATACCGTAACAAAGTACCAAAAACGATGTGCCCTAAAACAACGGAAATGTGTTCTCTTACAGTTCTGGAAGCGGACATTAAGGTGTCCTTCATGCCATGCTCTCTCTGACGGCTCTCTCTGACAGGGAGAATCTCTCCTTGCCTCTTCCAGCTTCTGGCATTTTCCAGAAATCAGTGGTATTTTTTAGTTATAGATGCATCACCCCAGTCACCCGGCCATCTTCTCTCTAGGCATTTTCACAGTCATGACTTTGTATTTTTCTCTTGTCCAAATTTCCCCTCTTCCTAAGGATATCAGTCGTATTAGGTTAGGGCCCACCCTAATGATCTCATCTTAATTTGATGGCCTCTGTAAAGATCCTATTTCCAAATTCACATTTAAAAAATTTTTTTTTAATGTTCATTTTTGAGAGAGAGACAGAGAGAGAGAGAGAGAGAGCGTGAGTGGCAGAGGGGCAGAGAGAGATGGAGATAGAGAATCTGAAACAGGTTTCAGGCTCTGAGCTGTCAACACAAGCCTAACACAGGGCTCAAACTCACCAGCTGTGAGATCATGACCTAGGCTGAAGTCAGATATTTAACCCACTGAGCCACACAGGCACCCCTCCAAATTCATGTTCTAAAGGTTAGGACCTCTGCCTGTCTCTCTTTTTTTGTTGTTTGTTTGTGGACAGGGAGGAGTACAAATCAACCATAAGAATTGGTATATCTTAGTTCATCCAACTAAATTTTGATTTTTGTTTTGTTTTTTGTTCTAGAAAGAGAACATCAGCATGACACAGATAAAAATAGAATCTGTTTATAAAGATTATGGCAGGAATGAGAACCTGGAAGTTAAAATTAAGAGCTATGAAATATCCTTGAAAAAGTAAATTGTGTTATGTTGAACTCAGTCACTGAAAAATTCAACCACTTAAAAGCTTTTTTTAATGTTTATTTATTCTTGAGAGACAGACAGAGACAGAGACAGAGACAGGACAGAGTGTGACCAGGGGAGGGGCAGAGAGACAGGTAGACACATAAGCCAAAGCTGTCAGCACAGAGCCCAAGGCAGGGCTCAAATTAGCAACCATGAAATCATGACCTGAGCTGAAGTCAGGTGCTTAACCCACTGAGCTGCACAGGTACCCCTCAACTACTTGTAAACCTATGAAAATGACAAGTTCTTATGTCCCAAATTAAGAAATTAGAAGAATGAAAAGAGAATGAAGAAGTATCAGAGAACAAAGGAGAGACAAGCCAGGGAGCTGGGTAGGAGCTAGACACAAAGAGAAAATAAAATTTTGAATAAAACAATTTCCTCATTAACATTTTTTTAATTTTTAGAATTTGTTAACAAAACATATCAATCAACATCTAAAAGAATTTGTTATCACAACACACTTAGGCTGTTACTGGTTCTTATTCATTTGGTTTTTAAACCATCCTATCTACTAAAATTATTATTTTGGGTTTTTTTTAACAGTATTGCAACAATACTGCAGATTTATTTGACAGAGTCATTGTTATCCACCTTTTGAAGGAAGGCAAAATAAACTGTCAAGTAAAGATCTGTTTAAAAGCTCAAAATTTCAGATTTTTAAAGGGAAATACTAAAACTTACATCTCTGTTGCTAAAAGCTAACCTAATCTTCAATAGGAAACAAAAATTAAGAAAACAGACACACAATCTGCATAACTGTATTCTAAAAACTCACCATTGATCTAGTTATTATGTGTTAATCCTGAGGAGAATGGCCATAGATAGATATAAATGTATTTTTACTGTTTTCCCTGCTATTTTTACCTTTTTCCTACTTGAATTTTATAGCAGGAATACATTAAATACTGGAGTATCTGATATATTTGATGAAGAAATGAGACCAGCTTAATCAAACAGGATCAAACATTTGAATAATTTTTCCATGAGGGCTAATTATGTATTTACATATGAATTTTTCTCAAGATTTTAAAGGGTTTTTGACTAAATAGATTTTCAGTATTCTAACAATAGCACAGTTCTCACTTCCCTGATTTCTGAGAGTCCTACAAAGTGCTTAAATCCAAGGACTTGGTACTTAATTAATACAAGGACCACACTTTCTATAGACATCACTAAACCCCTGGATTTGAACAGTATCTGAACTTTCAGTATTATTCTAATATTATCATTGTAACAATTATTATTCCTCCAGTTGACAGTGACAGAAACCCAACTCAAAAGCGATAAAAGCAAAAAGGGAATTTGGTGGTTTATGAAACTAAACTATCCAGTAAAGACTTGATTCAGGATTCAAACAATGTCACCAGGATCAGTTTTTTGTTCACTAGGGTTCCATGTCTCAGTTTTGGCTCTATTCGTAGGTCACACATGGCTGCAGATGACTGACAACGCATTCCAGGACCACATTCTTCCAGGTTTGAATCTGTGTAAAGGAGCAAACATCTTTGTCCCACATTCTCAGTGACAGCCCAACACTTACACTGGTTGGTCCATCTTAGATCAGACATTTGCCCCTGAATGAATCACTATGACCAAAGGAATAAAAGTTAAATCTGGCTAATGTGCCCTTAGGACCTACCCTACCACAAAATTGGGGAAGGAATAGGTTCTAAGCCAAAAGATGCATTGCTGGAAGGAATAGAGTATGGTGAGGCAAGCTGAGGTCATTGATTTGTTTGAAACACTAACCAAATGGGTAGAAATTATAGGAACCTCCATCAGAAAGAGAAATTATGTTCAAATCAGTTTGGTTCTTTTCACCTAAATGATATTTTTATTTTGCTTTTGATTGTGAAGATGGTACATTCAGTCAACCCTGAAATTTGCTATTCAGCGAATCCTAAAGATTTCACGTTTGAACTATTTTGGAGCTGTTGTATAAACACAATTCCATCATATCTCAGATGTCATTTAAACACATAATCTTCACAGCCTTCCAGCACTTTAGACTACATGGAAAGGGGTTTCTAATGTAGCCAGGGCCTGAGAAAGACCCACAAATGAAGCTATTGATGCAAAGCTCTATGGATTAGGTTCAACACCTTGAGTTTCATGGGAAATGACCAGGAGTTGAGAGCAGCTGAGGGAACGCAGGTGTGACATGTCCAGAGGAACTCACATTCTTGAGACTACAGGCAGCCATATTCTATTCAAGCCCCATTTCCCGGGTGGTCCGGCTAACAAAGCTTCCTGTCATAAAGCTATAGCTCAGTACAAGGCAAGTGTATTGTGAATGCCAGGTTCAAAACAGTTCATTGAAAACTTCTTGGTTAAGTAATTAAAGCAGGCCGAGCTTTGGGAAATCCTCCAGGAGGGAGCTCATTTTGAGAACAGCTTTCCAATTCACATGTTTCATAAGCCAAGGGTAAGCTTAGTTCAAATGAATAACATACACACACACACACACACACACACACACACACACCATGAATTGTGGGATTAAGAAGTAGAGTTGAGGTCAGGGTGAGACCACAGCTGAAGTGAATTGGCTTTAAAAAAACCTAGATATTTTGTCTCCAAAACCATCTGTTTATAGGATTTTTTTTTTGCTTGATTTCTCCTACTTGTATCTCCAGATTTGATCTCTGTTAGGAAGATTGCAGGTGAAGTGGACTATCTACCAGCCACACAGCTCAGCTTTTTTCTTCTTGGGACAAAAATCAAAAAATAAATTAAATGTGTTTTTCAAATGAATAAAAGGCAAGCAGAATTTTATCTCCTGCAGGGCTGAAGAAACAAAACAAAATAAAATGTAGTCATTGTTCCTACATAATCCACCATCTGTCCTACAGACTGCCCTGTGCCTTAGGTCAGGTGATCAGAAAGAATAATTTTTCAAATTCCCTCCCACTTTTATTATTCAGTGTATTTGTGAAGTATGTGTTACTTTTCTCTGCAGTTACTGTCTTCATGGTACTTGTATTGATCTCCCGTGATTCTGTGATAACAAAGCACCACAAATTTTGTGGCTTAAAACAACATAAATTTATTAGAGTTCTGGAGGTCAGAAGTATAAAATCATTTCAGAAGGCTAAAGTCAAGGTGTTGGGAGGACTCGTACCTTCTGGAGGCTCTGAAGGAAAAATCTGTTTCCTTGACTTTTTCAGCTTCTCGTGGCCACCTGCATTGCTTGGTGTGTGTCCCCTTTCTCCATCTGCAAACGACAGGGGAGTCTTCAAACCAGAGGTGAGTCTTCTCTGGCTCTTCCTGCATTCCTCTTATAAGGACTTATGATTACAGTGGACCCACTTAGATAACCTACAATTCTCTCCCAAAGTGAGATCTAAAATAATCACATAGCAAAATTCTTTTTGTCATATAAGGCAATATGCACAGATCCCAGGGATTAGGACATGGACATATTTGGGTTACCACTATTCAGCCTATCACAGTTCTTCAGAAAGTTGGGTTGATGTCATTCTATGACATTGTTCAATGCTTTCGATTTTTAAAACGGCACGTATGTACTAAATACTGCTAGGAACTATAATATCTTCAAAAATAATAGGTTATAGTTTATGCCCTTGAAGAGCTTTAATCAGGTTGGGGAGACATACTCATCAGCCAGTTAGAGATGTATTAACACTAAATGGGAGTGAGCACCCACCATGTGTCAGGTACTGTACAAAGCTGGGCACGAAAAGATGAATGAGTTATGGTCTCTAATCTGAACCTAGAGAGTAGAGAGACATACAGGGGAGAAAAGTCTGTATGTGTAGAGAAAGACTGCAGTTTTAAACCCACAAATTATTTTATAGGTTGGCTTACAATGATGGAAAAAGCAGTGGACTGGCATAGTCCTGGAATCTGGGCTTTTCCAATGACTTCGCAAAACTTAGCTGTGTATCCTCAGAAAGATCAATTTGCCTGTTTGATTTGCTCAGAGTGTTAGCAATCTGTTAATCCATAAATTTTCTGAATATCTTTCAGAATTTTAATTTTAAAAAACTGTTATCATTACTGGTATTAATGGAAAACACAACCCTAAGAATTGAGAAGGTGGAGGAAAGGATTCAAGATTACTCAAAACCTAAAAATAAAAAACAAAGGAAGACAACAGGAATTGTTGCTGAGATACTCAGGTAGTAAAGAACACTGTAGATTTGTAACAGTGGATCTGCTATCGAAAGCCTTGCCTGTCCACCCATGGGAGAGCTCTCTCTTCTGGAATGACCAGCATATGTCCAGTGTGGCTTTGCATGGCTATGGCCATAATCCACAGTGTGAAACTTAATTCTATGAACTTAGCATAGCTAAAGAATTTTAAGAGATCGGTTGTTCCCAAGGAGATCAAAGTTAACTCCTTCCTAAAAGCTGGGACTTCCTTGCACAAGACACAAAGTTCTCTGGCTACAGCTTGAATATTCCCAAACATTGATGAGAAAAATAATTTATTTTAATTTGTAGATTTAAATTTATTTTTAAAATAATCTCCCAACCAGGAGAGGCTGTGAAAAAAATACATCCTGATCTATTCTGATGTGAAAAGTAACCCGCTGTACGCAACACTTGTTCTGTAGTTTAACAAGTTTAACTCGGGGTGCATGGGTGGCTCAGTCAGTTAAGCTTCCGACTTTGGTTCAGGTCATGATCTCACATTTGTGGGTTCAAGCCCCGCAGCAGGCTCTGTACTGACAGCTCAGAGCCTGAAGCCTGCTTTTGATTCTGTGTCTCCCTCTCTCTTCCCCTCCCTGCTCATGCTCTGTCTCTCTCATCTGAAAAATAAATAAAAACATTTTTAAAAATTTGAAAAATCATAAAAAAAATAACAGGCTTAACTTTCTAATAGCCTCACTTTAAAGTGTCCCTGAGCCCTTTTTATTCTCTCTGAAGTAGAGTTAGGGGTACCATTTCCATCAGTGAATGGAAAAAGATGCCCTAAAAGAAAAAAGGAAAATCTTTTCTCACAAACAGCCTGAGGTGAAACAGCTTCTCCTGGAGAGTCATATTGGCTCCTACTAGACCATTCTGAGTTTTGAAAAGCTCCTGTTGTTGGTAGCATTAATGCTTTTGGAGAAAAAGAAACAGCTTTCCACTGAACTGTTGATATGGTAGGTAGAGTGGGATTCTTTGTAGCCCCTTCTGTGAAAGGAGAAAAAAAAAATTTGTGCATTTGAAGGAAATGATATCACTTATAAATGGTGTTTTCAGGAAGTTTCTGAGGTGGCCAACAGAAATGATGTGTCAGCTCACAGATTTTATTTTCACCACAGTTGTAGAAATTAAGAAAGTACAGCTTTTACTGGGAAGGTAAATAAAGATTAAACTGCAGTGCCTGACCTGGGGAGCACGTCTTGTCCCACTCATCTCCTGGGAACAAGCTAGTAAGCATTTGGTGAGATACAAACACAAAGCACCACAGTTTCTAGTGTAAAGGGCTGTGGAGAACCCACATCCAGTTTGTTGGTTTCTTATACTACCTCTTGCAAACCTGGAATTGACAAGCCTTCAACACAAGACCATTTTTTGTTCGAGTACAGTTGAAGTCTGTTTAAAAGTGCAACCTTGGAGTACAATAAATTCCCCCACTTTCCCTAATGGATTTATTCTCCTTAAGTTCTTTATGTAAGAAACACTATGCCATTTGAACCAATGACATGAAACTGTGAAAGATTTGTTCACTTCACGGGTTAGTTCATGAAAGCGTGGGTCTAATGGTTGGATTTGGCAAGAGGAAATACATGTGAACAGTGCTACTCATTGCCTTTCTTAACAGTGGGTGAAAATAGATTTGTATTTTACAGCCCCACTTTTCATTTCATGGGATTTACACTCTTTTCCTAGAGCAATCAACAGCCTATGATTGATGAGGATACTAATTAATTCAAGTGGTCTTTTCCCTTGAGCTTAGAGATTTTGTCATTACTGCTCACACAATTTACTTTTATGCTTCACAATCTTCTCCATCTTTTCTTCCTTTGACTTATCTTAAAGGTGTTTCTAGGACTAGCACCTACATGGTAGGACACCTGACTAAAATTAGATGGTTACTAGATTGACATTGCTTGCTATGGATGCTAAAAAGATATTCCAGGGACAGCTGGGTGGTTAAGTCGGTTGAGCGTCTGACTTCAGCTCAGGTCATGATCTCACAGTTCGTGGGTTTAAGCCCTGTGTCGGGCTGTATGCTAACAGCTCAGAGCCTGGAGCCTGCTTCCAATTCTGTGTGTCCCTCTCTCTGTCCCTCCTCTGCTCATAATCTGTCACTCTCTGTCTCTCGAAAATAAATAAATGTTCAAAAAAAATAAAAAAAGATATTCCATTTCAATATTCCTATATGTAACTATCTTAAAATTACTGGAGACACAGAAAGTTTTTAAATGGGCGCTTCTTAAAAATTCTGTCCTAGACTATGGAGTTTTGTCTACACCAACAAATATTTACAGATATGTAAATGCAATGAGGCCTTTTACATGTGTATACTAGTTTTTGCCATTTGTAAAACACTTTTATATCCACTGTGTCATTTGATCCTAACAACAACTGCAGAAGTTGAATGGGTAATAGTATTATCCTCATTATTTCAGCGGAAAAAGGTAGAGGTTAACTGTCTTACCGACAGTTGCACAACTAATTACCAGCAGAATCCGATCTTTCAGCTTCCTGTATAGGACTGTCCCATCCTCCAATTCTATCCTGAGGAACCTCCTTTGAGACCACGTAAAAGAAGCATTGCAGGGGAGCAAATGGGCATGCCACACCCTATTCTGAATTCCCTCAGAAAAAACAACAGTCTTAGTTTTATCTGTTTGACTTATGAGAAAGTGGATGCATCTTTATCTGAACAAGATTTATGACAAGAAAAAGAAAGAAAAAAGTAGAAAAAACACTGCAATTGCCCTACATATGACACTGGCTTAAAAGGACTAGAAAATGCTGGCCTGGTGATAATGTCAGTTCATTCGTGTTTCTCCAGTACTCATAATCAACTTAATCAATTTGAGAGAAAAATCCTGATTATAACAAACAAAAGTATCATCAGTCTCACCCTTAAAGCATCAAGACCCTGGTTATCTGTTAATATTATATTAGATAATGGTTTAAACCATATGTGGACCTTCTAGATAATTTTCCATTAATAATAGCAAAATAGTTATTTGGATGAACACAGAGATCTGGCGAATAGATGTGAGTCATATTGAATGAAGGCAAAGAGGATGTAGTAGACCTTCACTTTTGTCTTTTTTCAGGGTACGATGATGGCCATTTACCACCCAGGCCAGCACTGTGCCTCCTTGGCATGTCGTACTCTACAACTATTTAATAGTTTGCCTTTCTTTCATCAAGAGAACTTATCTGCAATGGGCATTAAATCAGTGGGTAAATTAGATTTTAAGAAATAATACGCATACACAGGAACCTGTCTAGTCATGAAGGAGGAAAAACATGAGGCTGGGGCGCCTAGTGGTCATCATGCTTCTCTCCCCCAACACACAGGCAGAGAAAGTCTCTTCTCACCAGGAGAGAATGGAGCCTGAGTAAAGACAAGCTAGCCTGACAGTCCTTCTTTCTAGTTCCTATTTCTGATGTTCCCAGAACAACCCTGGCTTCTGCAGACCTTCCTGTTATTTTGTGATTCTTCCAATAAAAGCCTTCTTTTATCTCAAGCTAGTTTAAGTTGGTTTTCCATCAGCTGTGCCAAAGAAAGAGCCTTGACTAACTTGGTGTTGGTTCAGAGTGGTAGAAAGGGCTAAGGCCTTAGAAACAAATTGCTCTGCACTTGAAGCATAACTATCCCAGCTATGCAAACTCAGGCATTTAATGTTTTAAAGCTTCAGTTTCATCCTATTAATACAGGAATAGTAATATTAATAATACCTCTGTCATAGAGTAATGGTGATGACTAAATCAAACTTTTTGTGTGAAAGTGCCCCGCCATTTTTCCCTAGTGTGATCCTTAATGGTTAGGAATATTTCCAAGCCCCTAATATCTCATTCACTCATTTAACACTTATTTATGAGTTAGATGCTAACTATTGGCCCAGTATTATACCTAGCATCAAGTCAAGAATGTTAGAAGAAGAAGAAGGAGAAGAAGGAGGAGGAGGAGAAGAAAGAGAAGAAGAAGGAGAAGGAGAAGGAGGAGGAAAAGGAGGAGAATAAAAAGAAGAAGAAAAGAAAATTATAGGGTTTTTGACTCCCAAGAAGTTTGTGGTTTGGTTGCAGAAACATACAAATTATGGAGTGGGCTGGTGTCACAAAATTTTTCGTATAAGGAATGACATCACCAAGATGATGACATAGGTTATTCCTGGCTTCATTCCTCCTCATAAGAATGACTAACAACTATTCAAGAATAAGACACCACTGAAAGAATCCTGGAACACAAGGTCAAGGCTGAAGGACCACCCCCCCCCAACACCATGCACCTCAGAGACCATGACAGACTGCATTAGAAGAGTAAGAGAAGCAGCTCTGACTGCAGTGCCCCCTTCCCAGGCCAGAAGCAACAGGCAGAGAGGTCCCCCCTAAACCTCTGACTTCTCCAGTGGGAAAAGAGGATCCAGGAGAGACAACCAGCACTGCCAAAGAATTGTGGGTTGCTTTGACAGAACCCCTACTCTGATCTCACCCAATGGGAATCACATAGGATTCTGTGGGGCTCAGTCACTGGTAATCTGACTATGGTGGGAAAGAGGCAGGGGTACAACAACGAGCATGTGGAATCTCAGCAGCCCATGTTCATACCCGCAGTGTCCAAGTAGTACCCCAACTGGTGGTTTTGTTCATCTGAAGAACCAATTCGGGGGCAAACTCTTACCCAGGAACTCAATGGAGTGCAGATCTGCCTGATGTGAATCCTCAAATGAGGAGATTTGGCAGTGTGAGGGCCCTGTTTGCCCACATCCAGGCAAGGAGCTGAATCATAGCCTTACCCTCTGTGGAGAGTGCCTTCCAGCCCCACTTGAGCAGAAGCACTGGTGACAACTCCTGGAACCTGTTTGGCCTAGCAGTGCTAAGCTGAGAGGCAGGCAGGCAGAGCCAATAGTTTCCAGAGCAAAGATAGTGGCCCTGATTGGTCAGAGAAATTGGGGTGCAGTTTGGCTCGAGTTAAGGCAACAATTAAAGACCTTTACCAGTTATATAGCTGCTTCTCTTGCTGCACTGGGGCAGGGAATCTAATTCATAGCTTTGCCTACCACTGAGTACAGTCTTTAGCCTGTCCAACTTAGGAACCCAACCAGAGTACACAGGAAGCTGCATACCCCTTCAACAACCCTACACAAAGTGGCACTTGAACAGGGAGCATGGCCTGTGATTTCCCCTGCCTGCAGAGCAAAACCACAAGGGAAAATCCTGTAGTACTTACACAATAGAATACAATAAATAAGTCAAAGCATACTAATACCAAAAGACATCAAAACATCAAAAACAGAATGATAAGAAACAAGGAAAATGGGTCTACAAAATAACTAGAAAACAATTAACAAAAAAGCAATAGTAAGTCCTTACTTATCAATAATTACCTTAAATGTAAATGGATTATGTTCTCAAACTTAAAGACACAAAATGCCTGCATGGATTTAAAAAAAAAAAAAAACAGAAAACAAGATCCAACAATATGCTGCCTACAGGAGATTCACTTTGGCATTACAGACCCATATAGACTGAGTGAGGGAGTGAAAAAAGACATTTCAAGTGAACAGTGAAACAAACAAAACAAAAAACCAGAAACTAGAGTAGCCAAAGTTCTATCACACAAAACAAATTTTGAAATAAAAATGGTAAAAAGAGACTAAGAAGACTCTTATATAATGATAAAGGCGTTAATACATCAAGAAGATAAAACAATTATATTTATGCATCAAACATTGGAACACCTAAAGATATAAAGCAAAAACTAAGTAGAGTTAAAGAAGAAATATACAGTAATACACTAATAGTTGGTGAATTTAATACCCCACTCTCAATAATGGATAGATAGTCCATACAGAGAATCAATAAGCAAATCGCAGATTTGAACAACACTGACCAAATTGACCTATTACATAGAACATTCTATCCCACAACCACAGAATACACATTCTTCTCAAGTGTACATGAAACATTTTATAGGATAGACCATATGTTAGGCCACAAAAAATCTTAGCAAATTCAAGAAGATTGAAATGCCAAGCACATTCTTTGACCACAATGGCATGAAACTAGAAATCAATAACAAGAAAAAAACTGGAAAACTCATGATCACATGGAAATTAAACACCACTCTCCTGAATATGGATCAAAGAAGAAATTAAAGGAGAAATTAAGAAGTTTCTTGAGACAAATGAAAATGGAAACATATCAAATCAATCAATACAATACATCACATTAATAGAATAAAAGAAAAGAATCATGATCATTTCAATAGCACAGAAAAAGCATTTGATAAAATGCAACATTTACTTATGACAAATATTCTTAAAAATTAAAAATCAGAAAAATTATCTCTCAACATAATAAAGGCCATATATAATAAGACAACTATCATAATCAACACTCAATGGTGAAAGGTTGAAAGCTTTTCCTTTAAGATCAGGGACAGCACAAGGGTGTCCACTTCTATTAAACATAGTCTAAAAGTCCCAAAAATAAATAAATAAATCCATACATACATAGTATCAGAATTAGAAATGAAGAAGTAAAATTGTCCCTATATTCAGATGACATGATTTTATATAGAGAAAATCTTAAAGACTCAACCAAAAGCCTCTTAGATCTAATCAATGAATTCAGTAAAGTTGTGAGATACAAAATTACCATGTACAAATCAGTAGATTTCCATACACTAACAATGAATTTTCTGAAAAAAAGCAATAAAGAATTCTATCTCATTCCCAATAACATTGAAGACAATAAAGTACTTAGGAATAGAAGCATCTGGGTGGCTCAGTCAGTTGAGCATCTAACTCTTGATTCCATCTCAGGTCATGATTCCACGGTCATGGGATCAAGCCCCACATCAGGCTCTGTGCTGATTGTGGAGCTTACCTAAGCTTCTCTCTCTCTCTCTCTCTCTCTCTCTCTCTCTCTCTCTCTCTCTCTCTCTCTTTCTCTTTCCCCCTCTCTCCCTCTGCTCCTCTACCCCATTCACACACTCTCTCTCCTTCTAAAAAAATACTTAGGAATAAATTTAACTGGAGAGGTGAAGGATATCTACTCTGAAAGCATCAAGACATTGACAAAGGAAATTAAAGTCACAAGTCAATGGGAAAGTATCCTGTGTACATGGATTGAAAGAATTAATATTGTTAAAATATCAATACTACCAAAGCCAATGCAATCCCTATCAAGATTTGAATGCCATTTTTTGGACGAGTGGGGAAAAAAACACTTCTAATATTTATATAGAACCACAACAGACCCCAAATTGTTAAAGAAATCCTGAGAAAGAATAACAGAGCAGGAGGCATAACACTTCCTAATATAAGCTATACTTTAAAGCTATCGTAATCAGTATGGTACTGGCATGAGAACAGAAAAATAGACCAATGGAAACAAAATTAAGACCATAAAATTAAACCCCAGTATATACAGTCAACTAATATTTGACAAGGGGCCAAGAATGTTCAATGTAGAAAAGAATCTCTTCAGTGGTGCTGGGATATTGGATAGTCTCATGAAAAAGATTGAAACTAGACACGTATCTTACAACTCCTCACAAAAATTAACTCAATATGGATTAAAACCTTGAATGTAAGACCTGAAACCATAAAATTCCTAGAAGAAAACATAGGAATAAAATTCCTTCACATGACTTTTTGGATATGACAATTAAGTACAAGCAACAAAATAAAAAACAAGGGTGACTACCTCAAACTTAAAAGCTTCCACACAGCTAAAGAATCAATAGAGTGAAAAGACAACCTATGAAATAGAAAAAATATTTGCAAACCATATATCTGATAAAGGGTTAATATCCAAAAAATGTAAAGAACTAATACAACTCAATAGCAAAAAAAAAAAGAAGAAGAAGAAGAAGAAGAAAGGAATCTAATTTAAAAATGAGCAAAGGACTTAAATAGACATTTTTACAAATAAGATATACAAAAGGCCAGTAGCTACATGAAAAGATGCTCAACATCACTGGTCATTAGGAATGCAATTTAAAACCACAATAAGATATTATCTCACACATGCTAGAAAAGCATCTTGTCAAAAGACAAGAGATAACAAGTGCTAGCATGGATGTGGAGAAAGGGGAACCCTTGTAGACTCTTAATGGGATTGTAAATTAAAACAGCCACTGTGGAAAATGTTTTGTAGGATCCTCAAAAAATTAAAAATAGAACTACCATTTAATCCAGCAATCTCACTTCTGGGAATACATCCAAAGGAGAAAAAAAGCAATTAAAAAAAGGTATTTGTACCCCCATACTCATAGCAGTATATTATTTACAATAGCCAAGACATGGAAACAACCTAAATGTCCATTAGTAGGCGAATAGTTAAAGAAAATATGGTAGGAAAAAAAAAACTATGGTAGAAATATATAATGGAATATTATTCAACCATAAAAAATGAGGAAATTCTACCATTTGTGACAGCATGGATAGAACTTGAAGGCATTATGCTAAGTGAAATAAGACAGAAAACAGAATACTGTATGATCTCACCTAAATTTTTTAGATTTGTGGAATCTATAAAATAAAAACAAAAACTCATAGAAAAAGGGATCAGACTTCTAGTTCCGAGGGTGGAGGATGTGGGAAGGAAAAATTGGGGGATGGTGGTCAAAAGGTGCAAAATTTCAGTTATAATTAAGTACTAGGAATAATATACAACATGCTATAGCTAACACAGTTGTACGACACATAGGAAAATTGTTAAGATAGTGGTTCCTAAGAGTTCTCATAACCAGGAGAAATCTTTTCCCTTTTTCTCTTTTTTTTTTCCTTCTTTTGTTTTATTGTACTCATATGAGAAGATGAAGGTGTCCTGAACCTATTGTGGTAATCACAATATATGTATATCAACCCATCATGCTGTATGCCTTAAACTTAATGGTATATGTCAATTATTTCTCAATGAAACCAGAAAAAAAAAGTCTTGGCATAAATATGAATCAACAAAACATAAGGGAATGATTGTTTTGGGGGTATGGTATACCAAGGAAGTTTTTTAGGGAAAGTAGAATTTGAGCCAAGGTTTAATAGGAAATATAGTGATACAATAGATTTCCAGAGATTCTTCTTTTTAAGTCCTCTCTACACCCAATGTGGGGCTTGAACCAAAGACTCTGAAATCAAGAATCACATGCTCCGCTGCCTGAGCCAGCCAGGCACCCCCAGAGAGAATCTTTTTAAATGAAATGCTCTTTCTTATCTGTCAAAAATTTAGTTTCAGTTCTTGGTCCTTTTGAATGAAAATTTTAGTGTCAAATACCAGTCTTGAGTCGTGATTTAACCCAAAATAACTATAGTACATAAGGAGTCAGCTGTTTGACTGTGCAGGTCAAATTTAATTCATACCTAAGCACTTCCATGGTTTTTATTTCCTGTTCTAAATTTTTCTCCAGCTCCTTACATTCTAAAAATGCCTTGCATTAAAAATACTTGTTATACAGAAGAGTATAATTTAAAAGAATACAAGAAGTTGTATTTTCATTTTATCTCTGTGATAAGAATAATTTTGTAAAGGATAGATGTGTGCTAAGGACAAAATATTTTTTCAGATTTTGTCTAACGCACTTGGGCACAACTTTAATGTGTGTTTATGGGATAGGGGTGCTTAGTGTGGATGCTCCTGGGATCCCTTCTAATTGGGTTCAAATTTCATGAGGTTTGAACTAAGAAGAAAGTGATGTCAGCTAGTCCTAACGCAATTTTGTCTAAAGAAATATATGTTCAATGTGCATAAATACTTGCTTTAGAGGCAGACATTAAAAATATTTCTAAGAACTTCTTTTAGTAGCTTTTATCCTACCCCAGACCCACACATTAGTTGGAGAAAATAAATTAGGTTAAGAACATGGCTTCAGTGTCAGGTAGATCCGGTTAACCTCTGAGCCTCTGCTTCCTCATCTGTGAAATAGGAATAATAGTATGTACCTCCTGGAATTCAGTAAGTCCGATGTGAGGAAATGTGAGTAAAGATTTAGGGCTATGCTTGGTACATACTGTGGTAGACTTGTTTAAGTGCCTTACTTACAATAAGTGGTCCACAGTGTTTTATTTAGTTAGTTAGTTTTGCTTATTTATTTTTGAGAGAGAGAGAGAGACAGAGCAAGAGAAGGAAAGGGGCAGAGAGAGAAGGAGACACAGAATCTAAAACAGGCGCCAGGCTCTGAGCTGTCAGCACAGAACCCGATACAGGACTCAGACTTACGAAACATGAGATCATGACCTGAGCCAAAGTTGAATGCTTAACCGACTGAGCCACCCAAGTGCCCTAAGTGGTCCACAGTCTTAGATGGATACTAGAATCACCTGGAAATCTTTAGAAAAGGATATGAGAGAGATGCTGCAGATTCACTGAAGAGACAATGATTTGCTGGTTTGGGGAGAGGCCCAGGCATTAGTAACTTTTTAAAGATCTTGAAGTGATGGCAATGTATAACCAGAAATGGGACCAACTGCCTTAGGCATCTACTTACCTATAATCACTCCATAATCCAATTTTCCTCTTCTCATTCTCCACACAACACCTTCTAACTTTCCAGCTCACTCTCTCCTGTATTTCAATAAAAGATTTTTCAACTCTATGAGGACCCAGTGATTCTATCACCTTCACACTGATCCTCCTTATCCCAACAACCTTTCTGTCTCTCCCTAATTAGCTAAAATTCCATGTGCCATCATTAAAATTATTCACTCACATATTTTCTCCGCTTCCTTGGCTCCTCCACTTCACTAACACCGTCTGGTATGGTGTCTGGATCTTCAAAGACACCTCCCAGCAAAACATACCTTCCAGGGTCTTGTCGTCTCCTTCCATATTGAACCTGGCTGCTTTGTGACTTGCTTTAAACAACAGAATATGGTGGAGATAATACTGTGCCAGTCCAGGGCTAAGACTTAAGAAGGCCTGGCAGCTTTCCATTTGAATTTTGGGGAGCCCTAAGCTACTGATTGGAATTCAGCTACCCTGCTCAAGTGATTCCACAGAGATACCACATGAAGGAGGCATACAGAGAAGAGACGTCTGGCAGAGCCAAGGCACAGGTCAGGGGAGCCCCAAATGATAGCAGCTTCAGCCAACATCATATGTTGTATGGTCAACCACATAAATATGAGAAATAATACATTACTGTTGCTTTCAACCATTACGTTTTGGGACTATCCACAATGCGGCAATAGACAAATAGAAATTTGCTCCTACAAATTCTGTGCTGACATAATGGAAACCTAAAATTAGTGGCATTGTCTGTGGGACCAGATGGAAGGTAGAAGAGCCTTAGCAAGACCATTAGTGAAGATTGCAAAGAGTGAAAAAAGTGCTATTGGGAACTGGAAAACAGAGGACCTAGATTATGTACTAGCCAATAACCTGAAAAAATTGTCACCTGTTTTACCAGAAGAGTTAGAAAGGGTAGTTAATTAAGACTGAATCTTGTTCCAAACAGAACAAGGCTTTTGTTCATTGAAGTGAGTTATAAGTGATCATTTAAAAACTCACCAAGTTTTTAAAGGAATTATATCAACTTGGACTTAAAAGGACAAATAGTTCAAAAGGAAAATAGACTTGGGCTCCAACTTTTAAAACAAGCAAGAATCAGGCTCAGATGCACACATGGCCATGTCTTATGGAAAAGGAAGGATGGTCTTTGTGTAGCCAAGAGCTCAAAGAAGAGAACAGAGACCCAAGGAGAACTATTCCCAGAGAGCAAATTTCTTCCTCAGTAAATGTATATTCCTCACCCATGGAATAGAGAAAATTGGTGTTATGTGCCCTGCTGGATTTTAGAATTGCTATGGACCAGTGACTTATGCTTCCTGCCCCACCCATCTTTAAATGGGAGAATCTCTTGTTTTCCTGTTATTGTCTCATTGAGTATGTTGGGTATTTGGCAAGGGAGAGGGGATCAAATATTGTCTCTTTACACATTTTCAGATCAAGAAGAGATACACTCAAGGAGCATCAAATACACCCACTGACAACATGCTAGACCTCAAAGTCTGAGCATAACCCTATCATAAGTTAGAAGTTTTGGGGGCTTGGGAAGGAAGTGAACATGTTTTATGTATGGAAGAGATGTGAAGCAAGGAAAGCCACACAATAGATTTTGGTAGCTAGTCTCCAACAATAGCCCCAAATATACCACAGCTTCATGTTAGCCAACAGAATGTGGTAGTCATGATGTTGTGCCAGTTCCAGGTCTCAGAGTTAAAAAGTAATAGCAGCTTCTGTTTTTCGCTTTTGGAGCCCTGAGCTGCCATGCAGTAAGCCTGACTACCCTGCTGGAGATGCAGGTGGACAGAAATGAGAAGTCCAGCCATCCCAGCCCAGTCTGCCAGCCATCTTTCCAAGATATAGACTTGTGAGTGAGCTATTGTGGATATTTCAGCCCAATCAAATCCACCATATTAATATAGCCCTGCCTGATCTCTTGTGAAACAGAAGAAACAACAGGTCAAATGGCAGACTTCAGAGAAATAACAAATTGTTGCCTTAAAATTACTATGGCTGGGGATTTGTTATGCAGCAATAGATAACTGAAACACCTCAATTCTAACTGAACACAACTCTTGCATTTTGCATATATGACATAGGTACACTCTCATAGATGAATGAGGCTGGAGATAAGCACAGGATCCTGTTGACTGGTCCTCCCTTTAATCATAACCAAAATGTCAAGTGGGTGGGCACTTAGTGCTATTGCGTAATAATACTATGTGTCCCTAGTCTATGCACTCACTTGCCTATACCTTTCATTTTCTTAAGTTTTTACCTTGCCTCTTTCAAACAACAAGGGTCTCATACTCCATCCTGACTCTTCACTAACCACCTTTGCTCCTTCCTTAACTCTTAAAATAGAAGCTATAAAAAAGACAACTTCCACAAGATCTCCATTTTTCACCTTCCTACATTTGGGACCATATACTCTGCCTTTCCTTCTGGATCAGTTGTCTATGATTCTATTTAGTGCCAATCCCTCCATTTTTGTGCTGGATTCCATTCTCTATCATTTTAGCCCCTCTTTTCTCTGCTTCATCAATTTTTCCCTGTCTCCTGGATCATTCCCATTAGAAAAAAATTCTCCCGTCTTAAAGCCTCTCCTTCTCTTGATCCCACTTTCCCATCCTATCATACCAACATGTTGATACTCCCTTTATAGCAAAATCCTAAAAAAAAAAAGTCTCATTTCATTTACCTATTCTTTTTAAAATTCACTCTAATAAGGAATTCATGCCTAACCACTCTGCTAAATCATTTGTAGAGTCACCACAATGACCTCCCTGCCAGTTGATAAATCCAAAGGCCAATTCTTATTCCTTATTTTATTTGAACTATCAGCATCATTTAACATAGTTGATACTTCTTTCCTTTGAATTGCTATCTTTACTTATTTCCAGGATGCACACTCTGTTGGATTACCTATCAGCCTAGCTCCTTCTTTACTGGTTCATTCTCATTTCATAATATCTAAAAGTTGGACTGTCTCATAACTTGATCCATAGACTTCTCCTCTCCACACATTTATATCATCCACTCTCATGACCTCAAAAACTATCTACATGCTGCTGTTGACCTCAAATGCATATTTCTAATCCTAAACTTTCCTTTAAAGTTCGGACTCCTGTCTGCTCACTCAACAATGGGCATTTCAAATTTAACACGTCTAAAGTGAACTCCTGTCTTTCTTCCTCATGCCACAACCAGTTTCTCTCTTTTCTTTCCTAGTCTTAACTCTGTACTTCCAATTACTCAGGCCAAAAACCCTAGAGTCATCCTTAACTCTTTTCTTTCTTTCACACTACCCATTCAGTCAGTTGACAAATACTGTTGACTCTAGCTTTAAAATATGTTCAAAATGTGGCCATTTGTCATTTCTGCACCACCGCCACTCCATCCAAGATATCATCATCTGCATGGATTGTTGCATCTGATTCCTAACTAGTCTCCCCACTTTCCTATAGTCTTTTCTCAGTACAGCAACCAAAATGATCCTTTTTGAATGTGAGTCAGGCCATACCACCCTACCACTCCAAGCCTCCGATGTCTCCCATGTCACTCAAAGTTAGAATTCTTACATTGCTTGTAGGGTCCTAAAAAACCTGTAATGCTCACCCCCATGTCTCTGACCTCATGTCTCACTTCTCTTCCCTTCCTCTTTCTATTTCAGCCCATCTGGGTTTCTTAGCCTCTCCAGGCAAGTGTCAAGATTTTTGTACTTGCTTTCTGCCTATAATGTTCTTCTTCTAAATACCTTTGTCCTTGCCCCTTCATCTCCTTCTATACTCAAAAATACACTTCCAGTGATGTTTTCCCAGATCATATTTTCTACAATCCCCAAGCATTCCCCAATATGAACTCCTGCTTTGTTTTTCTTTATAGCAATCATTCCAGTTGTGTGCACATAGAGAAATTTTCACTTCGTATCTCTGCTAAAAGGCTAGCTCCACAAGCAGGAATTTGTCTTTTAATTCATGGTAGTTTCATTGTCAAGAAGAGTGCCTAGCACATAGCAGATGTTCCTTGAATGAGTTCATGAGTAGCCCTAATAAAAATACAAATTCTGGAGCTGACACACTCAATAACATGGATGAACATCAAAAACATTATGCTGCGCTACAGAAACCAGATGCAAAAGAGTGCATCCTGTATGAATCCATCTATATAAAGCACTAGAAAGGACAAAGCTAATCTATAATGACAGAAAACAAATTAGTGGATGCCAGAGGCTGGGGGTGGGTGAGAAAATTGACTAGGAAGGGATACAAGAGAACTTTTGAAGTTGATGAAAATGTTTTTCATTTTGGCTGTGCTGGTGGTGACACAGATATATACATTTGTCAAAACTGTTTGAATTTTGCACTTAAAATGGGCGTAGTTTATTGTGTGTAAATTATACTTCAGTAAATTTGATTTTATATATTTGTATTTATAAAAACACAAATTCTGTAGTTAGGACCATATGTCATCAGGGTTAGTAAGAGAATGCCAGAAATATGGAGTTTATTTATGTCTTTGGGGTCATAAGATTCATACAGTGATTTCAAGTACAAAAGAAATAAATCTCACAAACAGTTAACTATAACAAGCACAGTATTTAGAGAGCACCACATAAATTATCCTTCCCTCGTTGCTAATGTTAGGAATGTGTTATATTTTTAGGATGTATAAGCCAAATGTACCATGGCACAGGTACAGTTCTTCAAATTTTTTTTCTTTCAGCAAGATTCATTCATTTCTCTATCTTATTAAATAAGATGTGTAATTAAATTTCTATGAAAATAAAGCCAGCATGGGAGGAGGTGCATCTATGGGGACAAGGAGCCAACACAACACCCCATATATCCCTTCATGTCCTAACAGGAAATTCAAAATGGGAATTTAATACAGAAAAAATTTAAAACACTTTAAGAACAGTAAACTAAACTATTTCAGAGAATTTGAGAAAATGGCACTTTTTAAAATCAGGAATTTTTGCAGACCATGCTCAAAAAGACGTATTTTCAATAAATTTTGTTAGGGAGCTCCAAATACATCTATATGTGTGCATGACACAAATATAAATGACAGATAATATACATAAGGAAAATGACAAAATATTTCCATGGGAACTAGAAAAAAGACTAATTGATGAAGACATTGTTATTTCTAAATGGGCCTATTTTCCCTAAAGTAAGCTATAAAGGAAATAATCATTACAGCAAAACTGCAAACAGCCCTAGTAAATCTCTAGAGAATTCTGCTAAGTGAAGAAAGCCCAGCCAAATAAGTTATATACTATATTATTACATTTCTATAACACTCTTGAAATGATAAAATTATAGAAACAGAACATAGATTGATGGTTGAAGCAGGTTAAGGACGTGAACGGGAGCAGGAGGGAAGTGAGCATGCCTATGAAAGACCAACAGGAGGGATCCTCGTGGTGGTAGAAATAAGCGTTCTGTATATTGATTGTATGAATGTCAGTATCTTGGTTGGTGTTGTACTGCAGTTTTGCAAGATGTTACCATTGTGGGAAACTGAGAAAAGTGGTGCAGGAGATCTCTCTTGTTTTATTTATTAAAGCTTTATGCTGCATCTCAAAATTGAAAGTTTAATTTTGAAAAATTAAATCAATTTCTTTTTTTTTAATATTTATTTATTTTGAGAGAGAGATAAAGGCAGAGAGTGCAGGCAGGGGAGCAGCAGAGAAGGAGAGGGAGAGAGAGAATCCCAAGCAGGGTTTTCACTGTGGAACTTGATCTCACTACCATGAGATTATGACGTGAGCTGAAATCAAGAGTTGGATGCTTAACCTACTGAGTTACTTAAGAGCCTCGAATCAATTTCTTAACCACAGGGAAAAAAGTCAAGATATTCCCCTATTTCATTTTTGAAATCAAAACTAATTCCAGGCCTGCCTGGGCGTCTCAGTCGGTTGAGCATCCCACTCTTGATTTCAGCTCCTGTCATGATCTCACATTTCGTGGGATCAATCTCCTTGTTGGGCTCAGTGCAGAGGCTTCTTGGGATTTTCTCCTCTCACTATCTCTGCCCCTTTCCTTCCAATCTCTCAAAATAAATAAATAAACTTCACAAAAAACCTACTTCCAGAATGGAGAATTAAATATAAAAACAGCTCATAGCCACCATTTATTGAGCAAATACTATGTATCAGGTATAGATATTTTTTTTTCATTTCATCCATCCAACAAATTTGTGAAAGAGATTTACTATTCATAGTTTGACAGAGAGGAAAATTAGGATTTCCCAAATTTTTATATTAAGGAAAGAAAAATCTACAAATAAAAGAAAAATGCACAACAATGTGTTAGCTCTGATTTTGATGACTATGTTTCTAAGTATTTTAATTTCTTTCTTCTGTAATTATTTATATGCAGTAGTTGTCTATAGTGAACATATTTTATGTCTAAATTTTTTAATGTTGGGCAAAGGTAATGAAATATGACATTTTTGTCAAGCTCAAGGAACAAGTTAGTAAGGATGTGTGGGTCACACAACACAATGCAAAATCTCCAGCTTAGCATAAACTATGTTTTAATAATCACTGCAAAGAAGAGTTGAGCACTAATAATGTTTAAAGATATTTAAAAACATAGCAGTTACAATTGCAAAGGAGAAATTGGGCAACATTTAGGAAATGAATGAATGATAGAGGCACACATTTTTTGAAAGATGTTGCTTTTATTTACTAATTACTTTTGTTTTCATAGTTGCCCAGTTGAAGGAAGAGAGACAGGCAGCCCCGAGGCTAGTCAGTCAATCATAGTCTTCTAGGGAAGGGTAACCAATGACTGGATTTGGTGACAGCAGTGGGGAGAGGAAGGAGTGGACAGAGCTCTAGGACAAGCTAGGAAGGAAGTAGGTAAGACTTGGTGATTCATTAGCAATAGAGAACAATGGGCAGAGAAAAGCCAACATGTGATGTAATAGAAAAAACAATACTGCTGATGATAGTCTTGGCTTTGTCATGACCCAGATATGGAGCCTTGGGACAGTCATCTTAACATTCTCTTGTCTGTTTTCCTCATCCCTAAAACTTCTCCAATCTTTCCCAGATCGAACACTTTGAAGCTAGGTTATCAGAGTGAGAACAGTAGTAACCTTAACAGAAATTTCAGGAAGAAATCTGATCCCAAAGGCTAAGATGTAGTTTCTTATGATACCACTGTTGTGTGACCTTGAACAAATTACTGAACTGCTTTGTGCATCAGTTTCCATTGTAAAATGGGAATAATAACAGTAGGGCCTATCTCATAGGGTTGTCCTACATAAACCTGTAAGGAAGTGCCTGGCACATGTTAAGTCCCGATAGAGAGGCACAATTAATAGCAGGGCCATCTTAGAATTGATCACAACTATACCTTGTGCTCCCAGCACAGGGACTCTCAAGACACCAAAACATTTGTCATAGCATTCAACTATTGTTACCTTTCCAACATAACAATATGTTACAGGGGAAAGGTCAGATGTTTATAGGAATATGGCCTGTAGGTATCTGGGATTTGGGCGGCTGAGTCATCAGCCATCAAGCATTATGGTCTTCAGATACTACTTCCTAAAAGTAAGTGCTAGTTGTCACGTCCACTCTTTCTAGCCCTGCACCATCACGTCCTAATATTTGTCATAGGTATTACCCTAAAGCAACAGAACATAGAGATCTGAGTCATTTTGAAAAAAAATAAGTGTTGATCCAGTAGCTGTAACCGTCAGAAACAAACCACTCTGAGAACAACGGATACGCATGTACCAGATGGAGAGAGTGTGTGACCAGCCTCCCAGACCTTGGCCGCACTGCCATTATTCGCTGTGAATTGCGTGAAGCCAGAACAGGAAGGGATGCAAATTTATACATGCGCGTGGGTTCCCTTCCTGCCTGGCCCCAGGCTGTTCCTTACCTAAATCTCATCATAGGGGTGGCAGTTTGTCAACTAAGAAAAATAGTAACGATCTGCCTAGGATTGCAGGAGGAAAGCCAAGCACAAGTGGGTCAAGCGTTGGAGGAGAAGGTATCAGCAAGGAAGCAGTATTTAGTACAAAAGTCTTGATAGTGAGATCGGAGAATACATCTATATAAACAATGTAGAGAAATTTTAGTTATTATTTAAGACCCAACCTACCAAATTTTGTAAAATCCATGATTTCAGAACAGACTTTCAATTTCAGCTTCAGTGAGGCTGCCTGCATCAGTCACTCTAAGCTCCATCTAGAACAGTGCTCAGGGTACTTTCCAGTCTCAAGTCAGGGTAATTATCTTGAAGTTCCCTCAACTTCGCTTTAAAGTGACCAAAATTGCTGGTCTGGAAATTTCTATAATAAAAAGGAGAGAAGGCAGTTAAATAATTCTTTTCATGTGTTTATTTCTCTCTCTAGTGGCAAAGAATATTGGTGTTTCACCTCTGCTTTTTAAAATGTTTTCATAGCTCTTAAAATTATATACTGACTAGGCAGAGTGGTGGCATCAAACCTTAGTGTCTCTCATTAAAAAGGTTCATAAATGAAAAAAGCATTTCAGTGTTTGCATCTTCCTGACTCTTTAGAACACAAAGTACCACCATTAGCTCAGGAGTTCAAACCCAGCCATCATGAGTGTGCCCCCTGGGACCTTGAACACTTGCTCTTAGTAACACAATTAAATTCCTGATCAGCTATCTTTTTCTCTACTAATGTTAGCAGAGATGATCTGTAGTTTTGATTTTTTTTCTCCGTGCTGACAAGCAAAGCTGTCAAGAGGAGGGTGGGTGTCGGAGCCACTGCACTCTGTTGTTGAGCTCAGTAATTTCAGTGGTGGCCTCCAGGGCTTCCAGGAATTTATAAGTACCCATTTCCCTATATTAAAACCCTTGTATCCTTAAAATATTTGGAGATATTTCCATTTCCAACTCTGAACTTGAACTGATAATCAATATAACATGTAGGACAGAGATGGTCCCACCATAGCATCACACAATGAATTACTTTTCCTGAGGTGTAAAAATACATATTAGAATTGGTTATTGGGCCACCTTACTTTTTCTTTTTTCTTACATTTTTTAACATTTTATTTATTTTTGAGAGAGAGAGCGAGAGCATGAGTGAACAGGAAAAGAGCAAAAAGAGAGGAAGACACAAAATCTGAAGTAGGCTCCAGATTCTGAGCTGCCAGAACAGAGCCCAATACGGAGCTTGAACCCATAAACAGTGAGATCATGACCTGAGCTGAAGTCAGATGATTAACAGCCTGACCACCCAGGCGCCCCGCCATCTTACTTTTCCTAACTTATTTTTGTTGATGTTTCCATTATTCCTGTTCTAAGTATTAAAAAATCAGTGAAATCAAACAGCACAGTCAGGAATTCTTGGCTCAAAAAATGGAATTTTTCTTTATGCTCACTTTTTTGTCTAATAAGTAATTGAAAGGAGATGACATTTATGAATCATGGTAGGACTGTGGAAGTATTTGGCTAGGAGCCATAAAGTTAATGGTCAGATGTTTCCTAATAATGAATAACTTGCCTAGACTTTACAGAACACTACATGTCACTTCTTCGTTGTGCCAGTTTCAATATGAGAAAATTGAGACTCAGAAAATTTTAGTCAAGGTAAACAGCAAGTGATCAAGTAAGGACTCAAATCTGGGGTATTCTGTCCCAGGATATGCCCTAATGTAGAGCAGTTCTCTATCCATACTGCTCCTCTGTGCATTAGAGATCAGGTCAAAAAATTGTAGATAGTATTTTGTATACATAAATATAAATATAATAAATAAGTACATAAAGCACTATGAATGTGTGTATGTGTCTTGTTCGCATGTGTGTTTCTTAATTAACCTCTGTCAAATACTGACCTTCACCTTTGGAAACGGCAAGGAGAGAAGGGCATTTGGGGCTTAGTGTTCCTATTCTGTTTTCTATTTTTCGATTATATGTATATCAATTGAGTCACTTTAAGCCTGAGCTCACCTGGTAGTCCTCTTTACAGCTCTCTTCTCTTTGAGAAATCGCTTTTTTCTCTTTCCCTTCTTGTCTATCCTGCAATTGGACATTGTTCTTTGGTATCACACGCTATCAAAAGCCTTCCTGAAATAGGGGAAACAAATTCTCTCTTCTTTTGGGTTATCTCAAATCTCTTGAGGGGCTTCATTTTCTGTATGGTATTGTGACCTTAGTCATTTGGAAGGTCTTCTGATTGGGCCTTATGTGATTTTTTTTTTAACTTTCCTGCTTTATAGTCACAAGTGTGACTATAACCAAAGCAGCTGGAAGCAGAGCCAGATGTGTGTGGTGGGGTGAAATAGATTACTTGACAGAGAGAGAGAGAGAGAGAGAGAGAGAGAGAGAGAGAGAGAGAGAGAGAGAGAATCTTAAGGAGGCTCAATGTTCAGTCTGGAGCCCAACTCGGGGCTTGATCTCACAACTCTGGGATCATGACCTGAGTTGAAATCAAGAGTTGGACACTCAACCAATGAAGCCATCCAGGGACCACAATGGAGCAGATTGTTAAACTCAATTTATCTCAAACTTGAGAGAAAGTGAATGAACTACAACAAAATGGTAACTCTTGTTCTTTTATTTTCTTCTGCTTCTTGAGAGTCTTTACTAATAGAAGACCAGCTATAGGGGTTGTGTTCTACTGTTTCAATTGGCTACATGCATTAAAAAAAAGATGAAAGAAGGCAATTTAAGTGATACAGATGAACTTTATTTACACTTCATGAAGCAGACTGTCTCCTTTCCAAGAACTGCTAAATGGAGCAGAAGACAGGAAGCCTGGATAGTATAAAGAAGCAAGAAAAAAATAAGAAAGATCTAGCTGGCTGGTACCATACAGGCAACCTTGTTTGGGGTGAGAGGGCCCAGAGTTGGCTTGGTGTTTGGGAATTGGCTGCCTGGATATACTTTGTTCCTGGTCAAGCTGGGAATTTACAGAAACAGAAAAGTTATCTAAGTCTCAGTTTGTTGGCATGGAGTCCTGGGCAGGAGCATCTCCATCTTGAGCCTAGAAAGTTATTTCAACACATGTGACTTTTAAAAAATCGTTAAGTAACATGGTCTAATGTTTTTAACCATGTGGCACCCTGTGAAACCATGTGAGAGAAGTGTGTATCTACCAGTATTGCATTTTACTCCAGGTGTGTATTACCTTTCCATCTCCCATCCAGTTTGAACATGTGAAAAAGAAAGAAAATGCTGTGAAAAAGTCAGCTGGCAAGTGAGAAGCATGCAAACCAGGAAGGAATAGCAAACACATTAGATGATGGGACTGGGACCAGAAAGACCAGGACAGCCTTGAACTATGGACTGGAAACAATAAGAAAAAAATAATAGTGATTCGAGTAAAGACATTCACCTATGCGTAATAAAGCAGCTTCTGAGAATGGAAGAGGCTAACATTTACTGAGTGTTTTCCTGGTACTGTGCCCCCTTCAATCTGCTTTTTCTTGTTAATTATAGCAAATCTATCTTGTAAACTATAGTAAAATCATACTCTGGGAGTATGAATTTTACCTAGTGGGGTAAGATAATGCAAGGTTAATGAGAACAGAGGCTGGCTAAATGTATTGTATTTGAATTCACATTATAAGTAGGCATATTTTGGTGTTTTATTGTAATAAATGTGAAGAGTAGCAGGACTTCTGGTTTTCAGTGAGCCCCATACTGCTGAGATGCTGTATATGTAGAATTAGAACTGATGAGGTGAGAACCACATTGTCTTCTCTGCCAAGACCACATTGGAAGTCCTGCTTCAAATTCTAAAGCCTATTCTCTAGGTGAGAGAAAAGCAAATAGGATCACCTTCATAAGAGAATACATTGGGGTACAAATTTTAAAGTCACCACACTACAAGTCATGTATGGTCAACTTTATCTTTGGAAATTCCTTGAATTGACTTATATTGCCAGCACCGGGTCATGTAAAGAATAACAGCCAAAAATTAACTCCTTTTATTGCCCTGTGTATGCTATCTATGGGTTCCCTTTTTCTAGTTCATTCTGAATCCTTTGGGAATGGCAAATGTAAATAGGGAGGAAGGATAAAGGAATTTCCCCCAACACTTTGTTTTTTTTACGTTTATTTATTTTTGATATTTTTGAGAGAGAGAGAGAGACAGAGAGACAGAGATAGAGACAGAGACAGAGTGTGAGCACGGGAGGGGCAGAAAGAGAGAGAGACATAGAATCTGAAGAGTCTCCAGGTTCTGAGCTGTCAACACAGAACCCAAACTCATGAACTGTGAGATCATGGCCTGAGCCAAAGTCGTGTGCTCAACCAACTGAACCACCCAGCCCCCCCCCCCCCGCCCCAAACCCTTTCATTGTTGTTGTTTGGTGCAACACAGATATTGCTGAATTTCTATAAGTTAAATGAGGTTTTGGTACAACTCCACTGTTACCAGGAGAGTAAGGGAGGCTCAAAACCATGTCATATAACTCAAAGAATATAGATACTGAGTGTTAGAGCAACATAATCACGGAAGACCCTATAACTACCTTAAGATATTTGGAGGACTGTCCCATGACAGACAAATTAAAATAGAGATGGTCATTCTCCTGATCTATAGTCTGACACGTTATCCACTGCACCACTGGCCCGTCCCTAGAGATGGTCATTCTCAAACAACTATTACTAGTTGTTGCCATGGCTATCTGGAGCTCTATATTTAAAAGAATGTGGGGTGCCTGGATGGCTCAGCCGGTTGAGTGCCCGACTTTAGCTCAAGTCATGATCTCACAGTTCATGGGTTCGAGCCCTGTGTCTGGCTCTGTGCTCATAGCTAGCTCAGAGCCTGGAGGCTGTCTTTGGATTCTGTCTCTCCCTCCCTCTGACCTTCCCCTGCTACTCGCTCTCTCTCAAAAAATAAATAAAACATTAAAAAAAAGAAGAATGAGACAGGATACCTGGATGGTTTAGTCAGTTGAATGTCCAACTTCAGCTAATGTCACAATCTTGCAATTCATGAGTTTGAGCCCTGCATTGGGCTCTGTGCTGACAGCTCAGAGCCTGGAGCCTGCTTCAGATTCTGTGTCTCCCTCTCTCTTTGCACACCCCCACTCACACTCTATCTTTCTCTCTCTCAAAAATAAACTTAAAAACAAAAAAAGAATGTGAGACAACATCCAAGGTCAGCGAGAAAGAATTCTGCTTGACGATGATGTCTGTCCTACACTTAAAAGAAATCCAGTGCGCAGGTGTTGCATGTGATGGAAACAGAATAACTATAGTTGATGTGTACTGAGCCCTTGAAAGAAGAATTCACATGAGGTTGGGAATGCTGTTTTCTGCCATTATACTGAGAAGTCAAAAAAGTCGATCTGGAAAGAGAGAGAACAATAGAGCAAATTTTCAGAAATGAGCAAACTTGCCACCCTTAAGAGCATTCTCCCTCATTCCTGGTAAGTTTCACTTGTCTTTCATTCCCTTCCTAAAGAAATCCATGTATCCTTGCACTAAATTTCCCTTTTTGGCTTTAGCTAGTCATGTAGGTTTCTGGCTTTTGTAATCTACAATCCCTAGAGGTCTATGTCTCGGTGGTATATTTCAATCCCATTTAATTCAGTTCAATCAATGTTTATTGAATGCCTGTTTTGCTTCTTATGCTCAAAAATTTGGGTCGAGTTATGAATCTGGCCTATGACTGGAATCTATGGAGGATTCAAAGGGAATAGTAGTCATAGATTATGATAAAATGTAAATTAAACAAGACAGAACGTAATGAGAGTCCTTAGATCTTCTCTCCCTAGGTGTGTGTGTTTTGAGTCATCTTTAACTTCTGTCCAACTTGCCCTAGTTGGCAAGAGGAATGAGCAGCCATGGCTGAGAAAGAGCCCTTTTCTAGTGCAAATCTGAGGGACCAGAGGAAGTTTGACACAGGCAGTAAGAGCCAGAGGTCGGCCTCTCTGACAATGATGAACACAATCTAGTGAAGCTCTTTAATTAAACAAGATCTTTTTTTTTTAATGTATATTTTTGAGAGAGAGAGAGAGAGAGAGAGAGAGTGAGGGAGGGGCAGAGAGAAAAGAAGACACAGAATCCAAAGGAGGCTCCAGTCTCTGAGCTGTCAGCACAGAGCCCGACATGGGACTCGAACTCATGAACTGAGATCATGACCTTAGCCAAAGTCAGATACTTAACTGACTAAGCCACCCAGGCACCCCTAGGCAAGACCTTTAAAAAAAATATTAAGAAATTCCTGCCTTAATCCCTGAAGATAATAAACCTCATTCAAAGTCCTAAATTGATTTGCGTCTGAGATACCAATAGAGACTGAGACACCAATAGAGACTGAGATACCAATAGAGCTTTCATCCCACAAAAACCATTCCCAGGGCACAACTGATTAAAAAGTTAACCAAAACCCTCAAGCCCAATTAGAACGCTTACCTCTAGGAAAGGCCTGGGGAATAATAAACATACAAACAGTTTCTGTTTGTGTTCTGGCTACACAGAAAACCGAAGGAAACCCAAACCAAGTCAAAAGTTGGGAAGGAAACTCTTTTAATTGGCCATGAGTAACCAGACTTCCTCTTCTGAGTTAACTGTGCTTAAGTAACTGACACCAGAAACAGAGCCACTGCTACCCCCAAATCAAATGCCTCAGCTGCCACACCTACCAGAAAATGGGTTCTGCAAAGCTCCTCATGCTGCGTGCTCTGAATTGAAGTCTTTGCACAGTGTATCAGGTGAGCAGAGCCTGGGTTACATGCTCGGGCCCTACCTACAAGAGATGCTGGGGAAATAAGCTACTGCCTTTACTCATAGGGTAGCAGGGGCCATGAAGTGGGAAGTTCTCCTAACTCAGGAAAGCTGTTCAGAGGGTTCTAGGCAGGCAAAAACGTGTGAGCGTCCATTACATCACCCAGAGGGCTTAATCCTCAAGCCTAAAATTCAACCGGTGAATAACCTAGTTTGGTAAAAGACTGCCAACCATCTTCCAAGAATGATTCTCCTTCTGTACTTCTTAGTAAGATAACTGCCTCCAAATTCATCTGGACACATGCCTCTCAGCTATGTTTCCCAGCCTCCTTTGCAAGTGTGACCATGTGACTAAATTCTCACCAATGAGACAATAGAAAAGGTGGCAGGTGTAGCTCCTCAATCTTCTCCTTAAAGATGAAAATGCTTAGCCTTTTTATATACTCTTTTCTTCTTCCTTCTTCAGTTGGATCAGCTGCCTTGGATCTAACTATGGATGCATATGTTGACATTGTCAGAACACACCCACAGGCCTGGGTCCTGGATGACCTCACAGAGCAGTGGCTCCTGGGTGATACTGCCTTTGAAAACACTATAAAACACTATTCTTTGGACTGTTCATTTAAAAAGAAATAACTTTTCTCTTATTTAAGGAGTTATATCTTATGGGCTCTTTGTTACAGCAGGTGTGGGCTTCCCACTAATATGTTTAGTCATTTCAAAAGACAACACATACATTTCTGGATCTCTTGAGATGCCTAAAGTACTAGTCACAGACTCATAGGCTACTGCTATTGATTGGTTTCTCAAGTAATGCATAATAGGAACCCTGCAGTAGACCTAAATGAAGTTCTAAATCTTCAGGTCAGTGAATGGAATACAGAGGGCACTTAATAAATGTTAGCTAGTTCTCTGATTCTTCTTTCTCAGGAATCATGGTAGCTAAGTGTCCTGAAGGAAATTATTTGCCTCACTCAAGCCTTGGAGATGTTTCAAAAATACTCACAGAAAAGATCATCAAATTGTCACAGTTGGGTTCCAGCTTAAACCTACTCAGATAAGAACTTAGCAAAAAGAGGGGAACTAAGTTTGAGTCTCATTGTATATATTCCCAACATATATAACTTGTTTAGGTGGAATGCTTGTGCAGAGGGAGTGCCTGGTTTATATTTGAATCCTCCAAGAAAACTTCTGAGTTTTTCATCCGTAGGGAGGAAAAACCCATCCTGCTCAAATTAAGCTAGTGGCCCAGCATCATGGGGACCATGTGATGTTGGGTGAATGCGGGAGCAAGGAGTTTGGAGCTTAAAGAGAGTGAGAATAAAGAGAACCATCAAAGGATAAAAGATGAGGCTTCTAACAGTGACTATATGTAATTATCTGTGGATCTGTCCAATAACCCCATTAGGTTGAACACCTATCCATCTGTTCATTCATTAGTGAGCTTTACTGAGTACCAACTGAGTACTAGATACTGTGCAAGACCCTGAGGACATAGCTGTGAATAAAAGAAAATGTACAAGGTGTATAAGGAAGATGAAAGCAAGGATAGGAGATGGTGAGTGACAGGGACACTCTCAGATAGGATGGTGGAAGAGGCTCTCTGAGGAGGAGAAATCTGAACAGAGACCTGACTATGGCTCTGGAACTGCTAGGCTGGCAGGTTGTCGAGGACAAAGGCCCTGAGGAGGGCCTTACTTTGCAAGTTTAAGGAACAGAAAAAAGACCTGTGTGGCTAGCGTACAGAAAAGCCAGAGGAAAATCATTGGAGATGCAGGCAAAGAGGGCTTTGGGGACTAGTTGACTCACGTTTCATATGTTAGAGTAAATAACTCAGCTTTTTTCAGGGCAGTTCCTAACCCCTGAGCACAGGCCTGGGTCTCACTCACCGTAAATGCAGTGTGGTGCTTTACCACTGCAGACACTCTGAAAAGAGACTGCTTAATAAAACTGCCAATAAATGACTCTGGAATAAACTCTAAGCAGTCACCTTAGGTATACCCAGCCATGAAAAATACCTATATAAAGTTTCCTTAAAGAGTATGGCAATACTCTGCACAGATAAGTTTGTGTCTGACAATCAGCTAGTTATATTTGCTACAATAAAAAGGTGATCATTTTTACTTACACATGACCTTGGAACTTGGAATGCAACCGCTCAAGGTTAAGAAGTGCCTGAAATGTCATAAAACTTGGAGCAATGATGGCAACGGTCCATTTTGGTAATCCTTTTGGTAGACTTCAAGAGAAACATTTGTTGTATAATCTACTTCTATCTTTTAGGAAAATTGAATCCTGAGTCAATTACCCAGAAACTGCAAAGGAGCACTGCCTTGCATGACGGATTCAACATATTCGTAGAAATACGTGTCACTCCCAGAATTCCCAGAAGTCAATTATGAAATGATGTTGCTCAGGCTAGCAATTTTCCTCAACACATATTAATTTGCATTTATTTTAAAACTATACCCTCTCCTTTTTGAGGAAGACATTTAGATTTTTTTTCCCTGAGGCAAGAATGGCCTTTGACTATAGGTTAGATGAAGACTCTCCATAAAGGACACTGAGGGCTTTGTGATGGCAACAGGAAAAGCCCAAGGAAAGAGAGAACCTTGCTGAAGGATCTATGCCTGAGAGGGAAGGGTGGGCTTTAGTGGGGGGGTGGGGGGGAGGAAGGCAAAGAGTGAAGAAGATGAAGGAGACCTGGAAGTGACTATTATTTCAAGAGATGGCCCTGATAAGCTTATTGTAGAGAATGCAGCACGGTCAGTGACCTCTAACTGGACTCAGGTTACATTCGCTGTCAGTATTCAGTCGCCACAGAAAGGCCCCAACCTTTTGAAAGATTCATACAAAGTATAGTTCAACAGTTACTATGCCTATGAGGCCATTAGGGCTTTGGTTCTGCATAACATCCATATAGGTATTTAGGGCCACTCCTTCCATTTGCTATGACAAGAAGGGTTTGGGGGCCCCCAACTTCAGCAGAGTAGATGTGGATGCTCAAATATAGACAGTGATTGTTGAAGGAGGGGTAGCAGGCTGAGGGGGAGAGAGAACAGGCCTATATGGGATGGCTTTAATTTCACTGAGGCCATTTCCTCTTTACACGAGTTGTCAGAGTAGGCCACAAATAGAGCGTCTTGAATAGTACTATTTTTAATTGCTTCTTCATTTTGTTTTGTTCCACAGAAGAGATGCCATGTCTTGTATTTTAAACCTCCTCTGAAGAATTTAATTTTATAGTGCCATCAAGACCAAAAATATGTCAATTTAGTGAGGGAAGATATTTAATTGCTTCGGAACATCCACATTTTGAAAAATAAACATGTTTCTTTTTCTCCTTGGTCAATTTGGCAGCATGAAGTAACTTATTTGTGGCTGTTATTCGTCTCCACAATTTCCCTTAATAGTAGGTTTCGCAGTCTTTATGTTCATGAAGCATTTCCTTATGTCTGGACCAAATCCCTTTTTGCTCTAATTTGAGGCCAGAGACTCCGTGGAGTTGCTCACAATTGTCTATTGAATAGACAAACACTTGGAGTTTGTTTTGAAAACTCACTTCAGCCTTCTCTGTACCAAGGTAAACAATTCTGGTCTCGCAGCCTTCCTCAATAGCACTATAATGCATTCATGATAATGTGCTCATGTATGAAATTAGATGCAGTTCAACAATCTCAGGACTAGGTCAAGAAATGCAATACAAAATTGATTTGACTTAATCCTATTATCCCTCATATCTGAATGGTACTTTAATTTACAAAGTACTTTTATACACAATAGCTCATTTTATCTCCGTAACACATCTGCGAGATGAATATTACTTATTTTTCTTTTTCCTTTTTCTTTACAGATGAGGTCACTGAATTTCAGACCACACAGCCAGTAAGTGGGAAAGCAGAGATTCAGTCTCGCTCTTCTGAGATGAGAACCAGGAGGATCTCACTCCCCAGCAGCCATCTACTATGTGCAAAGGCCAGTGCTGGGTGTTGCAAAGGATCTATCAGCGATGGGTACTTGACTCTCATAGATCTGCTTGTAGAGGTAAGGAAAAAGATCTTGGGAAGAAAATGGAACAGGTTACATAGGCTTTGGGTAGGTGGAGAAGAAAGTTAGGAACATTCCTTGTTGAGAGGACCTGCCTCTGTGAAGGTATGTTGTGTAAGATCACTGTCTTATCTCTTCTCAAGTACAGGCCGTCCTTTGAGATGTGATAAAGTTGCATGGTTAGGAACTAGGGCTGTGTGTCCCGCAGGCCTGGATTTAAATCTTGGTTTCATCAAGTAGTAACTTCATGGTCAGAACAATTTTCTTCATCTCTTTTGGCTCGATTTTCTCATCTGTAACATGGGATGATTAAATGGAATAATACACAATAAACATTAGCTATCAGCAAACCAAAAATGCTAGAGAGACTAATGATGTACATTAACTAGTAGGAATAAAGGGTAGATGGAGGTATTCCTAATTCATATCTCAGACTTATCTCTCAAGGACATGACATGACTCAACAGCATTCCCCTCCTTGTACTAAGGCATACGATTTTTCATTCTTGTTTTATAGGAAAGGAAACTGAGGGATAATTTGGTGGATGAGCTCCTTATCCCTTCCACGAAGACAATTCTTAGTTCTCACTGGTACATATTAGTGAGTTCAGTGACCCTACTCTAGAGCCACAAAAATTCTAAAAGGATAAGAAAATAAATCAACTGCTTAAATGTCCTAAATTATCATTTACTTTCTGATTAGAATGTGGGTTTGTAGGTATCTGTTATACATGATCTGCACTTTGTTTAAGTTAGTATGGCCATTTCTATAAATTTCACCTCTCACTGTGTTCCCAATCCTGAATTAGTAATAAAGAAATACATGAGATGCCTGGGTGGTTCAGTCTGTTAAACGTCTGACTGGTTTCATTCACCTCAAGTCATGATCTCAGAGTTCTTGAGTCTCAGCCCCACGTCAGGCTCTGTGCTGACAGCTACAGAGCCTGCTTGGGATTCTCTCTCTCCCCCTCTCCACCTCCCCCACTTACTCTCTATGTCTCTCTCTCAAAATAAATGAACATTTTTTAAAAAAAGAAATAGGGGCACCTGGGTGGCTCAGTCGGTTAAGCATCCAACTTCGGCTCAGGTCATGATCTCATCGTGTGTGGGTTCGAGCCCCACATCTGGCTCTGTGCTAGTAGCTCAGAGCCTGGAACCTGCTTCAGATTCTATGTCTCCCTCTCTCTCTGCCCCTCCCCCTCTCACTCTCTGTCTCTCTTTATAAGGACATAAAAAAAAATTTTTAAATAAAAAAGAAATAAAGGGATCCAGTTGGAATCCCAGCAGAATACAGTTGGAGTCACTGTCCACTTACAAAGATTTGAGCCTGACCCTTGAGTGCTCCCAACAAAATGTGTCATGCATGTGAAAACCTTCTATCATGTGTGTGTGCTCTGGACCATACAGAACATGAAATCACCAATTTAGGGGCCAATGATGAAGGCTTTTGTTGTAATTAGGAGAGGCAAGTGTATCTTGCTGTAGGGGTGATTAGTGTCTCTATTTGGAAATGGAAGAATGGAGTCTCGCAAATACTCTTCATTGCCATGGCTGACTGGCACATGTGTACAGGCTCCTGAACAATCTTGGGTCTGGTGGTCTTCCTCCAGTGGACTTCTTAGTGTGGTGAGAGGAATGTCATTTGGAATTGCAGGTATAGTGGTTCTCTAAGGTTGCAATAACAAATTGACACAAACTTAGTGGCTTGAGACAGAGCGAATTTAATTGTTTTGCAGTTCTGTAGAAATCTAACATGGGTCTCACTGGGCTAAATTTTAAGATGTTGACAGGGCAGAATTCCCTCCTGAAGGTTTTAGGAGAAAATCTGTTTCCTTGTCTTTTCCAACTTCTAGAAGCCACCTACATTCTTTGGCTCCAGATCCCCTGCCTCTCTCTCCAAAGGCAGCAAAAGTGGGTTCATTCATCCTCATGCTACATCACTCTAACCTATTCTACCGCCTCCCTCTTCCACTTATAAGGTACCTTGTGATTATACTGGGCTCACCTGAATAATCCAGAAAATCTCTCATTTAAAGGTCAACAGATTAGCAACCTTAATTCCACTTGCAGCCTTCACATTCCTTTATATGTAGGGTAACATATTTACAGGTTGCAGGAATTAGGATGTGTACATTTTTGTGGGACCCTAATTCTACCTATCAGAGTAGACATTGGTCCCAAAAGGCATTCTTAAAATTATTTGTTCAACAGATCTGCTGATTAGTTGGGTTATAAGTTCAAAATTATCTACTGAAATTGTTGAGATATGGACACCTTGATGTCAGTGCTTACTTGGAACAGTAGTTCTGCCTACTAACTTGGAGAGAGGCAAAGAAGACAAAGAGAGTCCAGGCAATATGTTTTAGTTTCAGCTTCTGCACCTGACAATTTGTTCTTTGTCTTTATTATGTACATTAAGGGTTTTCTGTACTCAAAAGGACCATCAACTCACACTCCAAGGAATACCAAGAGCTTCTGCACAAAATTCTGCGGAGCTATACCATGCCTGTTTGCCATCTCCATACTGCAGCTAAAGTGGCTTGTAATAATCTCAGGTTCATTTCTTGTTGGTTATCCCTCCTTCCTAAGTATTGAACTTTCATCTCCAAAATGCCTCAGGACAACAGAACTCCAACTCTGATCTCATTGCTGGAGAAGAGATATGTTCAAGTTCTATCAATATTCAGGTTATAACTCAGTCTATCCAGTTGAGTTAGGGTCATCAGAAAGGAGTAACCAAAATCATAATCATCATCATCATCATCATCATCATCATCATCATCAGGCATGTTTTGGGAAAGGTAAATTTAATTTTAAGTTGTACTTCATAATTTTAAAGTTCTAAGAGACCTTAAATGATTTTTCTTCATTCATTCCTCTTTCATGTCAGAGTAATAGTCAAACAACTTACATTAGAGAAAATGATCTTGTTTTGTTTTTAAGATCCTCATTCCACCAGGATACAACTCCATGAACTGCCTTGATAATCTGAAGTTTAATAGTTCTTCTGTCTGGAGTGTACTCTTGGCCCAACCTAGTTTAAATCCATTTATTCTTTTATACTCTTAGAAGTATTTTAAATATCTGGTTTTCAGCTTTATACAGAAGATGTTTAGATACTTAAAGACTCTTGTCAATGTGCATCCTTGCTAGGTTTGCCAGATTGAAATCCAGATAATATGGTATGTATTTTGATAAGACTTGTGCTGATAATAATGCTCCATAGTATCTAATCTGGACTCAGACATTTTGTGTGTAAATGCATATAAATGACTGAGTGTGTATGTGTGTGTGTGTGTATGTGTGTGTGTGTGTGTGTTCTTTTAAAAACAGAATTGCTGGCAAACCCCATCCATATGGGACATCTGGAAACCCTGCCAAATTCCCCTTTTTTCCACATCAAATAATCCCAGCCCATTTAATTTTGCTTCAGAAATTCAAATTCATAAACATCAAAATGAACCACAGTGGCATGCATATGTAGCTAAGCATCTAGGGTGACTTAGAGTCAATTTCCTAGAAACAGGAGGACAAATAAATTACTTTTTTTGTTTACTTCCTTCTAGCATTAGAAATCTATGAAACAGAACCAAATATACCAACAGATATTTGAATGTCCAGTAGATTATTAGCACTGCCAGACAAGTAATTTGAGTTTTGTGACCTGCTTCAAATATGCGTGTATAGGACCTATCTTGGGTTTGCCAGTGGAGCCATGGGATTATAATGCATTCATACTTCCTCTTTACCCAGGGCTTCAGGTGTGGATTTTTGCTTCTTTTCCTAAAGGAAGTCTTTGATTGACAGAAGATGTTGATCATTCAAATTTAAGCTTCCAACCCATTACGGATACCCCACCTGTAGTGCACTTTAAATATTTTTTATAAATCCCATAATTATCTTATGAAAAGCCCAATTATATTGCATTATGTTTGTATTAAAGGCCTTAATTTATTATCCATATGCACTTAAAATATACCACAATTATTTATAACCCTGTTATAAAATTGGGAGGAGGCTGTGTATGTATAAAATCCTCTCTTGGCGTCTGAGCCTTTCAGTAAGAACCCACAGGCTCCCATGTGCGGCACTATGCCAGTATCCGAAAAAGGCAGGGTCTGCCTTTATTGGCTTCATGCTTTGATGGCCTTTGATCAGGCCATTGTACCAGAGCAGCCAAGATATAGGGCAAGATGTGGCCTTTTGGTAACCTTCCTTCTTTGTGTGAGAGTAAGACAGGTTAATTGGGCTTGACAGTACAGATGACCCTTTCAAGTCAGGAAAAATGAGACTGCTGTGCTTATCCCAGGTAGATAACCATTAATATTGCTTGTACTCTCTATGGGAAGAGAAAAGGGCTTGTTTGTTTTAAATGTTTTTCAAGGAAAGCAACAAAGATTCCTGGGGGATTGGCTGGCCAGCTCCATCTAAGGAAACAATGGTGCCATTTGAAGGGTTCAAGACACATTGAAAGGTAGACAACACACTCCCGCTGATAAATTATTATCGATAACCCCTTCTTTGTGCTTGATTTCACATAATTCTCTAAGTTCAGAGTGGGAGCCCTACTGGACTCACTTTAGAGCTCTTTTTAGAAAACTGCCTCTGGAAAGGGAGACCTGTTGTACTTTAGTAGCAGTGGAATATTCTGGGCAATCAGAACTCATATTGTCTATACTTTATGAGGCCATTTGTTTTGCTCACAGTGGGTCTTGGAACCCTTTTCCCTTTGTGTTCGTTTGCTTCTCTTTCCAAGCACCACCAATGACCATCGTGTGTTCACTGAGGGAGATGAAGGTCATCTGGGAGATCTCCACCATAAGAGGGTCATTGACTCTTCCCATTAGGCAAAGGGCTAGGAAGATGGCACCATTCTCTCCTTGTCTCTGTAGAAAACCAAAATATTACAGGTATTTTCAAGAAGTTCAAGGTTCTTTTGAGGTAGTATGACTTTGGTGTTCACCATTCTATTTTCACCTGTGTTGGTCCTATTCCAGTTTCAGCAATTCAGAACCTAATTTATTTTTTCTCTCAGTTTTATTGAGATCTAATTGGCATAAAAAACTGTAAATTTAAGGTCTACAGCATAATGATTTGATTTATGTATTTTGCAATTTCCGTAATAAGTTAACATCTTTCATCTCCTATAAATAAAAATATATAGTAAAAATCTTTTAAATGTTTCCTTTGTGAGAATTTTTAGGATCTATTCTTTTAACTTGAAACTATAGTTTATAGTTTTGAAACTGTATGCCATATTTGATAACCGTAGACATCATGCTGTACATTACATTCCTAGTCCTTATTTATCTTATAATCATA
The DNA here is from genome assembly GCF_006229205.1 of Suricata suricatta. Classification (NCBI taxonomy): domain Eukaryota; kingdom Metazoa; phylum Chordata; class Mammalia; order Carnivora; family Herpestidae; genus Suricata; species Suricata suricatta. The sequence continues at coordinate 90,853,580 of NC_043706.1, read as the reverse complement.
AATCTGTACCTTTCAATCAGCTTCTTCCAGGGCCTGCCCCCACCCTACCCTAGTTCTAATCTATTCTATGAGTTTGGTTTAGTTTTTTTTTCTTTAGACTCCACTTATAAGTGAGATCATATAATATTTGTCTTTCTCTGTTTTATTTCACATCAACATAAAGCTTTCAAAGCTCATACATGTTATCACAAATGGCATTATTTACTTCTTTTTTTCTTTATGGCTGAATGATGTTCCATTGTGTATGTGTGTGTGCACACACGTGTGTGTGTGTGTGTGTAGGTGGGTGTGTATTACATTTTCTTTATTCATTCATCCATCAGTAGACTCTTAGGTTGTTTCCATGTCTTGGCTATTGTGAATAATGCTGCAGTGAATATGGGGGTGCAGATAGTGATTTGTTTCCTTTAGATATATACCCAGAGAATCAAATTTGAAAGAAAGAGAGGGACAGAGACAGAGAGACAAAAGGAAGGAGTAAGGGAGAGAAGTGGGAGGAAGGGAGAAAGAGGAAGAGAAGAAAGAAAGAAAGAAAGAAAGAAAGAAAGAAAGAAAGAAAGAAAGAAAGAAAGAAAGAAAGGCAGGAAGGAAGGAGGAAGAAAGGAAGGAGGAAGAAAGGAAAAAAGAAAGAGTCAGAGGCAAGGAGGAAGAGAAGATCAGGAAGGTAAGAGGGCTAGTCTCAGTGGGGGTTCGTAGGTGGCCTCCATTGGGCTTTTGCTCTTCGTGAACATAGTCCTGTCACTAGGGGCATGATCTATGGATTGATGCCATGTGTCTTAAATTAGCAAAGAGATTTCCAAGTAAGTCCAAGATTTACCAGTAAAATGTGAAATAAATCCAAGTTTTATATCCCAGCACTGATGGAGTTTCATCATTATAGTACTTACAGGACTTCAGAAAGAGTTTTATCCATTTATCATTCTAAGCTTTGTAATTAGGTAATATTTCTTTGGACAACCACCTGACAATGCATATCAAATACTAGATGATACAATATCCTATTTTCAGAAGCATGTCTTAAGGAAATAATTTAAGAGGAGAAAATCATATTTTGGGAAAGTATCTCTAAATAAAGAGATATACTTAGAGTAGCATACCATACGATACCCAAACCTGGAAAGAATCTGAATTTCCAACTATAGAGGCTAATTGGGAGGCCTGGATTGCTCAGTCGGTTAAACGACAGACTTTGGCTGAGGTCATGAACTTGAAGTTTGTGAGTTTGAGCCCCACATTGAGGTCTCTGGTGACAGCTCAGAGCCTGCAGCCTGTTGTAGATCCTGTCTCACTCTCTCTGCCCTTCCCCCACTTGCACGCACGCTCTCTCTCTCAATAATAAATAAATATTTTAAAAAACAATAGAGGTTAATTAAATAATAAAATGTCAATGCTATACGTATTATGCAAACATGAAAATAGTGTGATTAGTAGACACAGAATAATATTTATGAAACATAAAGTAAAAGCAAGTGTAAAAACTCTATATATACAAAAGAGTATAATCATAAAATAATTTTTATTCATATTGTAAATAAATGGACATGAATTCTATGGATTTTTTGTATATGCTTCAGAATTTTCTGTTTCTCACTTCAAAGCTAATTTAATCACAGATAATTTACAATAAAATTAATTCATGTTTAATGAGTATGTGATTGTTAGCAAGGGTACATTTTTTATATCATTCTAGACAAGGGGGTGTTCGGGGAGTTTAGGCACCAAACTTACTCCATAGAAATTCTCTCATCATCAAAGGTTTCAAGTGTAGTGCACCTAATATGCTTGAAAAGATTAGGCTTTTTTTTTTTTTTTTTTTTAAGATTAGGCTTTTAAAGTCAGTATCCTTCCTTCATGGCATGATCAGTGGAAAAAAATCTTTTTCACCATTTAAAAAAACAAAAAGAATTACTACCACATGCGCTTCCAGAAAAATAGTGGAAGTGTCTAATGTAATTAAACAGAATCCGTTCCCACTCATTTTTTTTAAGCTTATTCATTTTGAGATGGGGGGGTTTACGGAAGTGTGGAGGAGGGACAGAGAGAGAAGGAAAAAGAGAGCATCCCAATCAGGCTCCATGCTGTCATTGCAAAGCTCAATGCAGGGCTTGAATCCAGGAACTGTGAGATCATGATCTGAGCCAAGATCAAGAGTTGAATTCTTAACTGATTGAGCCATATAAGTGCCCCAAATGTTTATTTTTATTTTTGAGAGAGGACAATCGTGAGTGGGAGAGGGGCGGGTGGGCCGGGGGGGTGGGGGGGGAAGAGACCAGATGGACAGAGGATCCAAAGCAGGCTCTGCATAGACAGTGGAAAGCCCAGTGTGGAGCTCGAACTCACAAACCTTGAGATCAGACCAGCCTTAGTCTAACCTTTAATTAGCCAACTGAGTCACACAGGCATCCTCGTTCTCACTCCTTTTTAAAGTTAGCTGAAGAGCTTTTAATATTGTTCCAAATCAATGAACAAATAAAATAAATAAATACATTGTGAATAGGGAAATATCTAAGTAACCAAGCAAAAATTAGTATTTCAAAGTTCTGTATGTGACAAATATGCCTGCATAGAGATGTTTATTCTTTGTTGTTTAAGGAAGTCTGCCCTTCTCTCTTGACTGTTAAGTTCCTTTAAAGACAAATAATTTGCTTTTCCCTCCTTTATACCCCCACATATATGCTAGCACCTAGCACATGATTAGCATTCAATCATTATTTGTTTTAATAAGTAACAAATGAACAGGCCAAGCCAAAGATTTTAAACAAATTCTTTTCCTCTCCTAATTTCTGTATACTATGTTACAGTAGAGTTTGTTCCATAAAAGAACACCAGAATTTTTATTAAAGTCAAAAAGAATTTAATACTTATTAATGGATTAAATTCTACCATGTGCAGGGCTTCTACTTTTATATTTTAGATACTTCTGGATTGTTTTAATTTTTTATTATAAAAACACATATTACTTCTGTATGTAAAAAAGGAGATAAGATACTGGACAGAAAATGTTTTGTTTGGGCATGAACATTCCATTTTAGGAATCTAAATGCTCTTGCTCCTGAAGAGGTAGAGATAGAAGGGAGTTTCAAGGGTGCTGAGGCACAGAAACTGTTTGATGTTAATGTTAAGGTTCACTGACCTAGATCTTCCCAATCCTTTGATAAACCAATTAAGAAGAATCTTGTTTTCCTCCACCTTTAAAGGAATAGATTATTTTTACTCCTGACCTTGGGGGACAGAGAAGCAAGGCATCATGTTGTTTTGCACCTTCTGTGAGTTATTATAACTCCCCTCTGGAGAAGGGAGAACAAATATTAGGACAAGTCATAGCTCTCCTCTTCCTCCTTGTCAGCTGTTTTGTTTCAGGTTAGTAAGAACTTGCAAGACTGTTTGCTGTCGAACATACTTCGACAGCAAATTTAGAAATTTGGCTAAACATTGAGAAAATTTTACACAAAAGTCAACTTATGGTGACTTGAAAATATATTAAATCTTCCCATACCTGTGGGGGGCCTTCACAAAGTGATTTTCTTCCAAAGAGTGAATAATGGAAAGGGGAAAAAGAATAACTTTACAGTGGGGACATCTAACAAACCCTACCTCACCCAGATGATCAAGGTCAACAGCAACTTTGCTCTGTCTTGCCAAGAGCACATACACCTGAGACAGTGTGCCGAGGCAGATGCTTTGTACTCTGTGGTCTTTCTTTTCAAAACCTCTAATTCCAGTCTAATTATGAGAAACACATTAGACAGATTCTAGTTGAGGGACATTCTACAAAATGTCTTACCAATACTCCACAAAAATGTCAAGGCCATCAAAAACAAGGAAAGTCTGAGACATGGTGACAACCGAGAGTGGCCTAAGGAGACATGCCAACTAAATATTATGTATCCTGAACAGGATCCTTCCTGGAACAGAAAAAGACATTAGGTAAAACTGAAGGAAATCTGAATCAAGTATGGATATGGACCTTAATTAATGTCAGTATGTTAAAATTGGCTCATTTGTTATGACAAAAGTAGCATGGTCACGTAAGATGTTAACAATAGACACTGGGGGCAAGACTCTACTATTTTTATAACTTTTCTGAAAATCTAAAACTGTTCTAAAATTAAAGTTTCATTTAAAAAATGAGGAATAAGAGAATATCAATTTAGTGTACTAATATTTGAGATTAAAGATCTCTTCTCTGATTGAGAAATACATTCCAGTCTTCATGGATTAGTATTAATCTAAAAATATTCTTTTATGACATGTTCTTTCAATAAACTTGACTAAAACAAGTTTCAATAAATTTGAATCTGTATCTGAAGATTAGAAGAGACCTTGGAAATATTCTCACCCAAACTCTTTATTTCACAAATGAGCTAAAAAGGAACTGAGACGCAGGGCCTGAAGGCAAACCCAAGCCCCCTGTCTCTATGCTCTCGAACTACAAAAACCCCCTACAACAAAACGCCAATTGAATACAAGTAATCTATTTCTCAGATAACCTTCCAGTATTCTCTCAGTCTGCCCTTGCTTTTGATCAGTTAATTCCTAAGGAAAGACCAGTCTCACAGCCAGAAATTTGGTATACTTGCAAACTATTTCCCAATACCTTAAAATTTAAAGTGATATAGATATCAGTATAGCTGAATAAACAGTAGTCCCCCCATCTACAGGGGCTACATTCCAAGACCCCCAGTGGATGCCTGAATCATGGATGGTACCAGACCCTATATATATTATGATTTTTCCTGTAATACATACCTATGATAAAGTTTAATTCATAAAGCACAGTAAGAAATTTACCAAAAAACTAATGATAAAATAGGAAAATTCTAACAATATAGAGTAATAAAAATCAAGTGAATGTGCTCTCTCTCTTAGAATCTATTATTGTACTGTACTCACCCTTATGATGATGTGGGATGATAAAGGGTCTACATGATGAGATGAAGTAAATGATTCAGGGATTGTGACAACATAGCATTATGCTGCTACTGAACTTACAACTACCTACGACTACTTACTACTACTACTACTGAGGATAGGTCAGAAGGAGGATCATATGCTGATTGATGGTGGGAACCTGAAAACAGAAATAAAAACCCTGGAGAAGACAGGATTACTGTAGTACTTTAAAAGTAATTTTATTTCCTGATTTCTTTGCTATAAAGTTGCTCTATATCTCTAGTGCACTGAAGCTAGTCTAGATCCCTGGAGTGTCAGAGCAGATATATCCAGACTTCTACTGGCTGAAAATCTCAGCAAGTATGTTTCCAACATATATCCAGGAACTTCCTAGACAAAGTGCTTACCCTAACATTCAGCTACATATGCCGCACCTCAGTGACCCCAAATAGATGCAGACACTAGCTTCAAGGAAAGAACATTATTCTTTACTCCCCCATCACTTCTTGGAGCAACTGGGGCGCTCTGTGTAATTCAAATGCCTTAATCAAGGCCTTTTCTGGTTGTTATAACCTTTTACAGTTGTGCATGTTGGCCACTGTACAACGAGCACAGCCATGCATGACCATCCCATTTACGACTGACACTAAGCCAAGCATAAATCAGAGTTGACTGTTAAAGTGAGAAGGGGCCTAAGTGTTTATATTTACTTCTGCTTTTGTGACAAATGGCTAAAGCTTTTTGCTATCTACCTTTTCCACATGCAGTTAGCACTCTATTAGGTAATTAATTGTCTTGCTGAGTTTATGATCATTAAAAATAATACACACAGGAGGTATGCTTTGATATTCCTTCATAATTCTGTATACCCAGCAAGGGTCCTAAACCCCTCCTGCTCTACCAAACAAATAAGTATGGACATCATGGCGCTTAGGCAAGATCACTAGATTTTACAATACTCCAGTTCAACAGCAGCAGAGTGACTCTGTGCTAGAGACAAGCCAGGGTTTTTGACTCCTGATCCAGTACTCTGGATAATTGTTGGAATTATTGTTTACACTTCAACATTTCAAACAAATTATACATAAAGCCAGCCATTGTTCCTTATCAGGAAAAACATGCACAATATTGAGCACAGGATACACAGATTCTGAGTATGCTCGCACATGCTCTGTATCTGGAACGTTAGAACTCTTTCGCCATGCAGCAGAGATGTATTTATCCTTACAGAGAGCTTCTGGCTGAGTTATTTTTGCCTAAAAAAAAGGGGACAATTGTCCTTAAATATTCTAGAATACCATACCAACACAAAATAACATAGTATATTTTATAATGTAGTATGTAATTATAATTTTATAATGTGGTATATAATATTTTCAGTGGACAAAAACACTTCAATTTAACATATTTCCATAACCCAAGGCCCTAAAGGAGAACAAATAGGGAATTTGAGTCGGCTGACACACCATAACTATTTTAAAGTAGAATAGTCACATTGTCAGGCTTCACTCATAGATCAGGAACCAGATCTCCCAGGGTCTACTGTGATTAAGTGTCTTGTGCCAGTACTGCTTATATACAGGCAGCCAAGACAGTTCAAGATGAATTAGATCAAAGGGTAACCTATTATGCTACTGCCTACCTTTTCTATTTGGTAGCACAACTGTCCAATAATAGCTAGAAGAGAAAATAACAAACCCCTTCTAGATGGAAGAAAAAGAATTCTCCCATGTTATATAATGCAAAGTTACCCTAGAAAAGGATTTCATCAAGAGACATTCTCTTTCAAAGATATCATGATATTTTATTTCTTGTGATATACTCCAGCCAAATGATAGTTAACATGAAACTTTGCTGCACAAAGAGAAATGATCAGGTAAGGAGAGCAATTTCAAAGCCGGTCGTAAAAGTTGGGGATTATATTCAGGACATCTGAATACATAAGGGGGCATAGTGTTCCACGTCTTAGACCAGTGTCATCCAGCAGAACTTTTTGTGATGATGGAAATGTACTGCATATGTGCTGACCAACCTAGTAACCACTAGCCACATGGGGTTGGCTACTAAGCACTGGAAATGTGGCCAGTGTGACACTCAGAACTAAATTTTAATTGTATTCAATTTATATTTATGTAACCGCATATAGCTAGTGGGTAAGTCACTGGACAGTGCAGCTAAACATACTGAGTTCTGTCCCCTCTGGAAGAATAAGAGTATGGTAAGTGCTAGTTTAAGTCCCCAAAAAACAAATGTGAAGTCATCTTACCATTAAATCTCTTCAACTGTAAAATAGAAATTTGTGATTCATGCAAGAGGGATGTACTTCAGTAAAAGTTTAGGAGTACTTTTCAGATTATATGAATCATGTATTCCAAATCAACCAAATAGAGTCTGTACCTCATACTTTCTTCAGTCTTCCTTTGTCTATTGGTTGTGCTATGACTTGATGATGGTCGGTTTAAAGAATTTTAGAAAAGATTCAAACTGCTAATAAATAATGTAACTAAATATCCGGACCAGGGGGCCTGACTATCTAAGTCACTCAAAGTTACATGTTTTCACAAAGCTCTCCTTCTGTCCATAGTAAGCCTATTTTGTCCATGCAAAGCCTGAGTAGAGATGTCAGTAGGCAGTTAAATGTACAAATCTGTAATACAGGAGGAGGTCAAGATTATAATTTGCATACCCTCTCTTTAATTTTCAAAGAGTAACATATATCTAAATAATTACGTTATTAAAATTATAAAGTCCTTTAAGAGACTTCCTGCAATATAACTCTCTTTAAGTCTTTTCCAGAGCATTTTATCCAGTTCTATATATCGTTTTATTGATAATATTAAGTGAGATAAATTTAGTGACACCAATATGTTTGCATGACATTTTTATAAATTACTCATGTGTTTTTATTTTTTTATAAAATTTTTGATGTTTTTATTTATTACTGAGACAGAGAGAAACAGAGCATGAGTGGGGGAGGGGCAGAGAGAGAAGGAGACACAGAATCTGAAGCAGGCTCCTGGCTCCAAGCTGTCAGCACAGAGCCTGATGCGGGGTTTGAACCCACTGACCGTGAGATCATGACCTGAGCCAAGGTCAGCCGCTTACCCGACTGAGCCAGCCAGGCGTCCCCATATGTGTTTTTAAATAAGTTGGTTTGCAAGAACACTGATGTATAGTAAAAAGGTCAAAGTTCCATAAATGGAAGGATGGACTAAGAGATTCAGGAGTTCCTTTTGTATGTTGTATAAAAGTTTGGTCCATTAACTGTTAAACTCAGCCAATTCAATAAATAAGATTTTACTTTTTAATAGCCCTTTGGAATTTATTTTAAAGATTTATTATTAAACTTTTTAATGTTTTATTATTTAGTTTTGAGAGAGGCAGAGCATGAGTGGGCGAAGGATAGAGACAGAGGGAGACACAGAAGCTGAAGCAGCTCCAGGCCCTGAGCTGTCAGCACAGAGCCCATCGCGGGGCTTGAACTCATGAACCTGAACCGTGAGATCATGACCTGAGCTGAAGTCAGACGCTTATCCGGCTGAGCCACCCAGGCACCCCCTTTGGAATTTATTTTCATGAGAGTTGAGCTATGATAAAATGCAAAATGCGACAATGTTGTATGTTGCCATATATAGTCACTTCTTTCCAGCGCACTTAAAACAAAAATGCCAAACTTGTATACAACATGCAAAAGAAATTCCTAAAGCTCTCAGGCCATCCTTCCATATCTAAGTTAAAGGTATAGACATAAAAGACCATTCTGAATATTGCTTTATGTGGTAGTTTAGTATTCTTGGACCCTTAGTCACAGTCACATTCAAAATGGAAGAAAAGTGCCAAATTCAATTGTTTACAAAACATTTTTATTTTAAAAGCCCTGCTTTTCAGTTCATTTTACAACATAAATTAGATGTGTTTTCTTTGTTCCATAGCATCTTTAAATGTGGAGGTTTCCTTTGCTCCTCATGTTTGCAATGAACATAATTAACTAAATATTCTCTGAAATTCTGAGAATAAACCAGAGACAGCCAGCCTTTTTTTTTTTTTGTTAACTCACTTAAGACTGGGTTTTTGCTGCCACCTGTTGACAATAGTCGCAAATAATAAACCTCATCTCCCCAAATCACAAATTTGCATAGTTGAAGAAGTCATTAGATATCCATCCATACTAACTCCTTTGGCTTATGAATGGGACAGGGGCTCCGAGGGGCTAAGTGACTTTCCCAGTGTCACTCCAAGGGGACAGACCTGAGCCTAGAATGGGCCTTGGAGTTCAGTGTTTATTTCTTTAGGAGGCAGAGCACCTAGGATGCATGGTGCCCTTGGCACACATAATGAAATACTGATGTGCTTAAATCTGTTACATTAGCTAGTAATGCTTTTTTGCCATATCATGGAGGAACAAGTCTATGCCTCTCCAAAAATACTGTAGCAAATAGGTCCATTGTGGTGTGACATTCAAACAAGCACGGGCATGTCTGGAAGGAAGATGGATAAGATAACCTCTCCAGGTGTCTATTTGCCTGAATGACTGAAGGGCCTTCTGGAAAAGTTTACATTCCTGAGAAAATAGAATCGAGGCCCTTATGTCTGACCACAAGGACCTGGGTGCTGGTTAACATGTGTCACAGAGGGACTAAAGGCTCTTGTTTGAGTCTGAAAGGGAAAGAGCTAAAACAAAGACTGAATAAAAACTAAAAGGCTTAGGGCACCTGGGTGGCTCAGTTGGGTAGGCACCTGAGTTAGATTCAGGTCATGATCTCACAGATTATGAGTTTGAGCCCTCCATCGGGCTCTGTGCTGACAACTGGGAGCCTGGAGAGCCTGCTTCAGATTCCATGTGTCTCTCCCTCTGCCCCTCTCCAGCTCATGCTCTGTCTCTCTCTCCTTCAAAAATAAACAAACATTAAAAAAAATTTTTTTTAATCCTAAAAGGCTCATCACACTGTTGGTGCTGGCTTCCTAAGAGAAAGGAAACAACTCTGAGACCTCACAACCCATTTCACAGGTTTCCATCACCTCTCTGGAAGGGGCAGAAGTTCCTTTAACCCAGGCATCAGGGCGCTGTCTTCAGGGAGTCCAGGCAAGGACAGAGGGAGCACATGACACCTGAATGACCATATTTATTAGCATAGAGAAAATATCCCCTATAACTCCTAGAATTAACCGAGAATGAGACTTTAAAGGAGTGGGAACCCTCACTTGCTGATGCAACAGAGCTAGAGAAATCTTGCTTGGTTTCTATTACCCTGAGCACCAGGCTTGTGCTTAATATTCATGGGGAAGATCGGTAATACATGATTATAATCCAAACATTATATATTTTTAAAAATGTTTATTTTTATTTTTGAGAGAGACACTGAGCATGAGTTAGAGAGGCACAGAGAGAGAAAGGGAGACACAGAATCCAAAGCAGGCTCCAGGCTCTGAGCTGTCAGCACAGAGCCTGATGTGGGGCTCAAACCCACAAACGGTAGGATCACGACCTGAGCTGAAGTCAGATGCTCAACTCATGGAGCCACTCAGGTGCCCCTATCATCTAAACATTATAACTGGGATGTTGAAAACTTATAGATGATTAGTTTTTAAAAAATCTGATAGCCATGATAATCTAAAGGAAAGATGTTTCACCTTAGATTATTTGATTTCTCTAAGCCTTGGTTCCCTTACTTGAAAAATGTGAAATTATTAACCCACTCTTCATACCTCCCTGAGATGTCTGACAAAGTACTTTAAGATGTAAGACATTCAGAAAGAAGGTAGTGTTTGTTCATTTAACCTGTCTTTTGCTTCTTATTGATTCACAGTTGATCATGACAATCTGGCCAATAAAATAGGAAAAGAGGTGGCCCACCACTTCCAGCCACAAGCTATAGCAGCCAGTGTATTTCACTACATTCTGTTTACCCTAACAGGATGACCAGGGAACACGTGAAGGCCCTGTAGATCCAGATGGGGTCCCTGAGTGTGTAAACATGAACAGAGGCCCTAACTGATCCACACTGGACATGAAGGAGAGATACACTTTTATTAATTTAAGCTGCTAGGATTTAGGGATTGTTAACCTCAACATGACCTGGCCTATTCTAATCCAGGGGCCTAGCTTTTCGTCTGTAAAATACAAAGAAACCATCTGGGTAACACAGATGTGATTGAAAGGAGGCTTCTCGATAAAGATGTTTTCAGAAAAGGTTTAAAAAAAAAAAAGACTAACGATAAGAACTGAGCATTACCAATGATGTTAGTCTCATTACTGTCATGTTCATCTAACTAGTAGCTAGCTGAGTTTCATATTCGTTTCAGAATCAGATGATCAATAGCAGCTATGTTAAGTTTTTGGATAACATCAAAATACTAATCTATCATGCACTATGATACATAAGTTGGCTTTAAGGAAAATCAATGCTTTCCCTGCATCTATATAGGGCTTGTATACTAACTGAAGGGAGAAAGAAAGAGCCTATCACATAGACTTCCTTTTTCTAGGTAGCACCTGTTTTTACTTATCATGCCAGCAGAAGTCTCTATGAAGCACGACCACACATATAGGATTTTAAAATATCTGAACTTGGATAAGAGGGAGACAGACCCAAGGATCATAAATAAAAACAAGTTCTCCATCCCTTCTCCTCTCCACTGGATATCAATTTTAAACTCTCAGTGAGTGAAGGGATCTCCAAATCTTTAGCTAACCACTTTCGCCCACACCTTTGCTTGTTACGAAAAATGACCCAGAAGACATTACTGAGTGAAAGGGTACCTTAACCAGGGTGACGCAAGTGAATGAAAGCAGTAACCAAACAATGAGGCCTTTAAGGAGAGGCCTGGGATTTCCTAATAGCAAACAGGCCTAAACAGTGGTCATGAAAGTAGTAGCTTCAATTCCCATTAAAACAACACACACACTTCTTTCTGTAGAAGCCCAGGGAGAGCAGTCCGTGGTGCTTTCCAATCCAGACAGGTCGAACTTCTTTGCCCTTCCTGAGTGAGATATGATGAAAGCATTCACACAAAGGAAATATTTTTGTTGGCAGTCAGTTCAGAGCATGTTGACATCCCTGTTTTTAACAACTTGCTGGTCAGTCTGGGTGTGGTTATTCTTTTTGAAAGTTGAGTCTTAAGGAAGTAGGTCAAGTGAGCCAATGTTGTAGTCTCCTGAGTGTGACTACATCCTTGTGCTCATTATGTGTGTGTTGCTTTGGAACTGGTATCTTGCTGACGCAGAGTGCCACCTGCTGACTCACTAACCAGCATTACTGGTTACCCCAACTGACCAGCAAGGTTGGCCTCATTGCTGAAAGCAGGCTGAGCTGGGCAAGCAAACAGCCTCTGTGCTGAGAGTCAGAGGAGACGGATCAAAGTACCCACTGTAGTTATAGAGACTGGGGACTTGAGCTGAAATAAGTAATCCTGGGGGGCCTATGGACATCTGTATGAGGGGTGAGAAATAGGAAGATGAGAACGAAATAATCAGAGGCAAGCAGACAAAAAGCTTTAAAAAGGAAAAAGTGTGAGCAACCGTTCAGTCGACCAGCCCTTCTCTCCATTATTGTGGCAGAGCCTGCCCGCTGCTCCCCCCAAATCCTCTTCTTCCTGGTTTATAGCTAGGCTTTATTGTCCACGTTCCTTATAGTTAGTGTGGCCATGTGTCTGGGTTCTGACTGGTGGAATGTGAGAGGAAGCACTGTGTGCCACTTTCAGCTGGGGCCATAAAAGCCACATATTTGCTATCCCCTTTCCTCCTTCTGGCTATTGTGGCGGTGACATTTTCAGCCTGGGTCTTTGCAAGGAGTGGAGCTCAGTCTTTCCTCCTTTCCTACCCCTGCCTACTGATGTGGAATCACTCAATCCTAAAAAGTGAGAACAGAATAAACTTCTTCATCTCTAAGTCACTGAATTTCTAGAATCTCTTTGTTACTGCAGCAAGGCCTACTCTGACTTGTCTTGTTTTTATCACATCTATGACAGTATCTGACTCACACACGGTAGTTACTATAAACCAGTTCACAACTCTTGTTGTTCCTCACCAGCAATGAATGTGGGATACTCACACGACTTGACCTATTTTCGTCTCCAGCTTCATGTCTCTGCACTCCCCACGTTGTTCTAGGTGCTTCACCTACTGAACTCTCATGTTTCTTTCCTCAAATGACTTTCTCTCCTTTGGGTCTTAGCATTTCCATAGGACACACCCTTAAATATCCTTCACCTGCCCCTCCCACCTCACTCCCTGCCTCCAGCCTTGTACCTGGTTTATTCCTACTCATTCTGCTGATTGCAGCTTAGACATTACTACTTTCGAACTGCTGTGCTTCCCCCAAGACTCAGTTTGGTGACCTTTGTGCTCCCACAGCACTTTGTCCTGTGGTCTTATTGCACTGGTCCAAAATCTAGGCTCCAGGAGAACATGAACTAAGTTTGTCATATTTATAACTGAATCTCCAGCTCCTAGCATGGTGACTGGAACATGGTACCTACTACTTTATTATTAGATGAAAGACCTTCTTCTGATGTGGCCATAGAGTCCTGATAACCTGAAATAATGTTTGAGAATAAGATAACATATATCTTTTTATAATTATTGGGTTTTTTTTTT
>NC_043706.1:90808970-90839991 GCF_006229205.1 Suricata suricatta | reverse complement strand
TTTTGAGGAACCTCCACACTGTTTTCCAGAGCAACTGCACCAGTTTACATTGCCACCAACAGTGTAAGGGGGTGCCCATCTCTCCACACCCTCGCCAGCATCTATAGTCTCTTGCTTTGTTCATTTTAGCCACTCTGACTGGTGTTGTTTTAATTCAGTCTCTTGAACACAAATGTTACCTGTGCAAATCTGTTAAGTGAGTCTTCTTTAAGAAAGACTTATATTTTGTTATTTAAGGTAGAACTGGGCAAATTTTTGACCCGATGCTTGCATTTTATCCTAAAAGTGACTATTTTTCCATTTTCCTAGTTGCACTTCCATATGCATGAGAAGTAAAACTTTTCCTACAAGTGATAATTGAAAAAATTTCAGAAATATCAGTGTAATAATGGAAACAATGAAATATATATATGCAAATGGATATGCCCGATAACTGACACAAATGCAAGAGAAATATTTTTTATAAATAGAGCAATATCAGGCCAGGATTAGAATTGAAGCTAATGTTGTAATATGAAGAATAGAAGATTTTAGAGGGTTGTCAAATCCTGTAGCTAGCAGATTAAAAATCTGATTGAGAACTTAGATTTGTGGAAGTCTGTTAGAAAGAAGCTGGTTTCAATGATGGAAAAGTGTTCACATACATACACACACTCAAGTATTAGAGGAGAATGGATTCTGAAGAACAGTCTGGGAAAGTTAACATGGGATAGAGAGCAAAGCAAATCCTATTCTTACTGACGTTTTGAATTATTTTGGCAATCTGGAGTTTCCAGGTAAATTCTCAATAACACATCTTGTATTTGTACTATACTGTGATGAGAAATTGGCTTGTAGTAGATCATATATTTTAAAAATTTATACATTCTTTATAAAATGGAAGCAGGTAGTTGTGGATTGTACACACAGGATGAGTGCTTTGGGCAGTTGTAGGTGGTATGCATATGTTTTCATGGAAACAGTCCTGATCAGAATAGACTAGAAGCAAATGGTATCACTCCAAGCTTCTAGGATATAGTACCTCAAGGAAGGAATATCTAACTCCACTTTATGAATCTAGGTAAAGTATTGGTCAACACACTTGAGGACCAAGAGAGAATCAATGGTTTAGGCAGTAAAATAAGACTCAGACTTCACTGAAGGGATGAAGCCATGAGCAGGTGAGCAGCCATAAGAAAGAAAGTCTCCCTGGGGCACCTGGGTGGCTCAGTCTGTTAAGCATCCGGCTTCTGGCTTCGGCTCAGGTCATGATCTCACGGTTCATGGTTCGAGCCCCATGTCAGGCTCTGTGCTGACAGCTAGCTCAGAGCCTGGAGCCTGCTTTGGATTCTATGTCTCCCACTCTCTCTGACCCTCCCCTGCTCGTGTTGTCTCTGTCTGTCTCTCAAAAATAAATAATAAAAAAAAAACATTAAAAAAAAAGAAAGAAAGTCTGCCTTTCCAGAAGCCTTCTGCAACATTTGCAGAAACTGTACAATAGCATAAACATTTCCAAGTTCTCTGTGGATTGGAAATTTCATCAGATAAGAAAAAAGACCCAAGAGCAATGGGAATTGTCAAGCAGTTGGTCTATAGTAAAGTTCTTTTTTTTTTCTTTTTCAAGTTTTTATTAAATTCCAGTTAGTTACCATACACTGTAGTATTAGTTTCAGGTGTAGAATTTAGTGAGTATCACTCACATACGACACCCAGTGCTCATCACTAGTGCACTTCTTACTATCCATCACTCATTTGACTCATACCCCACCTACCTCCCCTCCATCAATGCTGTTTGTTCCTTGTAGTTAAGAATCTGTTTCCTGGTTTGCCTCTCTTTTCTCCACCCCCACGTTCATATGTTTTGCTTCTTTAATTCCACATATGAGTGAAAACATATGGTATTTATCTTTCTCTGATTGACTTATTTCACTTAGCATAATATTTTCTAGCTCCATCCATGTCATTGCCAATAGCAAGATTTTATTCTTTTTTATGACTAATATTCCATTATATTATATTGATAGACATTTGGGCTCTTTCCATAATTTGGATATTATTGATATTATTGCTATAAACATTGAGGTGTATGTATCCCTTCACATCAATATTTTTGTATCCTTTGCGTAAAATACCTAGTAGGGCAATTGCTGTTTTGGAGGGTAGTTCTATTTTTAACTTTCTCAGGAACCTCCATATTGTTTTTCAGAGTGACTGCACAAGTTTGCATTCCCACCAACAGTGTAAGAAAGTTCTCCTTTCTCCTCATCTTCGCCAACACCTGTTGTTTCCATTAATTTTAGCCATTCTGACAGGTATAAGGTGATATTTCACTGTAGTCTTGATTTGTATTTCCCTGATGATGAGTGATGTTGATCATCTTTTCATGTGTTTGATAGCCATCTGGATGTCTTCTTTGGAAAAATGTCTATTTATGTCTTCTTCCCATTTCTTAAATGGATTATTTGTTTTTTGGGTGTTGTGTTTGATAAGTTCCTTATAGATTTTGGATACTAACCCTTTATCAGATATGTCCTTTGCACGTATCTTCTTGCATTCTGTAAGTTGCCTTTTAGTTTTGTTGATGGTTTCCTTTGCTGTGTGGAAGTCTTTTTATCTTGGTAAAGTCTCAATAGTTTATTTTTGCTTTTGTTTCCTTTGCCTCAGGAGATGTATGAGTAAGAAGTTGCTACAACTGATATCAGAGGGGTTAGTGGCTATTTTCTCCTCTAAAATTTTGATGGTTTCCTGCCTCACATTTATGTCTTTCATCCATTTTGGAATATATTTTTCTGTATGGCATAAGAAAGTGGTCTAGTTCTCATACAGGTCTAGTACTTCACAATGGAAGCCACCTTAGCTTGGGAGTCAAAGCAGAGCTGCCAAATCTGAGTCAGGCCAGCAGAGGGCAGAGCAGCCAACTTTGAAACCAGCTGGGATTTAGGACAGTTCTGCAACTGCCAATAAGGACCAGAGCCTGTTAGTGAATGAGGGATAGGAACTGACTGTGAAATTGGGGCTGCCTTTAGAAGATAAAGAAACCACCAGGAGCGAGCCCACACTTCTGATGAGTAGATGTTAGAAGTGTGAAAATGAGGAATTAGTTTCGACCTTCACTTCAAAGTATGTGGACTCATTAGCAGTTGGCCCGTTTCTGATGTTGGAGACAGGAGAGAAGGACCACAGATCGTGCCCCAGGCACTCTTCCAGGAATCTGAAACTGGCACCCCAGATCCTGCTGGCCCAGGTGAGATCCTGACACTCTGCTCTCTCCCACACACCCCTTCTTAACATGGGCTTGGCAGGCGGTGGAGGGAGCCTCTTCACCGGATAGCCCACTGAGTTGGCACCAAGTTAGAGTGTGTTTTGGAAGCTTTGGGGGACCACAGACTAGTATGGAAGGGTGAGCAAAACTTAATGCCACATTATGGAACAAGATCCAAGAACTTGGTTAGAATTGAAAGCCTACCGAATCTGTGACATGTGGACCTTGATATAAGCCCTTATCCCAGCATCTGCCAGCCACCTGGCTGGGAAAATATCCTAACCTGCCCCAAGGCAGAGAGAGTATGAAGACAGTGCTTCATTCTGTATGCACAGGGCTTAAATCGATAGGATTCTACCTTAAAAAGAAGTTCATGATTATGAGAGATTTGTTTGGTTTTCCTCATAGGTGGACTGGAAACAGAGGACAAGTGAGCTGTATTTACTATGAAAGTTTTTCCCAGAACCCCATTTAGGCTTTGGAAAGAGGTTCTGGAAGCAGCCAGAGTTGCTTTTCTTTGAACCCAGTGGACAGCATGTGTTGAGAGGGGAATTCCGGAACGCTGAGACATCAGTATAAACCCAGAAGCATCACTGGACAGCAACTAGCTCCTAAAAAGAAATGTGGGCAAAAAGTCATCCTGAGGCTCTGGGCGACTGCTCAGTGAGGGTTCTAAGGAACTTCCTTATGGGCAAGCTATAGAATACTATTTGTTTATAAAAGTTGAGCCTCCCTTACAGACTCTGCAGTCAACACACTAACTAATGTTAAATCCCTGAGCTTTTATGCCCTGTGGAAACACCTATGCCCTGCTCTCTTGCTGGCCCTGAAATAAAGCATAAGTAGTAGCTGATTGTGAAAGTCCTATGTACTACGAGGAGTCATCAATCATTTAGGACCTTCTCCAAGTCTTTCTGCCCCTCTCTGTATCCCTATCTTTTTTTAAATTGCAGTATAGTTAACGTATAATGTTATATTAGTTTAGTTGTACAATATTGTGATTCAAGAGTTCTACACAACACTCAGTGCTTATTACAGTAATTGTACTCTTAATTCCCATAACTTACTTCACCCATACACCACACATCTCCCCTCTGATAACCATCAATTTTATCTGCAGTTAAGAATCTGTTTTGTACTTTGTCTCTTTTTGTTTATTTTGTTTCTTAAATTCCACATGTGAATGAAATAATATGGTATTTGTCTTTCTGTGACTTATTTCATTTAACATTATACTTTCTAGATCCAATATGTTGTTGCAAGCAGCAATATTTCATTCTTTTTATGGCTGAATAATATTTCATTGTATACATGTATCCATTCATCTATCCATGGATACTTGGACTGCTTCCATAATTTGGCTATTGTAACGCAATAAACAAAGGGGTGCATTATCTCTTTTCAATCACTGTTTTCTTTGGGTAAATACCCAGTAGTGGGATTACTGGATCATATGGTAATTCCATTTTTAATTTTTGAGAAACCTCCTACTGTTTTTCAGAGTGGCTGCACCAGTTGGCATTCCCATCAACCATGCAAAAAGGTTTCTTTTTCTCCACATCCTCACCAACGCTTTTCTTTCTTGTGTTTTTTATTTTAGTCATTCTGACAGGTGATATGAGGTTGTATCTCATTGTGGTTTTGATGTCATTTCCCCGATGATTAGTGAGTGATATTGAGCATCTTTCCATGTGTCCATGGGCCATCTGTATGTCTTCTTTGGAGAAACCCTGGTCTGTTTTACACTTCCTCACTCACACAAGCTCTGTTTGCCCTGCCCCCAGACTCCGAGTCTCACGCCCTAACTGTGACTTCAGTCTTTGGACCTGTCGGATTTGGCAGGCCTCAGACTCTAACCGGATTCTTGGATCTTGTCCCAGAGTGTGGCTTTAAGCTTTGCTCACATACCAGTTTCTGCTCCCCAAACCCCCCACAGTACACTCTGAGCTGGTGCCAGCTAAATGGGCTGTCTAGTGAAGAGATTCCCTCCAGTGTGCAGCAGGTGAGTGGACAAACCTCTAG
This sequence comes from Suricata suricatta, assembly GCF_006229205.1. NCBI lineage: Eukaryota > Metazoa > Chordata > Mammalia > Carnivora > Herpestidae > Suricata > Suricata suricatta. Next base: position 90,834,728 of record NC_043706.1, on the reverse strand, counting down.
AGAAGTAGTCTTGGGCCTCTTGTGTCTCTCGTATTAGGTCTATGCCAAGTAATTCAAGGTCAGTCAAACAGGAATTTAAAACATTTTATTTCCAGCATGACTTTCAGCTGAGTGGACAGAGAATGAGAAATCAACAAACACTACCAGGGGTTTAAATTTATGAATAAGAACACGCACATACACACGTGAACTCTCCATAAAAACTGTGACATCTTGATTTTTCAAACTATAGTTAATTACTTATTTAACTATTGCCTCTGCAAAATGTTGGGGGAGGGTGGAATATAGACCTGTTTGTTTTTTTATATTCCTTCCTTACCTTCCAGGAGCTCTTTTTAGAAGTAACATCTCTAGTTTTAAGGAAATGTCTCTGAAAGCTTCAGCAATCCCACTGGTTCTAGTATGGCTTCTTTTCCTTCTGTTAAAGTTGAGCAAATATTAATTTTTAAAATTATCTTAAAGTAACATGTAGTACATAATCTACGGTGGGCATACAGCATAGTTTAGTTATTCAATCTACAGTTAGTGGACATATATTTTGTTTCTAGTTTGGTGATATTTTGTACAAATACTATTTAACCATTCTTGTCTATGTATCCTGGTACATATGTGTATGTTTCTTTAAATAACAGAAAATAATGGAATTGCTAGGTATAGTGCATGTGCACATTCAACTTTATGAGGTAAAGCAAAACTGTTTTCCAAAGTGGTTTTATCAGTCTGCACTTCCTTAAGCAGTACCTGAGAGGGTTCCCTCTTGCTTTACACCCTCTCCAACACTTGGTATTTTCAGAATTAATTTTTCAATCTAGGGGTTCATAACGGTACCTCCCTGAGGTCTTATTTTGTATTTCCCTGATAACTAGTGAAGTTAAGCAACTTTCCATGTGTTAACTGGCTGTTTAGATTTCTTCTTTCATAAATGGCCTATCTATAGATCTTTTACTCATTTTTTACTAGGCTGATAAATGTTTTCTTACTGATTTCTCAAAATATTTTCGGTATATTGGTGATATATACATGCTATAAATATTATCTTAATGTAGGTTTTTCTTTTTACTCTCTTAATGATGTATTTTGATGAATATGAGTTCTTATTCTTTTCTTTTATGGTTGGTGCTCTTGTTTAAGAAATGCTTTTCCATCCTAAAGCTAAGGGGATATTTTTCCTATTTTATTTTCTAAAGTCTGTTTTGTTCTTTCTTTTTTGTTAGGTCTTTAGTCTACCTGGAATTTATTCCTATATATGATATGAGCAATAGGTCTAATTTTAATTTTTCCATATTAAGATACACTGTTTTAACATTATTCATTGTATATATGAATACAATTGGTTTTGGGGGCACCAGGATGGCAGAGTCAGTTAAGCGTCCAACTTCAGCTCAGGTCATGATCTCATGGTTTGTGAGTTCAAGCCCCACATCAAGGTGCTGACATCTTAGCCTGGAGCCTGCTTCAGATTTTGTGTGTCTCTCTCTCCCCCTCCCCTGTTCATGCTCTCTCTCTCTCTCTGTCTCAAAAGTAAATAAACATTAAAAAATTTTTTAAGAATAAAATTGGTTTTTATATATTCACTTGATAGCCAGCAGCTTTCTAAATTCTATTAATTCTAATAATTTATGCATAGATTTAAAAAACTACATATACATATATAATCACGATATCTTTATTTATAACTCATGAATGAATGTTGAGTTTCAATATATGTTTCTATAAAACTTAAGATAATCACATGATTTTTCCCATTTGTTATTCTAATGTGGCAGATTTAAATATTCAATTTTTTATAAAGACTTTTAAAGTTTATTTATTTTGAGAGAGAGAGTGCATGCAAGCAGGGGAGGGGCAGAGAGAGAGGAAGAGAAAGAATCCCAAGCAGGTTCCTCATTGTCAGAGCAGAACCCAATGTGGGGCTTGAACTCACAAACTGTTAGATCATGACCTGAGCTGAAATCGAGAGTCGGTTGTTGCTTAACTGACTAAGCCACACAGTCACCCCAATCAATTTTTTTAAAGTCAAACCAGCCTTGAACTCCAGACATAAATCAACTAAACCATGAGGGATTGTCCTTTATATACATTGCTAATATTTTAGAATCTATATTAACAAGTTATTTTAGCCATTATAATTTTCTTTTCTCATACTCTTTTAATGAGATTTTTATATCAAGGATATATGAATCTAATAAAATGAATTGAGGAATACTTTAAGATTATAATTACTTTCTCCTTTCATGTCTGATGGGCTGAAAATCATTTGGATTTTTTCTCTACTACAGTAGAACCTTGGTTTGCAAGGATAATTCCTTCCGGAAACATGCTTGTAACCCAAAACACTTCTATATCAAAGCTAATTAAAAATGGAGACTCAGATGATTCATTCCACACTCCAAAAGTATTCATATAAGAATGATTACAATACTGTAATATAATATAAAATAATAAAGTACAAAAATAAAGAAAAATAGACAAATTAATCTGCACTTACCTTTGAAAAACCTTCATGGCTAGTGTGAGGGAGACAAGAGAGAGGAGGTTATTGTGTAGGACAACTTCATTATCACTAACAGAATGACTTATCTATTGGCTCAATGGAATCTTTTTCTTTTTGTGCAACTTAAACAAGGAACCTATCCAATGGCACTTTCTTTTGCCTCCTTTTGAGGATTTCACACAAATGTGACTTTGCATTGTTGTTAAACAGATTAATTGCTCACACTGCTACAACCTTATTTGGGTGGTGCTTTTCTACAAAAATTTGCACAGCTTCCCACGTTTTACACATCTCCCTAATCTCATTTGAAGGGAGGGACTCCTCCACCTTCTTCTCCTGAGAGATCTCCTCCATGACCTCTTGCTGTTGCTCGTGATGTGGATCCATCAGTTCATCAGCGGTCAGCTCCTGGCCATGTTCCTCCACCACTCTTGACTGTCATTCTCATTCCTCTCCAGTCCCATGGTCTTCCCCAAGGATACAATTTCATTGACAAGGGGCAGCTCTTGTTCATGAGCAAGCCCCTCGAAGTGTCCAAGAACACAATCAGGCCACAGTTTTCTCTTATCAGAATTGTGGATTCTCTTGTGACCCCATCCCAGGTTTATCAATGATCTTGAGGCAGTTCATGATGTGGGAATAATTTTTCCAAGACTCTCGGAGGGTAGGGTTTGTTCCTTTGGTAACCTCAAAGCATTGCTGAAATAGTGCTTTGGTGTAAAGCTTTTTAAAGTTTGAAATAACTTGCTGATCTATGGGCTAGAGGATTGGAGTGGTGTTGGGAGGAAGGAACTTGACCTTAATGAACTTGAAATACTGCAGTAAGTTGTTCTCAAAGCCTGGAGGATAAACAGGAGAATTATTCATAACCAGCAAGGCTTTGAGTGGCAAAATTTTTTCTAAAAGTATTTGTTCACCGCAGGACTGAAGACCTCATTGATCCAATCAATGAACAAGATACTAGTGACCCAAGCCTTGCTGTCGGAACCTCCACATAACATTTAACTTGCATTTCTTGAAGGCTCATGGATTCTCAAGATGATTATCAGCAGGGGCTTGACTTTGAAATCCCTGTTTGCATTAGTACCAAATAAGAAGGGGAGATGGTTTTTCATGACTAGGCATTTCATTCTCTTCTTCTGTAATGTAGGTCCATTTTGGCATCTTATTCCAAAAAAATCCCATCTCACTGCAGTTAAAACCTTGCTCCAGCAGGTAACACTCAAAAACCATGAGCTTCTGAAATTGAGCGGCGAATACCTCAGCTGCCTTAGCATCCAAACTCGCAGCCTCTCCACGCCTCACGACACTATGGACACCACTTCTCTTAAAGTTATCAAAACATATCCTGCTTTCCTTGAAGACTTCTTTATTTTCTGTTGACATACCTGACAGTTTACTTACAAGGTCCGTGTACGAGGCCTTTGCCTTCTCACAGAAAAGTTATCCGTCACAGTATTACCTGCTAGTTGCTTCTTATTTATCGAAACCAGAGGCAACTTTTCTACATCTTCTAGAATATGTGGCCATTCCTTTGATATTCTCATGACTCCTTTTGCTGCATCTAGCCCCCTTATTTCTTCTTTAATATTATACAAATGGTCAACATAGACTTTGTATAAAATCTTGCAATTTTGGCCATTTGCATACCTGGTTCATACTTCTCAATGACTTCTTTAACTTCCACTGTAATCATCTCTTGCTTCTTACCACCTTTCTTTTTGGTCTTTTTCTGCATGGGAGCCATTGTATACACTCAAAAGGATGTTGACTACAGTATAGTATTAATAAACTCTTATCACATACTGTTTTTGATGTAACTGGCAATAAGACAGCAGAGGAAAAGATCTAGATCTGCAGGCAGCCTGATCTAGAATGAAGCAAAGCATTCCTAAGCCTACTCTTGTATGGAAAAACAAAGGACTGTCCATAGGTGCTTTGAAGTGACAAAAAATATACTAGTGCCAGTTGTGGGCACTTTCTAATATTCTGAAAAATCACTGATTTCTGCCAAACACAGTGGCCTGTGACCAAGCATCTGAGCATGGGCGACAATCACCCATAATCCAGCAGTGAGAGAAAGAGAGAGCAAGAGATAAAAGAACCATTGGCGTAGCTGTGATCCTTTGATATTCAGCATCACATACTACTAACATTGTAAGACACTGCTCATTTTTCAAGTTAAAATTGATTAGAAATGTTTGCTTATTTTGTGGAACAGTCACAGAATGAGTTACAATCCAAGCTTTTACTGTAATTTATTTAATAGTTACAGGTCAATTTTATTTTGTTTTTCTATTTATTTGAGTGTTGAAAAGATGCAGTTTTCTAAGAACTTTCCAATTTCACTGAAATTTTCAAATGTGTTGGCATAAAATTGTTTATAATATCTTGATCTGCACTATCCATAATTCTGTCTGCTATTCCGTTCTGATGTTGGCTTATTTTTCTATTCTCTGTTCTTCTTTTGATTAACCTTGCCAGAGTTAGTCAATTTTATCAATCTTTTTAAAGAATTAAATTTTGACTCTTTAGTTACTTTCACTGTATTTTTTGATATCATCATTTTGTTTTAGGTCCTTATCATTTCTGTTTACCATAAGGGGGTTTTCTTGCTCTTCTCATCTAACTTCACAAAATAGGTGGATTTCTCATTAATCAGCAGCTTTTCTTATTTTACAATATAAACATTTTAAAAAATTTTACTGATTCTGTCTGCTGGTTCTTTAATTACTGAGAGGTTAAAAACTCCTGTGATGATTGTAGACTAAATCCTTTTTGTTGTTCTGTTAATATTTGCTTTGTATTTTTGGATATTATTAGGTGTTTATTACATGATATTACCAATTCATGCTCCCACCAGCACTGTGTAAGAATTTAACCCATTCCTATATTTAACACTCTCTTTTGTCTTACATTTTGCTAGTTGGATAGGTGTAAAATGATTCATTGTGATCATGACTTCTATTCCTCTAATTATTAATATTGTTTGGTTCTAAGTGTTTATTGACCATATGTGTTTCCATTTCTATTAAGTGCTGATTTACATTTTTGCCAACTTTCCTCAGAGTGGCTTATTCATTTCTCAACCCACAAGAAAGTTATTTTTATGTGTAGCAAATGTCTTTTCTCAGTTGGTGTCTTGTCTGTAAGGAGCCTTTTGATGTCTAGAAGTTCTTTATTTTAATGCAGTCAACTGAATCAATATCTTCTCTATGGTGATCTTTTTGTGTGCCATGTTTATGAAAGTTTTTCCTAATGCCATATAAGAAAGACATTTGTTTGTATTTTGTTTAAAAGCCTTAAAAGTTTTACTTTTGAAATATAAGTTTAAATTGCTATGGAGCTTATTTTGGGGTATTTTTGTTTGGTTTATTCTTGGAATTTCTTTTGATATCAAATGATATAGGTATACAACTATACCTTCTCATAGGGATAAACATTTATTCTGTTATTAAAAAGTTCTTCCATTTCTCAGTAATGTAGTACCACTGCCACATATCAAATCTCCCTGTATGTGTGCAATTTTTTTTTTGGCTATTCTACTTCATTGATCAATTTTTCCATTCCTGTTTATATACCATACATTTCGATTCCTTTCGTTTTATATTAATTATTGATAGGAAAAGCCCTCCTTCCTTCCTCAGGAGTGTTTGGATATTTTTTAGCCTTTAACTCATTCATGTAAACTATAGAATTAGCTTGTCCAATTTTATCAAAAATAAATAAAAGTATTGAGGTTTTGGGGCTCTGTGCCAACAGCTCAGAGCCTGGAGCCTGCTTTGGATTTTGTGTGTGTCTCTCTCTGTCCCTCCTCCATTCACAGTCTGTCTCTCTCTCAAAATAAATAAATAAAAATTTTAAAAAAATTTTTAAGGTTTGAGATTTAAACTGTGATTGCACTGTATCTCTAAATCAACTTATGGACAACTGACATTTTTTCAATACTAAATATAGCAGTCCGTGAACATGGGATATGTTTCTGCTTATTCAGTTTTTGTTTCACGTTTTTTAGGAAAATGTCTTAATTTTCTGTGGTCTGATTTTGCACATATGTTTTTTAGGTTTAGTCTCAATACTTTATACTCTTTATTGCTACTATCAGTGGGTTTTTGAAAACTAATTTTTCTAATTGTTTATTCTTATATCCAGAAATAGAATGGATTTTTTCATGCACATCATATATCCAGCCACAATGAGCAACTCTTACTATTTTGAATTATTTTTGGCAAACTTTTTGTTCTTTAAGTAAAGAATCATATCATGTGGGGCACCTGGATGGCTCAGTCAGTTAAGCGCCAAATTTTGGCTCAGGTCACAGTCTCTTGGTTCATGGGTTCAAGCCCTATGTCAGGCTCTGTGCTGACAGCTCTGAGCCTAGAGCCTGCTTTGATTTCTGTGTCTACCTCTTTCTCTGCCCCTCCCCTGCTCGCATCCTGTCTCTCTTTCAAAAATAAATAAACATTAAAAATAATTTTTAAGTCATATCATGTAAAAAAATAACAACAGTTTCCTTTAGTATAATGTGGAGTAGAGGGATGATAGTGGATGCTTATTCTTCTTTTGAGATTATACAAGGAACACTTCTCATGTTTCCGTATTTAAAATGATTGTGGGGGTCAGGTGGGAAGATGGCAGAGGAGGAGGAGCCTAAGCTCACCTTGTCCCATAACACCCTGGATAACACTCAGATCATTGTAAATAGCCCAGAAAATGACCTGAACACGGGCAACACAAACTCCACAATCATAGGTAGAGAAGAGACCACACTGAAGAAGGTAAGGAGTGAAGAAGGGTGAAGACGTGGTCTGAGAGCAAAATCACTGACCACTGACCATGACTTATCGCCATGGGAAGGGAGCTGGTGGAATGAAGGTGAAAAATAGACCTTCACACTGGGGAGCCCACCAACAGGGAGGACAAATCTCCATAACACTTGCCTTTGAAGGTTAGAGGGGCTGAATTTCAAAAGTTCTTGCAACCAGGGGTGCCTGGGTGGCTCAGTCGGTTATGTGCCAGATTTCAGCTCAGTTCATGATCTCACGGTTTGTGGTCCCAGAGTCTGTGTCAGAGCCTGCTTTGGTTTCTGTGTCTCCCTTTCTCTACCCCTCCCTGCTTGCGTTCTCTCTCTCTCTCTCTCTCTCTCTCGCGCACTCTCTTTCTCTCTCTCTCTCAAAAATAAATAAAACATTTAAGAACATTTTTAAAGTTCTTACCACCAATGGGACTTAAAGCCTGGAATTTTAAAATTGACAGGCTTGGTTCTGGGAGAGCCTGCTGGGTGTTAGAAAGTGGAGTCCTTGCCCTTAAAGAGACAGCACAACAAATAGCCTGGGAAGATGTGATGATATAGCATAGAACCAGCAGTTTGACAAACACTGGGAGTAGACGAAAGGGAGAGTGATTTGCTCATCTTAGAGCATGGTCTGAAGAGACAGGGATCACAAAAAGTGCCGACACTCCTTACCTCACTCGCTTGTACCAAGTCCCATCCCTCCCCATGCTTGAGCAGATCCACTTTTCTCAGTCAAGCTCACCTCAGTCCCCCAGAAGGCCAGCACCAACCCTGCTATCACCACATTTACCAACCCATGCTTTTGCAGGACATTGGTTCTGGTGGATCCAGGGGCAGGCCTTATTTCACCATTTTGGTTAAAATGATCCCCACATCTGCCATCAAACAAATGCTGCCCACAACAGACAAAATCTAGCAAATTGAATCCAACAACATGTTTTAAAAAAAAACATTGCAAAACAATAAATGTGATAGGTTACATCAATAAGAGAAAGAATAAAAGCCCATATGATAATTTCACAGATGCAGAAAAAGCATTCAACAAAGTACAATACCCATTCATGATAACAATCCTCTGCAAAGTTGGCCTAGAGGGAACATACCTCAACATAATAAAGGCCTTCTATGGAAAACCCACAGCTAACATCGTCCTCAATGGTGAAAATCTGAAAGCATGTCACCTAATGTCAGGAACAAGACAGGGATGTCCACTCTCACCACTTTTATTTAACGTAGTACTAGAAGTCCTAACCACAGCAATCAGACAACAAAAAGAAATAAAGCATCTAAATTGGTAAGGAAGAAGAAAAACTTTCACTATTTGCAGATGACATGATACTCTGTATAGAAAACCCAAAAATACCACCAAAAAACTACCAAAACTGATAAATTAACTCCATAAAGTTATCAGATAAAAAAATCAGTGTACAAAAATCTATGGCCTTCCTATATACTAATAATGAAGCAGCATAAAACGAAATAAAAAAAAAAACAATCCCATTTGGGGCACCTGGGTGGCTCAATTGGGTAAGCATCGACTGTTGATTTTGGCTCAAATCATGATCTTACAGCTGTGAGACCGAGCTCCATGTGGGGCTCTGCCCTGAGCATGGAGCCTGCTTTGGATGGAACTAGAGCAAATATTTTTAGTGTTTATTTTTTATTAATTATTTATTTTTTAATTTATCCAAGTTGGTTAGCCTATGGTACAACGATTTCAGGAGTTGATTCCTTAATGCCCCTTACCCATTTAGCCCATCTCCCTCCCACAACTCTCCAGCAGCCCTCTGTTCTCTGTATTTAAGAGTCTCTTATGTTTTGTCCCCTTCCCTGTTTTTTATGTTACTTTTGTGTCCCTTCCCCTATGTTCATCTGTTTCGTATCTTAAAGCCGTCACATCAGTGAAGTCATATGATATTTGTCTTTCTCCGATTGACTCATTTCACTTAGCATAATACCATCTAGTTCCATCCACATAGTTGCAAATGGCAAGATTCCATTATTTTTGAAGAATCAGCATTTGGGCTTTTCCCATACTTTGGCTATTGTCGATAGTGCATGTGCCCCTTTGAAATAGCATACCTGTATCCCTTGGATAAATACCTAGTACTGCAATTGTTAGGTTGTAGGGTAGTTCTATTTTTAATTTTTTGAGGAAACTCCATCCTGTTCTCCAGAGTGGCTGCACCGGTTTGCATTCCCACCAGCAGTGCAAAAGAGATCCTTTCTTCCCATCCTTGCCAACTTCTGTTGTTGCCTAAGTTGTTAATGTTAGCCACTCTGACATGTGTGAGATGGTATCTCAGTTTGGTTTTAATTTGTATTTCCCTGATGATGAGTGATGTTGAGCATTCTTTCATATATCTGTTGGCCATCTGGATGTCTTCTTTGGAGAAGTGTATATTCATGTCTTTTGCCCATTTCTTCACTGGGTTATTTGTTTTTTGGGTGTTGAGTTTGATAAGTTAGATTTAGATTTTAGATATTAACCCATTATCTAATATGTTGTTTGCACATATCTTCTCACATTACATCAGCTGCCTTTTAGTTTTGCTGATTGTTTCCTTGGCTGTGCAGAAGATTTTTATTTTGATGAAGTCCCAATAGTTTTTTGCTTCTGTTTCCCTTGCCTCTAGAGCTGTGTTGAGTAAGAAGCTGCTGCGGCTGAGGTCAAAGAGGTTGTTGCCTGCTTTCTCCTCTAGGATTTTGATGGCTTTCATTCATTTTGAGTTTATTTTTGTGTATGGTGTAAGAAAATGGTTCGGGTTCATTTTTCTGTATGTCGCTGTCCAGTGTTCCCAGCACCATTTGCTGAAGAGACTATCTTTATTCCATTGGATATTCTTTCTTGCTTTGTCCAAGATTAGTTGGCCATACATTTGTGGGGCTATTCTGGGTTCTCTATTCTGTTCCATTGTCCTGGGTGTCTGTTTCTATGCCAGTACCATAGTGTCTTAATGATTACAACTTTGTAGTACGACTTGAAGTCTGGGATTGTGATGCCTCCTGCTTTGGTTTTCTTTTTCAGGATTACTTTGACAATTAGGGGTCTTTTCTGGTTCCAAATTTTAGGATTGTTTATTCTAGCTCTGTGAAGAATGCTGGTGTTATTTGGATTGGAATTGCATTGAATATGTAGATTGCTTTGGGTAGTATTGATATTTTAGCAATATTTGTTCTTCCTATCCAGGAGAATGGAATAGTTTTCCATTTTGTGTGTGTGTTCTTCAATTTCTTTCATAAGTTTTCTATAGTTTTCAGTGTACAGATTTTTCACCTTTTTGGTTAGATTTATTCCTAGTTCTTTTATGGGTTTTGGTGCAATTGTGAATGGAATTGATTCCTTGATTTCTCTTTCTGTTGCTTTATTATAGGAATGCATCTGATTTCTGTGCATTGATTTTATATCCTGCAACTTTGCTGAATTCATGGATCAGTTTCAGCAGTTTTTTGGTGAAATCTTTTGGGTTTTCCATATTAAGTATCATGTCATCTGTGAAAACTAAAAGTTTGACCTCCTCCTGGCCAATTTGGATACCTTTTATTTCTTTGTGTTGTCTGATTGCTGAGGCTAAGGCTTCTGATACTATGTTGAATAACAGTGGCAAGAGTGAACATCCCTGTCTGGTTCCTGACCTTAGAGGGGAAGCTCTCAGTTTTTCTCCATTGAGGATGATATTAGCAGTGGGTCTTTTATATATGGCTTTTATGAGCTCAAGTTGTGATCCTTCATCCCTACTTCCTTGAGGGTTTTTATAAAGAAAGGATGCTATATTTTGTCAAATGTTTTCTCTGCATCTATTGAGAGGACCATGTGATTCTTGTACTTTCTTTTATTGATGTGATGTATCACATTGATTGTTTTGTGGATATTGAACCAGCCCTGCATCCCAGGTATAAATCCCACTTGGTTGTAGTAAATAATTTTTTTAATGTATTGTTGGATCTGGTTGGCTAGTATCTTGTTGAGGATTTTTGTATCCATGTTCATCAAGGAAATTGGTCTATAGTTCTCCTTTTTTAGTTGGGCCTTTGTCTGGTTTTGGAATCACGGTAATGCTTTCCTTCCATTTCTATTTTTTGGAACAGCTTCAAGAGAATAGGTGTTAACTCTTCCTTAAATGTTTGTTAGAATTCCCCTGGAAAGCCATATGTCCCTGGACTCTTATTTTTTGGGAGATTTTTTTATTACTAATTCGATTTCTTTACTGGTTATGGGTCTGTTCAATTTTTTGATTTCTTCCTTTTTTAAGTTTTTTTAGTTTATATGTTTCTAGGAATTTGTCCATTTCTTCCAGATTGTCCATTTTGGGGACATATAATTGCTTGTAATGTTCTCTTATCATTGTTTGTATTTCTGCTGTGTTGGTTGTGATCTCTCCTCTTTCATTCTTGATTTTATTTGTTTGGGTCCTTTCCTTTTTCTTTTTGATCAGATTGGCTAGGAGTTTATCAATTCTGTTAATTCTTTCAAAGAACCAGCTTCTGGTTTCATTGATCTGTTCTATTGGGGTTTTTTTCAATAGCATTGATTTCTCCTCTAATCTTTATTATTTCCTGTCTTCTGCTGGTTTGTGGTTTTATTTGCTGTTCTTTTTCCAGCTCTTTAAGGTGTAAGATTAAATTCTGTATCTGAGACTTTTCTTCCTTCTTTAGGAAGGCCTGGATTGCTATTTACTTCCCTCTTATGACCGACCACCTTTGCTGTGTCCCAGAGGTTTTATGCTCTGGTGTTATTATTTTCATTGGCTTCTATGTACTTTTTAATTGCCCCTTTAATTTCTTCGTTAGCCCATTCATTCTTTAGTAGGATGGTCATTAGTGCCCAAGTATTTGTTATCTTCCCCCCTCCTCGCCTTTTTTTGTGGTTGATTTCAAGTTTCATAGTGTTGTGTTCTGAAAATATGCATGGTATGATCTCGATCTTTTTGTACTTGTTGAGGGCTGATTTATGTCCCTCTATGTGATCTATTCTGGAGAACATTCCATGTGCACTCAAGAAGAAGGTGTATTCTGCTGCTTTAGGATGAAATGTTCTGAGTATCTCTGTTAAGTCCATCTGGTCCAGTGTGTCATTCAAAGCCATTGTTTCCTTGTTGATTTTCTGTTTAGATAATCTGTCCATTGCCATGAGTGGGGTGTTGAAGTCCACTACTATTATGGTATTATTATCAATGAGTTTCTTTATGTTTGTGATTGATTGATTGATTGATATATTTGGATACTCTAACATTTGGAGCATAAATGTTTATAATTGTTATATCTTCTTGGTGATTAGGCCCCTTAATTATGATATAATGCCCTTCTTCATCTCTTGTTATAGGCTTTATTTTAAAGTCTAGATTGTCTGATATAAGTATGGCACCTCCAGTGGCATAATAGATGGTTCTCTATCCCCTTACTTTCAACCTGAAGGTGTCTTTAAGTCTAAAGTGGATCTCTTGTAAACAGCATATAGATAGATCTTGTTTTCTTATCCATTCTATTACCATATGTCTTTGGATTGGAGCATTTAATCCATTGACATTTAGAGTGAGTACTGAAAGACATGAATTTATTGCCATTATGTTGCCTGTAGAGTTGGAGTTTCTGGTGGTGTTCTCTGGCCCTTTCTAGTCTTTGTTGCCTTTGGTCCTTTTTTTTTTCTCTCCCCTCAGAAAGTCCTGTTTAAAATTTCTTGCAGGGCTGGTTTAGTGGTCATGAACTCCTTTAATTTTTGTTTGTCTGGAAATCTTCTAATTTCTCCTTCTATTTTGAATGACAGCCTTACTAGATAAAGAATTATTGGCTGCCTATTTTTCCGATTTAGCACATTGAATATATCCTGCCACTCCATTCTGACCTGTCAAATTTCTGTGGATAGGTCTCCTGCAAACCTGATCTCTCTTCACTTATAGGTTAAGGACTTTTTTTTCCCTTGGTGCTTTCATGATTCTTTCCTTGCCTGAGTATTTTGTGAATTTGCCTATGATATGCCTTGTTGATGGTCAGTTTTTGTTGAATCTAATGGGAGTCCTCTGTACATCCTGGATTTTGATGTCTGTGTCTTTCCCCAGGTTAGGAAAGTTTTCTGCTATGATTTGCTCATATAACCCTTCTACTCTTTTTTCTCTTTCTTCATCTTCTGGGCCCCCTAAGATTCTGATGTTTTTCCTTTGTAATGAGTCCTGACTTCTCTAATTTTTAAATCGTGATCTTTTGCCTTAGTCTCCTTCTTTTTTTCTGCTTCATTGTTCTCCATAAGTTGGTTCTCTATAACTCTGATTTGCTGGTCTCCTTCATCCATCCTTGCCATTGTGGTAGCCATTCGAGATTCCAGGTCAGTTATAGCATTTTTTATTTCATGGTGACTGGTGTTTATCTCCGTAGAGGGATTCTAATCTGTTTTCAACTCCAGCTTGTAGTCTTATTATTGTGATTCTAAATTCTGGCTCAGCCATCTTGCTTGTATCTGTGTTGATAAATGCCTGGTTGTCATTTCTTCCTGTTCTTTCATTTTGGGTAAATTCCTTTGGTTCATCATATTGAAAGAAGAAAAGGAATTAATAAGGTAGAAAAAATTAAAATTATAAAATTATAAACAACACAAAAAATCAAATAAAGGATGTGAGATTGTAGGTGTGTTTTGGCTTGGTTGTTGAAAGGAGCTCGGTAGAGAAAAGAGGGAAAGATAAGTAAAGAAAAAAAAGAATAGTGTTTGAAAATTTGAAAAAATTAATACAATGAAATAAAATAAAATTAAATGATGGATGTAAAATATAATTTGAAATTTTTATTTAAAAAAGTAAGAAATATAGTAGAAAAAATTAAAGAAAATATTTTTAATAAAATGTAAAATAATTTTTTTTTCTCTTTCTGTATTAAAAATGAGAAAATAAATGAAAAAAATTGATTAGATGGACCAGCAAACAGACTGAAGTACTATTGAAATTACATTGGTTTCCCCTAAAAGTCAGACTATGAATCACTTTATAGTCCATCAACTCAGCAGGCAGGGAGATTTGTGGTGTTCCTCAGATGGAGGTTGGCCTGATTGGGCAGGGCTTAGTGTAATGACTCCGTTCTCTGTAGATGTCACTGCTTAACTTACTGGGGTGGATTATAGTGGTGGCTATAGGTGTATATGTGCATGATCAGGAGGGGCAAAAATGGCATCACCCAGCTACCCAGTCTCTACTATCAGAACTCTGTGCTCTCCCCCACCAGCAATCACACGCCACTCCTTTGTCTCTGGCTTCCATCCACTCCCCACGTTTACACTGTCCATGACCAAGCCATCAGGTTGCCAGGCAGCACCTCCTTCCTGAATTTTATCTCAGATGCAGCTGTGTTTCCCAACCCCTCACTTCTAAGGAACTGTGGCTTTGACCCACTCAGACCTTCTGGGGTAGGGTCTCACTGAGCAATGGCCAGGTGCCAACTGCACCCAGGAACGTTAGCAGGATGGTGCTGCTGCCTATGCCTAAAGACTGTAGCTGGGTGCCAGCCTGCCCCAGAAAAAGTTCATGCAATCATATAGTAGCAGCATTTCAGGGATTATGGAAAATCACAACACATATCTGGTACCAGGCTTCCCCCTTAACATCCTTGTTCCAACACCAGCAAATGTGGTTGTTCTCCAGGGTCCACTGGCACTTTGGCTCTGGGGAGGCTGCACAGCCTCTACTAAATGTCCTCCCAGCAAGGGACTCACCTCTGCCTCCGTGGCCTAAGGACTCTGAGGACCTCATTCTCTTCGCCTGAGGATTCACCCTTCCCACCAGGGCACTGCCAGATATCAAGATGTGGAGTTTCAGACTCTGTACTCCCCCTGTTTATAGTCTTAATGGAATTTAAACCATCTCCTTTCTCCTTTTCTTGTTCAGTTCCTTGAATACTCTTTCTTTTCTCTCCAGCTACTTTCATACTCTCCCCTGTCTCTGTCCTCTCTCTGCAAGCAAAAACAGCTCCCTGCCCTCCTGAGCTTCTCTCTCCCCCAGTTCACCTCTCTGCACTGCATACCTGCTGAGTTCTCTGGTTCAGGTGGTGCAGATTGTTCTGTTAATCCTCAAATCAGTTTTCTAGGTGTGCAGGATGGTTTATTGTTGATTTGGCTGTATTTCAGGGACAAAAGACACACAAAAAAACTTCCATGCTGTTCTGCCATATTGGCCCCTCCTCTAATGTTTATTTATTTTTGAGAGAGACAGACAGACAGACAGAGTATGAGCAGGGGAGGGGTACAGAGAAAGGGAGACACAGAATCTAAAGCAGGTCCCAGGCTCTAGGCTGTGAGCTGTCAGCACAGAGTCCAATGCAGGGCTCAAACCAACAAACCATGAGATCATGACCTGAGCCAAAGTTGGACACTTAACCGACTGAGCCACCCAGGTGCCACAATTAATAAATGTTTTTAAAAAAGAGAAAATCGCATTTACAATTGCACCAAAAACAACAAAACACCTATGAGTAAAGTTAACCAAAGATATGAAAGACCTATAGTCTGAAAACTCTAAAACACTGATAAAAAGTTCAAGATGACACAAAGAAATGGAAAGACATTCCTTGCTCATAGGTTGGAAGAAGAAATATTGTTAAAATGTTTATACCACCCAAAGCAATCTACAGATTTAGTGCAATCCCTATCAAAATACCAGTAGCATTTTCCACAAAGCTAACAAGGAATCCTAAAATCTGTATGGAACTGCAAAAGACCTTGAGTAGCCAGAGCAATCTCTGGCAATACAAAACTGGAGTTACCACAATTATGGATTTCAAGTTATATTACAAAATGGTAGTAATTTAAATGGTATGGTACTAGCATAAAAATAGACACATAGATCAATGGAATAGAATAGAAAACCCAGAATAAACCTACAATTAAATGTTCAATTAATCTTCAACAAACGAGGAATGAATATAGAATAGGAAAAAAAAAACTATCTTCAACAAATGGTGCTGGGAAACCTTGAGAGCCACATGCAAAAGAATGAAACTTGACCACTTTCTTTCACCATACACAAAAATAAATTAAAAACAGATTAAATATCTAAGTGTGAAACCATAAAAATCCTTGAAGAGAGCATAGGTAGTAATTTCTCTGACATTGATCAAAACAACATTTTCCTTTTTTTTTTTTAATTTTCTTAGTGTTTTATTTATTTTTGAGAGAGAGAGAGAGAGAGAGAGAGAGAGAGAGAGAGAGAGAGAGAATGAGCAGGGGAGAGTCAGAGAGAGAGGGAGACACAGAATCTGAAGACAGGCTCCAAGCTCTGAGCTACTGTCAGCACAGAGCCTGATGCTGGGCTCAAACCCACAAACCGCAAGATCATGACCTGAGCCAAAGCTGGCTGCCCAACCGACTGAGCCACCCAGGTGCCCCAGAAAACAACATTTTTCTAGATGTGTCTCCTGGGGCAAGGAAAATAAAAGTCAAAATAAACTATTAAGATTACATCAAAATGAAAAGTTTCTGCACAGCAAAGGAAACAATCAACAAAACTAAAAGGCAGCCTATGAAATGGGAGAAGATATTTGCAAATGACATATGCAGTAACGGGTTAGTATCTATACTAAGGTAAAGAATTTATAAAACTCAACACCCAGGGGTGCCTAGGTGGCTCAGTCAGTTGAGTGTCCCACTTTGGCTCAGGTGATAAACTCACAGTTCACAAGTTGGAGACCCATGTCAGGCTCTGTGCTGACAGCTCAGAGTCTGGAGCCTCCTTCGGATTCTGTATCTCCCTCTCTCTCTGCTCTCTCTCTCTCTCTCAAAAATAAACTTTAAACATTTTTTAAAAAGATCAACGTCCAAAAAGCAAATAATCCAATTAAAAAATAGGCAGAAGACATGAACATATTTTTCTAAAGAAGACATATAGATGGCCAATAGACACATGAAAGGATGTTCATCATCATTTACTATCATGGAAAACTACAATGAGGGGAACCTGGGTGGTTCAGTCAGTTGAGCATCTGGCTCTTGGTTTTGCCTCAGGTGGTGATCTCAGTTTGTGGTTTCAAGCCTTGAGTCAGGCTCCTCACTGGTGGCTCAGAACTTGCTTGGGATTCTCTGTCTCCTTCTCTCTCTGCCCCTCCTCGGCTTGAACTCTCTCTCTCAAAATGAACAGATAAACAAAACAAAACAAAACAAAAGTACAGTGAGATATCACCTTGCACCTGTCAGAATGTCTAAAGTCAACAACACAAGAAACAATAGGTGTTAGTGAGGATATGGAGAAAAAGGAGCCATGTTGCACTGTTGGTGGGAATGCAAACTGGTGGAGCGACTCTGGAAAACAGTATGAAGTTTCCTCAAAAAATTAAAAATAGAACTACCCTGGAATCCAGCAGTTGCACTACTAGATATTTACTCAAAGAATACAAAAAACACTTAATCAAAGGAGTACATACCCCCCATGTTTATTGCAGCATTATTTACAATAGTCAAACTATGGATGCAACCCAAATGTCCATCGACTGATGACTGGACAAAGAAGTGGCATATAGGGGTGTCTGGATGGCTTGGTTAAGCAACTGACTTTGGCTCAGGTCATGATCTTTCAGTTTGGGTGTTTGGGCCCCAAGTCAGGCCCTCTGCTTACAGCTCAGAGCCTGGAGCCTGCTTTGGATTCTGTGTCTCCCTCTCTCTCTGTCTCTCTCCTGCTCACACTCTGTCTCTCTCCATCTCTCAAAAATAAATAAACATTAAAAAACTTTTTTTTTAAATTTTTTTATGTCTTTATTTTATTTTGAGAGAGACAGAGTGAGCAGGGAAGGGGCAGAGAGAGAGGGAGACACAGAATGTGAAGCAGGCTCCAGGCTCTGAGCTGTCAGCACAGAGCCCGATGCGGGGCTCAAACCCACGAACCATGAGATCATGACCTGCGCCGAAGTTGGACACTTAACCGACTGAGCCACCCAGGCGCCCCTAAAAAACTTTTTAAAAAGAAGTGGCATAGATATATAGGGTATATTACTCGGCTATAAAAAAGAATATATGTTTTGCCATTTGCATCAAAATGGATGGAGCTAGAATATTATGCTAAACAAAATAAGTCAATCAGAGAAAGATAAATAGCATACGATTTAACTCAAACGTGAAATTTAAGAAACAAAAGAAACAAGCAACGGTGGGGGGAGAAAAGGGAGAAAGAGGCAAACCAAGAAACACACTCTTAATGATATAGAACGACCTAATGGGTACCAGAGGGGAGGGAGGGAGATGAGTAAAATAGGTGATGGAGATTAGAGAGGGCACTTGTTGTGATGACAATACATAAATAAACGAATAAGTAAATAAATAAATAAAATGATTGTGGTAGGGTTGGATATTTCAGTCTTTGTTGCTGGTTTGTGTGTGTGTGTGTGTGTGTTTACCTTAATTAGTTAAGGATGTTCTCTTCTATTCCTATTTTTCCATGAGTGTTTTGCTTGTTTTGAGAGAGAGAGAAAACACGTGAGTGGAGGAGGAGAGGGACATAGAAAGAGTCCCGAACGGACTCTGTGTTGTTATTGGGGCTGGATCTCACAAACTGTGAGATCATGACCTGAGACGAAACCAACAGTTGGATGTTTAACAAAGGAAGCCACCCAGGTGCCCCTCCTTGAGTATTTTCTTTTTTTTTAAATGAATGAGTATGGAATTTTCTTTTCTTAATGTAAAGAGATGATCAAATGGTTTTCTACTTCTTCCATGTTTTATATTTATTTTCTTTCAGATTTTCTATCTCCTTCTCTGTGTTGCATTTATTGTAATTCCCTCAAAGCTACCTTTGAGGTCATTAATTCTCTTTCGCTTTCTAATTTGATATTTAACCTATCCATAACTTTTTAAAATTTTGCTAATTTATTTTTAATTTCTAAAAGTTATATTTTGTTTTTCCAAATCCAATGGTCATTTTTATACATTCTTGCAATTTACTATTTGGGGGATGACTTTTTTCTTGAAACACTTCATATCTTGGCAGTCTATATTATGTATTTGATCTTTCTAGTACCTAAAACCCTCCAAGGATCTAAATACATCCTGTGTTATTTTTTCTTACTTTTACTCATCATTAAAAAAAAAAGTCTAGGTAAGAAAAAAGGGAAATATTAACATATTGACATGGTGGCTACTGCTAGTAGAGGGGACTGAATATAAGAAATTTTTATACAAGTGGGATGGAAGATTGAAAAAGGAAAGGTAATGCTCCCTAGAGACTCAGAAGTCAATCTTTCTCTTAAGATTGGAGAAACAAAATGTTCACTGGTTCATGCAGCCCCCGTGAGCACAATGACATTCATGGCGCACCAGCTCCAGACACTAATTGCTGCCATACTCCTTAGGAAGCCCACAGCCTGCACTTGGCTGCAAGAGCCTAGCAGTCCATAGTCCCTTTGAAATTGCCAGATTTGCTGCTGACGTTTTGGGGGCCAAATGTTCCCCACTGCTGATCCAACTGTGCAGACTGCCACTGCCAGAACTCAAGCAAAAGGAGAAAAACAGTGTCTCTCTTCCTCCCCCAATCATCTCTGTTTTCTCCCTTTAATAGAAGGTAGCCAGAAACCAGCTGACAAGGGCATTTAGGAAGTGCCATTTTCAGGCTCACAGCCCCTTACAATACAGAGGATACCAAAGAGGTGTCAAAATGCCGGCAAACGCTAATAGGCTAAAAGTCAGTATCGTTTCCTTGCACGATCTGTGATTGAGTTAAACCACAGTTGATTTAATCAACAAAAGGCCTCTAGGCTTACCTTAGGATGCTTTCCTTAAAAAATGGCCCTTTGTGGAGCACCTCGGTGGCTCAGTTGGTTGAGATCCGACTTCGGCTCAGGTCATGATCTCACAGTTCGTGGGTTCGAGCCCCGTGTTGGGCTCTGTGCTGACAGCTAGCTCAGAGCCTGGAGCCTGCTTCAGATTCTGTGTCTCCCTCTCTATCTGACCTTCCCTGCTCTCTCTCTCTCTCTCTCTCTCAAAAGTAAGCAAAAACATTAAAAAATAAAAGCAAAAAAAGTATTCATTTAAAAACAAAACAAAAACAATTCTTGCTTTAGCAGGAGCTATTTAGTCTGTCTTATCCGCCCTAACTGAAGGTCTCCATGTGGTACTTTATAAAAACAGTAAGGTGATTCTTCTTGGTCTCGCCTCCTTTGGAAAAGGAGAAAAATGGAAAGACCAGTAGAGAGCTGGGAATTCTGTCAGCTACCTTTCAGTAGAATTCGCACCATCAACCAGAGAGAACATAGAGACCTTAGACTGTCCTAAGAGTTGGGGCAAACTCTATGCCAGCTAGCCACCCAACTCTAGGTTTTATAGGACACTAAATTGCCAAAAGTGCAGAGCATGATGGACTGAAGGCCAAAGCTTTCCAGCACATATTAACTTGTTAGAGGCTATACTACTACACTGGTCCATAGTGAAATGGTCAGACTATAAATGTCAAATAAGACCCTCCAGTGAACTTGAATATAAGCTCAATTCTTTAGCATTAACTGACTCAAGATGATACCTGTGAGGACTGCATGACAGAAGCTGTAATAAATGGAAATACAGTCTGGTGGCTACTCAGTAACTCTAGAGAAAACAGAAGTGCCGAACAGGGTGGAGAGCCTCTTGGGTGTGGATCAGTATACTGTTTGATTTAATTTGATGAGAAAAACATCAAGGGGTCCATCATTAATTATCCCACAGTTGTAAAAGTTCCAAAAGAACTCAACATTTGTAACATTACTATTTTAAAGCTGTAAGCTGAAGTGTTGTTCCATTACAAGCCTATCTTTCTGTCTTTCCAACTCTGATTTTCTGCACGTATTTTCATGTATTTATTGTCTGACTCCATATTATATTTTTGTGCTTATCTTCCCCTTTCTTACTATTAGCAAATTTGGGATGCTGTGTCTCTATCTTGCTTTGTCTATATCACTTTTTTCCCCTCCCTGTTTTTTCTTAGTCTCCTTTCTGTTCTTACAGCCAATAATTTTGAACTGACACATTTTGAGTATTTACATATTACATTTACTGAATAGTTTTAAGTTCTAAATTTAAAGCCAATGAATAGATTATTTCATCTTTCCTCAGTAAATAAAATAGCTTCATTTTACATATGGGGGCCACCTCTGATTTTTTTCTTCTAATAATAGAATAGGAAAAAAGATCCCTCTCTCCTGATTTAGAAACACTCCTAACTTGGAAGCCTCATTAGAAACGGTATAAATAAGTTCAACGAACTAAAGTAGAAAAATACTCCAGATTAATTCTTGATCCACTTTTTATGCCCCAGTTTTTTTTCTTAGCCTGGATTTAATTCAGCCTTAGCCTCTCATTCTGGTGTTTAATTCAGTCAGGCATTAAGTTGAGAAGGGGAGGAGGGGATAGAGACCTGAGATTTCACCGCTGTAGTGCCAGCTATCTCCCCTAGCCTTTTAACCACGTCTCTATCAAGAGAAGGGTATTAGAAAGGAACAGCTACAGTTCCTGGAAAGATAAAATCTATGGATTTAGTAAGTACCACAGACCCAGCCATGACCTCCGAGTCAAATCTGTGCACGTGGATGGTTTCAAAACAAAGAAAACTGTGGAGAAAGGCTTTTCAGTAGATAATTACTGCCCACTCTCCCCTCCATCTGCCCAGGAGGTATGGATCGCACTCCTCCAGGGCAATTTCATTCTGAATTCCAGAGAACGTTTTGAGGCACCTACATTTCTACTCTCTTTCTTTCTTATAACAAAAGAACCTTGGGAACCACCTGATCCAATTCTCTCATGGTATAGATAAAAATATTGATGATGTGGGGTCCCTGGCTGCCTCAGTGGGTGGAGAATGTGACTCTTGATCTCAGGGTTGTAAACTTGAGTCCCATGTTGGGTGCAGAGATTATTTAATCCTTAAAAAAAAAAAAATGCTGATGATGTAAGGACTCATTCAAAGCCAGGGAAATAGTGGCAGGGCCCGGAAGAGACCTCACTCTTATTCTAGATGCTTTCTTACCTCACGATGTCTTACAGGGAATTAGATATATAGGAATATATAAGAATTTTCATTAGAAGTCGTACTGGAAAAACTTATATACATCTTTAAGGAAATGTAGCTGGAAATGATTTCACTCCACCAATCAGTAGGAGAGCCAGCTACCTGGAAACCACAGTCAAATTAAAGGACTATGCAGGTGACCACCAACGCATTCATCTTAATGTGAGCTAACAAGATGGCACTCGTGTGAGTTAGAAATATGTTTCCCCTGGGCAGATGCAGCCTCCTGCCAGTGGCCCTTTGTGAGAATTCGGACACCCCCTTTTCCAGCTGAATGCAGCCAGTGCCCCTTTGCACAGTGTGGCAAGTAGAGAGTAAGATGATTTCAGTCCACACTTACCCTCTTGGCTAATTACCAGCAACGCTCTCTTGGAGAGTACTATGTGGGGCTGGGAGGTTGCCGTGACAAGTACTTGGAGTGGGTGTGAGACAGCCGAGCAGCAATAAATATCACTAGCCTGCCTCCTTGCTATGGTGATGCGGATTAACAGAGTGGGATAGAAACTTGGAGGTCAGGCAACAGAAGGCAGGCTGCAGGCTTCCTTGGAGGTCCTCCTATATCTCTGCTAGCCCTGCCCCCCAGGGGCCTGCTGTTTGGGGAATGGTTGTAGGTTAGAGCACCAGTTTTTACAGAGTTAATACTAGAATTCTCCTGGAAATAGTGTGCAATGTTAGAAGTCAAAGAGCACCCTGGTGTTTATTCTGGAGGTAGAATTTCCATTTCTGAGATGGTTCCAATACTTCCCTTCTCTTCATTTTCTATGGATAAGGTAGAGCATAGACTTTGCAATCAACTGACAGATCTGAACCTTGGCTCTGTCTTAGCTGTGTGAAGACTTCAGACACATGCCTTTAAAGCTGCTGAGATTCCTTTTCCTCATCTGTAGAATGGGCTTTTTAAAGGAGAATTAAAGCAGACAACTCATGTAATAGGTGGCAAAGGTAGGTAATGTACAAGCAATCGGGCCACAAGGAGGGGAATGGGTCTTCATCTCCCCTCCACCTCACTGCAGTCCCAGACGATCTATTGCTGGCAGCCCATTGCACTGTCTGCGCCACAACAAACCTTTGCCTTTCTGGACCCAGAGGAGCTGGGCACTTAGGAAAATTGCCTAGAGATGAACAGAGGATGATACCTGAGGTTTGATTTGTCCTCTGGGTACAATTCCCATAATTTCTACCTTTCCTGCTAACATTAAGCCCTGGGAAAGTTTCACCTATTTATGGGTGTCCTTATAAACCACAGAGTACTCCTATTTATTTATGAAGAAGTGTGGTTAAGGGGCACCTGGGTGTCTCAGTGAGTTAAGCATCCAACTCTTGATTTCGGCTCAGGTCATGATCTTACAATTCATGGTATCAAGCCCATGTGGTACTCTTTGCTGACAGTGCACAGTCTGCTTGGGATTCTCTATCTCCCTTTCTCTCTGCCCCTCCCCACTTGTGCTCTCTCTCTCACACTCTCAAAAATAAATAAATAAATAAATAAATAGACATTTTTGGGAAGGTTGATTAAGACTGAGTGTTGGCATCAGAGAGATCTGGGTTTGAATCCTAGCTCTATTTTTGACTTTTTTTTTTTTTTAAGTATTTGTGAAATTCTGGGCAAAAGTCAGCCCCTGTTTCCCTCAACTATAAAACTTGGATAATAGGGGCGCCTGGGTAGCTCAGTCAGTTGAGAGTCTGACTCTTAGTTTTGTCTCAGGTCATGATCTTGTGGTTTTGTGAGTTCAAGCTCCTCATCAAGATCTTTGTGGGTAGTGCGGGTCCTGCTTGGGACTCTCTCTCTCACTCTGTCTCTTCCCCATTTGTACTGTTTCTCTCTCAAAATAAAAAAGTAATAAATGTTTAAAAAAATTTTTTTAAATAAAGAAATGTTAAAAAAAAAATAGGAGCACCTGGGTGGCTAAGTCGGTTGGGTTTGACTTCCGCTCAGGTCATGATCTAACAGTTCGTGGGTTCCAGGCCCATATCGGGCTCTGTGCTGACAGCTCAGAGCCTGGAGCCTGCTTCAGACTCTGCATCTCCTTCTGTCTCTGCCCCTCCCTGATCACACTCTCTCTCTGTTTCAGAAATAAATAAATGTTAAAAAAATTTTTAAACACTTAAAATTGGGTTAATATTAGTTATCTTATAAGGTTTATTATGATAATTTCCTGGCATATAAGAAGCATTCAACAGGCATTAACTATTATAGCTGTTGTTGTTAGTAGGGGATCTGCTGAGTCATGTGCTCCTGGGCTGCTCTTAAAGACCAGCCGCCGCCCCCCCCTCCATACACAGACACACAAGTGGCAGAAGCATTGGAAAATGCCTGGCAGTCCCTAGGCCAGGTGATAGGCAGGCAAGGCGGGATCAAGAATGCTGAGCTGTGGAGCACTATGTCTGTGCCTGTTTGCACTGAGTTTGGCATCGATACTGTGAGCTTTCCCAAAACTGAAGATTCTCAGCTTGCCCAAGGAGGGGGTTTGAGAAGTAGATACAAAACATGTTTATCAATTATCCTTCCATAAACAGAAACACTGAACCATGATGTGTGAGCCACAGAACTGGGTGATAATACAAAAGAAACAGAACACATGAGTTTACAACGATCACCGTGTCCATTTGGAATTCAGGAGAAAAGGACTTTCCGGTCATACCCATGCCATCCTCCCAGGACTTTCAAGAGCCAGGAGTACATAACACACGAAACACACACACAGCTGTGAGGATTGGGGCTATAAAGCTTCTTCCTGATGGTCCAGGAAGCAAGACCAGAACACATATCACTAGCCTAAGGATAAAAATATAGAACTATTAAAATGTCATGACTTCGAGGGCAAGCATCTTGTCTACTACTGTTTCCCCACGGGGACAACAGTAGGTGCTCAATAAACAAACATATTGGCAGGAACCGAATTAAGGAACTGGCAGGATGAACAAAAAGACCCTGAAGCTCCCACCTAGGTCCCCTCTCAATTGGTAAATCTCAGATAAGGGCTCATCCATTGTGCTACCAACACCTCAGCGCACCTCTATAATCTGGATGCCCCACCACCAAAGTGCCCACCGGAGATTTGAAGTGAAGGGAGATCTGGTTCTTTCATGGTTATTATGATCCATCTGATCCCTTCCTTTCCAAGTCCAGAGTCGCAGGCAGCGAAAATTAGGCCACCTCAAGCCCCCTGCTCCTAGGGCTGGAGCGAGGAAAGGTCTGTCTTTGCCGCCCCACCACGCCCGGAAACCGGAAGATAGGGAGTCGATTAATAAGCAAACCAGCCTGCTCCGGCATAAGCTCGGCAATGGCTAAACTGACAGCGAACTTTGGGGAGGGCGGAGGCGTGGTGGTCCAGGTCGGCGTGACCGGACGTGCGCCCCGCGCTGTGTCTCTGGCCTGCGCGGGTCTGTCTCCGGCGAGTGCCGGGCCTGGGGGCCCCGGGCGGCGGGCCGACGTGGCTGCAGCGCGGCCTCGGCGGGGTGACCTGGGTGCCCGG
>NC_043706.1:90746363-90808870 GCF_006229205.1 Suricata suricatta | reverse complement strand
CCGGCCCGCTAGCGCCCGCAGTCCGCGCCCCCACGCCGCACCCCGCCCGTCCCTGGCCATGCTGTCCTTCCAGTACCCCGACGTGTACCGCGACGAGACCGCCGTGAGTACCCCAGCCCTCGCCCGCCGCGGGAGCCGCGTGTGCCGCTGCCCGCGGCCCCTCGCCCCGCAGCCCCTCGCCCCCTGCGTCCCTCCCCTCCCCCTCGGCCTTTGTTTGCGAGACACGGGCCGGGGGCGACGGGCTCCTCCCGAGCCGCGGGGGCCATGGTGGCCGTCACTGGCCGCCTAGAGGCGGCAGAGCCCGAGGTCGGTCGCCGCTTGTCCGCCTCCTAAAAATCAATGAGGTCAAGGGCAGACACCCAGGTAGGAATGGGCGTTTGACGGGATTGGGAAGACAGAACGTGTCACTGCTTTTTGACTGGAGGAGACTCTTGCTTAAATATGGTGGTAGGAGAAAGTATGTATGTGTGTAGATGATGTAAAATTTAACAACAAAAGCAAACTTTTTAAACTTCCGAATTAGAAATCCTTGAAGTTCATTCATTCGATATTAAAACGTGCTGCGAGCGCCTGCCCTGCCCCAGGCCGGGTACTGGGCGTTGGGCGCTGGGGTTGCAGAGACACGACCGAGGAACGCGGAGGGTGGAGCAGTGACCCCGTAGGGTTGCAGTGCTGATCCAAGTTTTCCTAAACAAGAAAA
Organism: Suricata suricatta; assembly: GCF_006229205.1. Taxonomy (NCBI): domain Eukaryota; kingdom Metazoa; phylum Chordata; class Mammalia; order Carnivora; family Herpestidae; genus Suricata; species Suricata suricatta. The sequence goes on along the minus strand of NC_043706.1, from coordinate 90,808,170 downwards.
GGAGTTGATGCGGGGGAGAGGAGGGCTTCAGAAGGGGAGGGGATGGCCTTTTTCAGAATGAGTTTGTTTTGCTTAGTGGAAGGGTTAGCCATCATTTACATAAGCTGTGGATTAGCTCAGGGTAACTGTTGAGATCTAGTGGGTGGAAATCTGGGCAAACACCCTTTTTGTGTAAAAATTAATTTGGCATCTTAAGAACTGGAATGAATCCAAATGTTGTGGGCTTGATTCTCTGAGGAGTAGCCAATATCGCAGATTCCTTAAAATAGAATCAGAATAAAAAATTTTTTTGTATATGTAGATCAGTTTTTTTTCCCCCTGCCTCCTCTGATCCGATTTATGCCAGAATGTCTACTTAAAAACTCATTTCACTTTGGGTTAGAAGGTACTGAGGCTTTAAGGTAAAGGCCATATTGTTTTACATTAAGACTTCCAAGTGGCACTGATGCATTCATGGTTTCTTTGACCACTGGCCATCTGGTAACCATGATTTCTCAGTCTGTGCAGCTGCTTGCTTATTAAATTTACTTTAACAGCCCAAGAAGCTGTATTCCTGTGTTTCAAAGAGTTGTTCCCTTTGTGTAAAGTGATCCTGCCGGAATGGAAAAGAGGGCAGACCGAGTACGAAGACCTGAGTGCTAGTGCTGGTTTTGTCACTCACTAGCTGGATGCCTTTGGGCAGATCACTTACCCGTTATGGGCCTTCTTTCTCATATATAAAATATTAGTACTGGCTTGGCCAACCATGGGGCTTAGGACTGACTTTTGCAGTAAGAATGTCATCATTCATTTATTCGTGCCAGACTTTAGCGACCAGAAGACCTGTGAATATCTCAGTTCAGTTCTTAAGGATCTTGGAGTTTTCAGATAGATTAAAAGAATAAAGAACTGTTGTGTGGCTTGATAAGTCTCATTTAGATTTGTTTTTCGTTGGGATTGCTTCTTACTTAGTTTTTCTCTATTTGGGTTATCAAAATCCTGCAGTTCTTGAAAGGATTAAGTGAGGATTTTACGAAGACACCAAAAAGATTGCAAACAAGTAACTCAAAGGGTTCTAGAGATTTTTGTATTCTCTAGTTTTTTCTCACCAAAGAGCTCATGAAAACCCTAAGCCTCATGGCCAAGGGAATATAGCTCAGGTCTGGCTTGGTCCCTCTTTGGATCCCATGGTATACTTATCCTAGCCCTAATAGCCTACAAGAAGTATCTTGATTACTAAAACCTTAGGCTAGATTTAGGCATTTGCTCAGAGGGTCACCTTGATTTCTAGGTTGGGTTTGTCTCTCTCCAGCTGGTGCTAAAGATTGCTTTATGTAGCTCGCTCTCTGTCGCTTGAACATTTTCAGCCATATACCAGGCAGTCTTCTGGTGAACTGTGGGCTTGGATCTTACAACCATTTTTAGTGAATTTCTGCCCTAATGAGCAGAGATTTGGAAACCATGACACTTCCAGTGTCACACCCTTGTCTGTACCCACAGCATGTTGCTATCAGGAGATTCAGGCCGGCTCCAGGGCTTAGAAGAGTGTCTAGGGTGAGTGGAGAACACCGATAAGAATGGGATTAATTTCCGGGGGGAAGAGATCATACGTGAATTGAGCCTGGAATGTGGCCAGTTGGATAAGGTAGAAAGGATATTCCTGGCCATGTGACCAAAATAAATCAGAGGTAGGGCTGAACAGTCATGGACTTGCGTTGTTTGTAGGATGGCAGTAAGGCCGTTGTGACCATCTATGGGTGGATAAGTTTGGGTGGGGGGTGTAAAGAAAAAAAAAGAAGGTGGGGCCAGGTTTGATGGGCTCTGCCTGCTGTGTTTAGGACTCTGCAATTTATCCTGAAGTCAGCAGGTGAGCTGTTGAATAGTACAAGCAAAATACCTTAGTATCAGGGGATATGGCTCTAAGACTACCCCACTTGTAGGGTGTAGTCTTGTAGAAGAAAAAAAAGGGGGCAGGGGAGTAGAGTAGTGGCATGGGGCTCCTGAGATTGCCTGTGGGATTGTCCTGGAGAGAATCAGTTTCCTATCCCGGTTAAAAGTGTTTGCCGAATAACTGCCCTTAATCTGCTTCAGGTGGTAATGCTGGTTCTGGGGAGATGGAGCTGTTTCCTGACCATAAACACAGTTCAGGAGGCACCACTGGGTTCTGAGTTAGGTCCGGGTGTGGACCTGCCCATTTACGCCTGGTCTGGTTCAGTAGCAAGAGGTTAAGTCCACAGGCTTTGGGGTTAGCTCAAAGAGGGTCATGGTTCTGCTGTTTATTAACCCGCCTTTTAAGAGTTGCTTTAGGTCTCTCCAGCCTTAGCGTCCCCACCTGGAAAATGAGTTAGTAAGAGCTTCACAGTGAGGTGCCATGGCTGAAATGTATGTCACAGGGTTTATAGTTCACAGCGATCTCCAAGTGAACCGTAAATCTGTGGCCTTCACCCTCTCTGAATTGCATTCCAAAACCTGTTAAATAGGAGTATCATCCGCCCTCTTACAAGGTTGCTTTAAGACTCTGAGCACAATAATGTGGATGTTTAGCGAATGTTCACTGCTTAGCATCTAGTATTAGGCAAAACTAACATGATTTCTTGTGAATCTTTTCTGCTTTCTCATGACAAGTTTATGGATATGGCTGAGTTTTAGGAACATCATAATCGAGGAACATTTTTAAAGTGTCTGGTGTGTCGTCTCTGAGGAATATTTGGAGAAAAGCTATTGGCAGTGTGCTTTTAGTCCCAGCTCTGGTTCTGAACTCGGTATGGCCCTGGGCACGTTGCCATCTTGTGCCTGCCATTGCTCCTAAAAATGTTGGATTGGAAAGTCCTTTACAGCTCTATTTTTTTCTGATTTCTTATTGTCAGAGAAAAAGAAGGTTATTTTAAGCATGTTTAAAACCACTTCAACGTGTGTAAAATGTAAAAGACTTATAGATAAGAAAAGATACAAAATTTTCATTGAGTGGTAACAGCTAACATTTAGAGAGGGTTTCCATAAGGGTTCAAGATTGCTACTTTTATGAGGACTCTCAGACTAGAATGAGAGAGGCTAGTCTGGTTTTATGTCCCCTGTATTTGTCAACTGTTTAATGAGACCAGTTTCTTGAGTGTTCCACCTTAACTGCCCATTCTTCCAGGGGTGCATTTCTCCAGGTGTTCTCTCACCTGGTACCAGATGAGGAGCGATGAAGGCCCTTTGCCAAGAGCCAGGGGTTTTGGGCACCAAGAGGACCTTCTTAACTGGCCAGCAGCCACCCTGGAACTTTGACCAGCAGGAGACACAGCGGTTTTCCTTTTCCAGGAGATCGATTGCCTCCATTAGGGAATAGCCCTTACCTTTCGACATAATAGACAAAGCAAGGAGACAGATTAAAAATTCATCCAAGATCCTGGTATTCTTGTTCCCAAAAACCTTCTATGAGAAACCATCACTGGAATGTTGGAATTGCTCAGAAGAGATTTACTGGAAAGACGTCCATGTGTTTTCAATGAGATTAATCAGGATAGTATGAAATGGAGAGATTTCGTAATGGTTTTTACCTCTGGAAATTTCATCACCTGGGGAGTGGTGACTCCCAACCACTCCTGGAGCTAAGGGTCAGTTTCTGAGGCCCAGCAACTTGGGGTTTTCAGGAGCTCGAAGGTGTTCCTGGTGCTCAGCCCCCCTGAGGGAGCTCCTGGAGCCTTCCCCTCTGCCTGGCCTTGCCTGCACTAAGCAGGTGTCTTTCTTCAAATACCAGGGTGGTCTGAATGGGTGATGCCACTGGGCCTCTTTCTGTAAGCATTTCGTAACAACACACAAAAGGGAAGAAAGGCTGCAGTTTTAGAAACATTGTTTCATGGTGCTTACGTCAGCTTTTTTAAAGCTGCTATCAACTAGAATCATCTACCACACATTGGTAACCTGCTTTGTGGCAGATTAGACTTAAAGACAAAACTAGTCATATTGTATACAGCAGGGAGATTTTCCTCATCATTAGCAGGCTCAGCAAGAACAGAGAAGAAGCAAACCAGCACGTGTGTGGTGGTTCCTTCACAAACATGCCCTTCTTGCGTCCCTGGCGCATTGTGCGATTCCGTGCTTTGCCACTGACCACACATTTTCAAGTTTCTTTAGCACAGCAGCAGGCCTTTGTTTTGTGTTGTACAGACAGAGCAGTTCCCTATTCTGACCTTTCATCGTTCTCCCGTCTCCAGCCAATACATTCTTTTCATGACGGGTGGCTTGACACCTTTGAGAACCTGCCAGCTTTGGTTCATGTGGTAATTTGGGCAGACACGTTGCCAGTGAGCCAATGGGGTATTTTGCCTGTCCTTTTCCTATTCTTCTTCTGTTACATTCAGAAAATACTAATTTAATTGGAGGTTAGCCACTGATTGTCCAATACCACATTTTGTCTTTTGCAGGTGCAGGATTATCATGGACATAAAATTTATGACCCTTATGCTTGGCTTGAAGACCCAGACAGCGAGCAGACAAAGGTAACTGGGGGTTAAGGTGGTCTTAGTACCTTGCCCCAAACCCTAGACATCAGTAGCTATGGCTTTTCCTTTCTGGTATCTTCCATTGTTTTCTGCTGTGGGACGGTGAATACACCTGTTGGTGCTACCGCTTTTTGTCAAATGATCCATGGGGAAAAGATGGAAGCGTTTTTTTGTCCCAGAGAAAATAAAATGTTTGCAATAATGTTTATGGTTTATGGAAACACTGATGAAGCAAGTATTTGAAAGGAAAATATGAGAAAGAAAGAAAGAAACAAACAAAGAAAATTGTTTTTACCAAATAAAAACGAAAACTTAGAGAAAAATAATGTGAAGGAAACATTTCCTAAAATATTTTTTCCAAAGAAAAAAAAATCCTATAAAGTTGGCCCTTGAACAATGTGGAGGAGAAGGGAAGGGCATTAATCCCCCACCAACACACACAGGCGAAAATCCAACTATATCTCCAAAAATGTAACTACTAATAGTCTACTGTTGACCAGAAGCCTTACCAATACAGGAACAGTTAACACATATTTTGTAAAAATATTGTGTGTTGTACTATTTCAGTAAATTAAGATGGAGAAAAGAAAAGGGTATTAAGAAAATCATAAGGAAGAGAAAATACGTTTACAGTCCTGTACTGTAAACATCCCATGTGCAGGTGGACCCACACAGTTCAAACCTGGGTTGTTCAAGTGTCAGCTGACTGTATGTTGAACAAATATCAGGCCTTGAACACTGAATGCTTGTCCTGGATTATTTACTAATTTTAATTCAACAGCAACAAAATGAACCAAACTGTAAATATAAGAACATTCTTCTATTTTCTAGAAGTAATGGGGTGAAGGGAGAATTTTCTGCTCTGCCAAAAAAAATACAAACCTTTCCTCTTCTTTTGGAGAAACACATAGTATTTTCAGCTGAACTCTCTTTTTGTTAGTAAAACTGCCCCTGAGTGCTGTGACCCACAGATGTTCTGTGGTCCTCGAAGTGCTGGGACCTGTCGTGTGGGATATCCTTACATGTACTGTATGTGGTTAATCAAGTTTGCTTGAGTGAGGGGATTGTTTCTCCAGTCCATCTCAAGTTCCTTGACTCTTATTTAAAACTATATTTATCTATTACTTAGTACATGGGAATATGTATACTATTTCTAATATGCTCACTATTCTGAAAATTTATTTGAGCTTCCATAGAATCCCAGAGTACATGTCCCATTTAAAAAAAAAAAAAAAAAAGCAATGCTAAATGCACTCTGGCTGCTTTTCCAGGACTGCCTCCAATAAGCCTATGTCTTAGCTCCTATGTCTTGTGGTCCCTTGCCACCGTAACTACTGATGTTCTCTGGAGAACTTAACTCAGATTTCCAAGGCAGTTCAGATTTTCCAGGAAAGCATTCCCTTCTGATGTGGGCCTGGCTAGCAGGCTTGGGATTCTCCCCTTGCCCATGCCCACCTCCCATGCCCAGCTGGTTGGTCTGTGGGGTAACAGATTCCATCACCTTTATATCTTTGGGAAGGAGCTTAATGAGGAAGGGAATGGAGCAAAAGGCTCAGCCAGGCACGTGGTCTGTGGAAGAGGAGAAAGTAGAGGCAGGAAGAGGTTGTCCTGGAGTAAATCCCGTGTCGTCTCTTTCTTCTTCCTTCGTTCCCATGCACCGGCTTGCCTGCTTTCCTGTTCCTTCTAGCATGTATGTCCTTTTTAGCTCACTGTAGAAGCCCTTACAATTTCTTCCCTACCTTTTGTCCTTGAAGTAAGCACACCACCATTTTGATTTTCTAATGGTGTTTACTTATGCTAATAATCCTTCTTGTCTCCCTTTCCTGACTTCTTTCAAGAAAGACAAAGGTCTCATGAGTGAGAATTATTGGTATTTGGGTTTTCAGTTCTCTTTCATGAAGCATTCATTAGTTATGAAGGTGGATGGATAGAGATTCCACAATGAGAAATAGATGGGGATCTTTAGGAGTGGATGGAGGCTCTAGCTTTCCAGGGAAGGCTAGGAGGCAGAGGGAGCAGATGTGGGCTGCCTTCTCACCTTGACCTTGCCAGGAACCACCATGATCATGTGGCATTGGCCTCAGCTGAGACAGGGATTGAGCCCGGGAATGGAGAGTCACAGGCAGCTCCCTAACCTGTAATGGATCGGGGGGCCCCAGGAAAGGAGTGAACTTCCTGCGTGCATCTTTTGGAAAACTGCCCTCAGGACTATCTCTGTAATGATTATTTTGAGGTATTGGCTGCAACCTGAATTTTTTAAGGCTTTGATGGTGATTGAGGGATTCAGCACTATTAGAATGACCCAGTTTTTGCTTATGTGTTAATGAACACTGGCTGGTCTGCGGTTGACAAGCCACTTATTAGTAGATGAAAAACTTCGCTAGCGATCTTACAGTCCACGTTGGCTAGAAGCTAATGAGAATATGCTATTATTTTTATGGTATGCGTTTATTGGGTGCTTCCTGTGTGCCAGGCACTCATAGGTAGCTTTACATCTCCTATCATTTAATTCTCAAAGCCTAAAGCAAAGCTTCTTATTTTTCCCATTTTACAGATGAAGTAATTAAGTGAGTAAAGTAATTACAGTGAGTAACATACCCAGGGTCACTTAGCTAGTAAGTGTGGAGATAGCCAGTTATCAACTTTACATTAAAAAATAATAAAAGGAAGAAGACCCTGGGTGTAACAGCTTTGAGGGGGATACATTCATGTCTGTGCTTGTCATGGGACTTGGCCCGCATCCTGCAGGGACCGTGGCGGTGGCCCCCGTGCGCATGCTGGCACCCTTGGGTGTCAGAGGGCTTTGAACCTTTGCCTCCACACTGCAGTCTTCCCACACACCCTGCTCCTTCCTCTCCAGACAGGCTCGTTTGACCAAGTCTAGTAATAGCATCTGGTTTCTGAGGAGTTAAATTTTGGTCTCAGACCAGAATTTTTTCTAATGTGTTTTTTTCTAATGAGCAGAAGAGCAGCACGAACATTTTCTGCTCATGGTTAGACATATACACAAAGGTGTATTAGTCATACCTTGGTGTGAAGAGGAATATCTTCACATAGCCTCCAAAACAAAGAAAAGGCTGCTTTTTCAATAAAAACCAGTCAGAAAGTGAGGAACATTTGTAGCTCTTTTATACTAAAATCTGAAATGCTATCAGGAGGTCTTTGATTTAATCTGGTATGTAATATGGGTTATCCGTTTCTGACAATGACTGGCATTTAAGGCTTTATCCCTTATAAAAGAGTATCAGAGCAGACTTGTAACTTAAAAAATTCTCAGAAACCAGGGTAGGAGGTAGTTGAATCTAGATGAATCCTTTAAAGCTGTCAAGGTCCATATAATCCTGTTTTATAGGAAATGCTCCAGATTGTAAATGATCCTATTCACAACTCACTTGACTCTGAAGCAAATCCAACCTTGATATGAAAACTCGAGATACTTTGTGAAGAGGAGAAACAGAACAGTCCTACATAGTAGATATATAATACGAGCCACATCAAACTTTTCAAGTACACACATTTTATTTATTTTTTATTATTTTTTAAATTATTTTTTTAATGTTTATTTTTGAGAGAGAGAGACACAGAGTGTGAGCAGGAGAGGGTCAGAGAGAGAGAGGGAGACAGAATCAGAAGCAGGCTCCAGGCTCTGAGCTGTCAGCATAGAGCCTGATGCGGGGCTGGAACCCATGGACTGTGAGATCATGGCCTGAGTTGAAGTCGGCCGCCAACCAACTGAGCCACCCAGGCACCCCTCAAGTACCCACGTTTTAAAAAGTACAAAGAAATAGGTGAAGTTATTTTATAGTCCTATATCTAATTAGTATTTTCAAAATATTAGTATCTCAACAGGTAATCAAAATAGTATTAAAATACTTTCATTTTTTTTTGAAGTAAGTTTTTGAAATATAGTGAATATTTTACACTTCCAGTACATATCAATTCAGATCAGCCACACTTCAGGGGTTCAGTAGCCACATGTGGCTAATGGCTCCTGAATGAGACAATGAAGATATAAGGGCCAACTTTTCCTGTGATTATAAAGAATATATATAAATTTAGTAGATTTAAAAGAAAGCAGTATTTATCACCAGAGTTAAAGAATACTTTAATATTAATATAGAAATGGATTAAATAAAACTATATAATTATCCTAATTAATATTAAAAAGAAGTTAAAGGGGTGCCTGGGGGGCTTAGTCGTTTAAGCATCCGGCTCTTGATTTCGGATCAGGTATGATCTTGTGGTGTGGGTTTGAGCCCTGCATCCGGCTCTGTGCTGACAACATGTGGAGGCTGCTTGGTATTCTCTCCCTGTCCTCTCTCTCTGTGCCTCCCCCACTCTTGCTTGCTCACTCTCAAAATAAATAAATAAACTTAAAAAAAAAATTAAAGTCTAAAAATACAGGAGGAATGACAGTGCTTTATCAAAGTGGTATCTCATTTAAAACAACACCTTAAATACTAGGCTAAATGTCTCTGTCACTACTATTTTTATATGTTCACAAAGCTTTGATCAGTACAATAAAACATGAATTAAAATTTGGAGAGAAGAAAATAAAAATCATGAATTGTGGATAATATGGTCATGTATCTAGAAAACCTAAGGGAAACAAATGAAAACTTACTAGAACTAATGATTCCATAAAGTGATTATGTGTAAAATGGTATGTAAAAAACTCTTATATATATCATCAGTAACAAGAAATTAACCCATCTGAGAGCAACAAAAAGCAAACATTTGGAAGTGAAAAAGAGATTTTGTTCCTACTGGGAAAGTAATAATGCCACTTTGAAAATACAGAGATCTTGAAAAGGGTCAGTTTTGGGGTATTCTTTCTTTTTTAAAAATTTTATTAACAAAAATTTTTTAAGTATATTTATTTATTTTGAGAGAGAGAGAAAACACAAATGGGGGAGGGGTAGAAAGAATCCGAAGCAGGCTTCACACTATCAGCACAGAGCCTGATTTGGGGCTTGAACCCACGAACCATGAGATCATGACCAGACTTGAAACCAAGAATCAGATGCTTAACCAACTGAGCCACCCAGATGCCCTGGGACGTTGTTTCTGCTAGTAAACATTTTCCAACAGCAGTGTAGCGTTTAAGTAGAATATGTTGAATCTGCTCAGTGACGTAGTAGAGGCATCTGTTAAAATGTTGGGCTCTAAAGATTGCATGCTAACATGAAAACAAGATTATGGTAGGATATTATTAACTGCAAGAAGGATAAAAATTACGGTGCTCCAAATGGTTACAACTTTAACAGCGACCTTTGTAAAATGGTTACAGGAGAATCTATATGGGAATAGAAATGAAACAACAAAAATCAGATAAAGGGAAAGCTCTGGGTTAAAAGCACTTTAGAGAGCGAAGTGTGACTTGAAACATCTGAACCATAGTGAAATCTCACTGGTATAAGCGCAACACCAGGGTGACCTTGGAAGTTTTCAGCATGAAGTGCTAGAGAGGGAGGTTTGCAGTCATTAAAAATGATCTGGAGACTGAGTAGGCTGGCCCCAACAGGCAGTTAGTGCCTACACTCCTTTCCACAGGCATTTCCAGCGTGCCCTTTGGCGCTTTGGAGCAGTCTTCCTGCACGCCAGTATTTGACGCTGAGGTTAACTTGAGCCTTCAATCTAATAACGAGGCTCTGCGCCCCTGTCATCCATCCACTGATGTTAATGTGCTCATGGTCTACATCCTCATTTTTAACTTTCTAGATTTCCTTCCTCGAAACAAAGAAGCAAACCCCAAACTCCACACTCTATGTAGCTTTTTGTAACCTCTTTATTCCTCTTCGTTGGTGTCCTGGTCCTTTCAGGGGTGCCCTGTTAGTTGTTATTTCAGATTTTACCATGAGCCATCTCCCTCTCTCTGTCCGCGAGTCACTCTGCACGCCCCGTGACATACACGACCCCCCCTTCCTTTGTCACCAAACCTGGTAATATTGCCCAGCAGCATAGACCAACCTCCTCATGAGCAGCCGTGGCCCAACTGTCAAATCCAGAAACTTCCCAACCGTAGGTTCTCCACTACGCACGTGGACCACACGTCCAGGGGAGTGGTGGAGACTTGCCGGGGTCCTGTCCAGGGGACTGCTCTGCCGTTTGGCCCTGCATTGAGTCCCAGGCCCCCAGACTCCGCTTCCATGCTTTCAGCAGCTGATGTGACAGTCTCACTTTGAGGTCACCGTGAGACTAAAAATTAGCACTTGTCCTGGCCTCTCCGCTCACTGTGGTGCAGTCCTTCCGCGCTGTTTGCTCTCCTTCCTGAGAGTGATAAATCCTCTCTTTACGTCGCTGGATTTGTTTGCAGCCCCAGGGTCCAGACAGAAGCAGTGTCCTTGTAAGCTTTTGAGGAGGCTCTCCGTCTTACCCCATGGTTTGTGGCTCCAACTTCTTACTTGCATATCCCAGAAGTTGTTACCAAGTTACTGTAGGGGAGATACACCGAGAATGGAGGGCTTTATACCTTTCAAGGGACAGCCCTCTTAATTGTAACTGTCAAATTTGACTTTTTAACTAATTGTCAAATCTGCCTTTCACAGAAACTCTGTCCTGAGACTTTGGCACAGTAATAACTAAGTGTAGAATATGTAGAATAATGACTAATTTTGTTTTCTCCCTAAGAGCAGCCCTAAGCAAAATGAGAGCGATGGCAAACAGCTCTGTTTCCTTGGTGGATCCTGCACGAGAAGAACGTTAGTGAGAACCAGCAACAACAAAACAAAACAGTCGCTTTAGTTTATGTTCATTCCTTCTGATAAAATAGAATTACCATCTGTTTCAGAGAAGATCAAAGGAATACACAGCATAGGTCTTCTCTAGGATGTTATTTGCTCTCCTTTCCCTTCGTCCCATTGGGCTGAATAGTTGGAGGTAGCTCATTACACCTGCTGACAAGAGGCTGGGGAATGTATGGAGGAGAGCACGAGTCCTTCAGTCTTTCAGAGTAGGAAACCTGGACACGTCACCTTTCCCGTCCCTTGTTCTTGCACTGTTTCCTTCTCTGGCAGGCAAGATTTAAATCTTAAATGACTTCTGATCATCTCCAGGATATTGAAGTAGCCTGGGAATTCAGAGTGGGTATTTTAGTATCACAGAGGTCAGTGGAGAACAAAGTTTAAGGAGGTCGACACCTGCTTTCAGGCGTCCTTCTTGCCTAGTGTGAGGTGTGTTTTCTTGTTGGTTTGCTTGCTTTTGTTTTCATTTTTTTTAATTTTTTAAATGTTTTATTTATTTTTTGAGAGAGATAACGCGAACAACGGAGGGTCAGAGAGAGAGGGAGACACAGAATCCGAAGCAGGCTCCAGGCTCTGAGCTAGCCATCAGCACAGAGCCTGACACGGGGGTCGAACCCACGAACCATGAGATCATGACCTGAGCCGAAGCCAGACGTTTAACCAACTGAGCCACCCAAGTGCCCCTGTTTTCATTGTTAGTTAGCTCTAAAAGTGTGTAGCATGAGGAGTTTCTGCTCTGTTCTAGCACCAGTCAGGCCTAGTGGACACTGGGCTTTCCCTAGCATGGGAACCAGAGCCAACCTGTGGAAGAACTGGCTTGGAGCTAGGGGAGCAGAATTCGTTTATCCAGTTGCATTTCTGCCTCAGGTCACCGTGCTGTCAGGCTGCAGAGGTTGCTCCCAGGACTTCCGGTGCTGTGAAGGGCCAGTTCAATGTCTGTGAGCCAAAAGACAGCAGATAGAGTTCGCTGGAGATTAGTTGGGTTCTTTGAAGACTTTAGGGCAAACTGAATATCTATCCTCTCTGTGGACACTTCCTTCATCCTGTGAACTTGCAGCCACTCCTCATGTCACCTCTGTTGGGAAGCAGTGTGGAGGCAGAGAATATTTGCCAGATGGGACTGGAAGTCAGAACATACAAGTCAGAGCTCTTGTTCTTCCATTTTCTCATTCTATGACCATGGCAGGCTACCTAGCTGGATTCATTTTATTCGTCTGTAAAATGAGTATTATTGAAATAAGTTCCAAGGTTATACTGACCTTCACCTGAGAAAATGCATGGAGGAATTAATTTTCCATACCCAGCAGAGGTCTGTGTAAACTAGGATGGTGTAGCTTGGGGCACTGCTGCATAATCGTACCGCGACACAGACCTTCCGACTCTAGTGCTCCAGCTGCTTAGTCAGATGTCAAACTTCAAAGACTCTTCTCTTTATTTTTATCCAGAAAACTAAGAAGGATTTCCTTTCGAAGCCTTCGTGTGTAAGTTAAAGAGGCTTAGGCTCTGCAAACGGGTGTTTTTCCATGGGACTGTGACTTCAAGGGGGTGCCGGTGTTCTGAAGTGTGATGACTAGACTAGGGCAGAGATCACCGTAAAGCTGTTTGGTAGTACGTCTCTTAACTGGGGCCTTGTGAACGCCCGTGGAAAGCTGCCTGTGAAACACCCTTCCACCCGTTCGTTACTGTTCCACGTAAGGACCTGAATTGGGAAGTACCACTATGCTGTCCATTCTTGAGTGGAAACAGGAAGGGCTTTAGGTAAATATGTTACCACATATTATCTCAGGCTCTTAAATATCTCACGCATCACCGCCTTTGGAAAGGTTTATCCTTATAGTTTACGAATATACTTCTTATAAATCCACAGTTGAAATACGTAATTAGGGGAACAACTTCCTTTTGATGTATGGATGGGATAATCATCAAAAGTATGAGGAAGTTGCTGGTACTGGACCATCCTCTTTTCTAAATGCTGCTGGCTCTTTTCTGTTTTCTCATGCCTACTATAACCAGGGTTTGTTTGTTTTTTGTTTTTTAAAGTTTATTTATTTTGAGAGAGAGCATGTGCATAAGCCAGGGAGGGGCAGAGAGAAAGAGAGAGAATCCCAAGCAGGCTCCATACTGTCAGTGGAGAGCCCGACGTGGGGCTCAAAGCCATAAACTGAGATCATGACCTGAGCCGAAATCAAGAGTTGGACACTTAACCGACTGAGCCACCCAGGTACCCTGGTAACCAGGGTTTTGATGTGAGCAGCAGAAATGGATTCTGGCCAACTTTAGCAAATAGGGAATTTATGGTAAGGGTAAGGCCAGCTCCTGGAGTAGACTGAAGGGCTAGGCTTGGAACAGACAGGTTCCTACCAGATTGTTCTGGGGCTCCATGGCAGGAATTCAAATTTTCACCCAGCACTGCTAATGGCATAAGTGATCTTCACTCATTCAACTGTCTGTCCCTTGTTTAGTGACTCTCCCAGGAGAGGGAGTTTTGATTGGCTAAACTCCAAATGTGTGCTCACTCCTTGGCTCACTGGGGTAATGGGAAATTTGGTAGAAGCCCCAGGGGCCCTCTTGGCTTCTGTCCCATCAGGAAGCTACCTAGAATTACAGTCTGCTAAGAAGGGAGGACACTGGAAATGAATGAATGAATGCTGGCCACCCCAAATGTCACAGGTCTGCTGGTTTTCTCCTCTTTCTTCTCCATATGTGTTTGTTCTCTTCCCTGTTCCCTGTCTTTCCTCTTCTATCCAAGTTTACCTGTGTGTCCACTGTGGCAAGCATTAGATTAAATTGGGAGGAGGAGCAGACACGCTGTCATAAGTAAAACAAACGTGGCCCCTGCTGGCATGGAATTTACATGCGAGCACAGGAGAAGCAGTGATTGGGGGCGCACAAGCCACTTAACCTTCGAGCTGCTAGAGTTCATGTTGCAGGGAGGCTGAGACACATCTTGCGTATAGGCTGGGATGGCAGCCCCTGTGTTCAACATCGGGGAGAGCTCCACTCTGGAAAAGCAGACCCCAGACCACTGACAACGTGCATGAAGTGCTTGAATACATTCAGTAGTGATACCTTCCTTGTGGGCACTTCCTCGGCTTTGGTTTTTAATCATCACGGTGTTCCTATGAGAAATGCTGATATCAGATATGTTTGGGGAAATCATTGGAAAAGAACTAACAACTGAAGAACTGAGATAACTCTGACTTCTTCCGGCCTCTCTTTTTGTCCCCCTCAACCATAGCTGTCTAAAATCCACTCACCACCATTTCCAGGGAACGAAGCACTTAGTCATAAAAATCACCTTCCTTGGGCGCTTAGTAAAATACAGGTGTCAAAGCTGTAATTCTGGAGCCTCTGATTTCAGTAGAAATCTCTGTCTTCTGGATAGTTCTTAAGGTCCAGAAAGCTTGAGGAAACTGCCCTAGAGAATCCTCAGACATAGTAAGAGAAAGGTAGTAACACCTTTGGTTTATACTGGGTCCACTTTCAAGGAGTCAGAGTCCTAGCTGATGCCTCACTGCTGTTTATAGCGTCTTTAAAAGTTGGAGGGGCAGTGTTTGTGGTTCTGACATTTTCCATTGGGAGATACCAAGGCATGTGTTAGAATAAAGACTTCTCAGGCTCTCCTGTGTAATATTGTACAGCACTGACCATTTTAGTCAGCTGTCTGTTTAATCATACATGTGCTTCTTGGGAATTCCGGTTCTGCCCCTCTAAAATCTCATGCCTTTCTCCTTTTTTAAATTTATTTATTTTTAAATCCTTGCTGACACTGCTCTGGTTCAGGCATGCATTGCCATTGTGCTAGATATTCAGTAGCTTCCTAACTTGTCTCCCTTCTTCTAGAATTTTCTTTCTACCCTATTCCCCCCAGCAACTAATGGGAATGCTTAGAGATTCTTGGAACCTGCTTATTCATTGGAAGGCAATATGGCAGGATCATTTAATGAGCAGCTTCAGAGGTAGAAAGACAGGTTTGAATCTTTACACCACAGTTTCATTAAATGTGACTGACATTGGTCATATTTTTTAACCACTCCAAACTTCAATTTTCTGATTTATAATTTGGAGCAAACTACTCTGTATGGTCGTGGTGAGAATTAAGTGATATTTGTGAATCATGCAGCAAAATGGTAGACACAATAAGTGCTTGATAAATGTTTGCCACTGCATTTATTGTAGAGCAGTTTAAATAGCACGGAAATTATCTGTTTAATAATTTAGAGCTATCTGGGACAAATTCTTTTGTTGCAATTAGTTCTTAGGCTCTTTTTCTCCACTTTCTTTCATGGATTATTACCCTGTTCAGATCTTTCTTTGTGGATCAATTTTAATCCTTTGTGTTTCCTAGAACATTGCCCATATCATTGAGAGTCTAAAATGTACCAGCACAGGGTTACGTGTAATAGGTCTTACATCCCTGACTTTACTCTGTCTGTGGCTATGTTTCTTTATCATTTCTAATTTTTAGTTTCTGGAACATCTCTCCCCTTTTCTTGCTTAGCTTAGCCAGAGCTTTGGTTGAATCTGTTTTTTTTTCCTTAAAAAAATTTTTTTTAAAAAGAAGCCATGCAAGGACTCATAAGTTATACTCTTTTAATTTTCTAGTTCATTAATTTCTTCTTATGTTCTTTTGTTACTTTAGAACTTTGATTTGAATGTTTAGTTTCATTTCACTTTCTCATGTACTGATAAGACACGTCCGTGTAGATACACCTTCCTCAGCCTTGCCTGCCAGGACTTGGGCAAACTGGGGGTGATTTCCTCTTCTCCTTGGCTGCTCGGGTTCTCTCAGCCTCATCTTGCTCGGCAGATGGAGGACTCCTAAAAGAGCTGCTAGGAAGCTGGATTGCTGGTACCTGAAACCTGGCTCACTCCAGTTCCTGTGAAAAAAGGACAAAGTGGTTGTAATTGGTGACAAGGGCTTAAGAGCCTTTAGGCACAGCCCGATCCAGGAGTGCACGTGACCTTTCTGGAAACCTGTTTCTCTTTGTCTTTAGGTCATCTGCTTTTTTCTGATTGTTTTGTTTTCCAGCAACCTCTCCCTTGTGGTAGGGAAAGATGGGCCTTGCCTCTTTCTGTTTTACTCAGTCCTCTTGGCCCCAAATCCCATAAGATAAGATAACTTCTGTCTGCCAGTATTCATCTCTCCCTGAAAAAGGATTCTGATTGCTTTGCCTGGGTTCATGACTCCTTTATTGACTGTTACCTATAGAGAAGAATCAATGGAAAGACTGCTTACAAAAATGGATTAAGGTTTTCTTGGATAAAGAATGTAGAAAGGAGTTAGTGGAGTTAGAATACAGACTGAGGTAGCAGTAACGTCATCTGACAGATGGTGCGAGCTCCTGGTACTCAGAAACGGTAAAATCTGATGGAGAGGGTAGACCACAAACTTCCTGAAAGCGTAACTGTCACTTACCAGACCCAGCTTTTTTATTCGAACACAGAGCACCTCACCTGTGCCAGCCACGCCTCAGCCGTCACAGTGTGATTGCTGTCCTTCAGGACAGGGCACACCCAGACACCAGCACTGTGTGCGCAGGTCACGAAACAAGCCTTTGGACCCTGCGCAAGCCTCATCCTGCATGGGTGTTCTGCCCGGCCCTAGATCAGTCCCTGGATCTAGGGTCAGGGTGCGCGGATGGCCCATAGAGGTCACACAGCCCTCCCCCACTCTGTCAGTGGGACTTCTCAAAGGTACCAACAAGAAACAGATGTTACCTCCCGAGGTTTTGCCACATCTCATGAATTTTAATTCTTAATAGTCTTATATTTCTTGTTTTCTAAATATTCTGGTTGTTGTTTGGATTCCCTTATTGAAAAAAATAGTTATTCAAGAGAGGATGTGTATGCATTTAACTTCATGATCGTGTTTTAGTTAGGTTTGGAGTTGAGGTGCTCTCTGTCCTTGCCAGGTTGCTGGTTAGTAGCCAGTGCCCCAAAGGACGGAGCCAAATGGGGTTAAAGTTTCAGCTTTGAATGGACTTTCTAGTAGGGACTAGATCTGAGAACAAGGCTTGACTATAAGGTCAAGCTGATTTGTCCGTGTGGGATGGGCAGCAGAGGTGTAAAAGAGACCTGGCTGGGATTCTGGAAGGCCCCACTGCACTGTTAAATCACGTGCAGCCGGAAGCTCAGTGTGAGCCTTCCTCACCTGAGGGCGGGCGTCCCAGAGAGAAGAGGTGGACCGGCTCTGGGCTGTTAATGTTGAATGACAAGCCCCGGGGATTTGGAGCTCTTACACTGGAATTCACTCTTTCTCCTCCTTGGGAATAAGTAAGTAATGGGTTTGCGGGACCAGGAAGAGAATGTTGTGGTGTGCTTTTACTGTGACCTGAACCCGCTTTTTTTCTTGGAATTTAAGATTTCCTTTGTTGTGTGAGGAACTGCTAATTATTTTAAAATGTTCAGTGAGTACTGGAAAAAATGGGACACTCTTTTCTCTCTCTCTCTGTATGTATCCTTATATTAGTCTGATAAAATACCTTATTCCATTCCTTTATAGTCTCAGTTTGTAGACCTCATTCCTAAAGCAGCTGCATTTAATTATCTGTTTGGCATGACCTGCCTTCAGTTTGCTGTGTGACTGTCCGATCCTTCTGGCCCTGGGTCCTGGAGCCTCATGGATGAGCTTTGCCACCCCTTACCTTCTTTTTTTGTATAAGGGTATCCCTGCACTTGGAGAGGCATATCTGAATTCTGCCACACTCCCAGCTGTGAGAGGGGACCCACATATGCGTCTCCCTCTGGCCTCCAGGAAGCACTCAGCCTCCTGGTGGCTGGGACCATGGTGTTCGGTCAGACCTTCCTCTGACACCAACCCATTTTTTCGGAAGCCCCTGAAAGTTGCTGTAACCAGGTCATATACACACATTATATGTGTGTGTATAATTTGCAGCAGAAAATCCCCAAAGGATGGTGATGGATAGCACCATTCCTAGTTTTTGTTGTTTATTTGGGAACAATGGAGGTTGATAGCCATGCCCAAGTCGGTGTCCTATAAGACTCCCTCGTGGTCATCTTGACACTTGCCTGACCCACTCCCTCTCACCCCTGCCCCATCCTGGAAATGGTTTCTCCTTTGTTCTCTTGTAGCATTTCCCTTTATCCCTGATTCATCTGTTTAATCTTATGTTAATTGTGGTGTTTTGTATATATAGCTAGTTGGTGAGTAACTGTATGCTTCATTTTTACTCATATATGTATGAGTTGTGCTTATTAAAGGACTTGAGGTATTTTGTAGATTAAAATACAGTGCATGTGAGGACAGCTTGAAGAAATTCTTTCTGAAGACAGGGTAAAGGAATCTCCAGCTCCCAGCCTGAGTGACCCTTGGCCAGGTAGCTCTTCTCTCCTTTTCTTTCATGGTGGTGAGCATATTTAAGATGAGCTCTTATCAGAGTTTTGTGTGCACAGTACAGTCTCGTTAACTACAGGCACAGTGCCGTGCAGCACACCTCTAGAACTTACTCGGTGTGCGTAACTGAAACATTACTTTGCTGTGGAGCTTTCTAAGAGTCCAGGGAAGCAGGAGGCATAAGCTGAGTTTCTTAGTTTTGGGCAGCTATTCAGTGCGCTCACATCCATTCATTGCTATAAAATCTGAACTGCTGATCTTCTTCAGAGGCTCAGCTGCAGGTGTCATTAGTGGGCTTTCAGATTGCAGTCACTTTAACAACACTCTGGAAATGACCGTGGATGCAGAAGCTTCTTGAGGAGCGCGGAGAATTCTAACCCTCACTTCCTTTATCATCGTGGAAGTCCTCCAGTTTTGTTCTTCTCTGTCCTTTCTCCCTTTCTGCCTTTCTCCCAACTTCTTCTAATTTTTAGACTAAGAACCAAATTGTTAAATCCATAAGTGACCAAAGAGGTATTTTCCTGATTAAAATGCCAGAAATCATGTTGACTGTCTGTGGAACCCTTTATAGACCATTTGCTGCCTTCGTCATGAGAGGGATTTGCCCAAGTTATAAAGATGTATGTTAAGGAAGAATTCGAGACTTTGAGGAATTTGGATACTGGTTTTACATGGAGGTCTTTGACTTGGAAGGACACAGTGTTTAAAAACTGCTCTATTTAGTCTAATTAATTGACTACCTCTGTGGGTGAGTGGGTATGTGGGGTGACAAAATTGGTCATAACAGACGTAGAGTTGTTGCATTATTTAGTAGCCTGGCTTAACCATCTTATGAACATTAGAAATGAGAAAACAAAAGCGTCTGCTTCAGCATGAGGTGGATTCAGTTGCGGCAGTTGTGTCTGTACCGTGAGACTTCGAAAAGAAGTGACGCAAGACAGAGAAGCAAGAATACGGTTCCACCTTTCCGAACAAAATGAACTGAGCACATGTGTCTCTTGGACCCGCCTTGGTCCTGCTAGGACCAGAGTAAGTCCTGGATCAGCCTCAGACAAACACAAATCAGATCGGTAAGGGAAGCAGAGCCCACAGGGTGCCCTACTCAGAGGCCCCTCCAGTGGAAGAAGAGGCCAGACAACTGCCTCAGCACACTGGGATCCCAGGCGGGAGCTCTAAGGAGCTAGAATAGTCTGATGAGGCCCTTCTGGGAAATCACCACCATATCCACACACTAGGGTGCCTTGTGCCCATTTTCCTGTCTGCGCCCCATTACAGCGGTCGTTCTGCTCCTTTTAGAGACCAGCCATTTTGCTTGGCCTCAGCCCTCACTGGACCACTGGCCCATTTTCCTGACTACCACTTTTGCTTCCCTAGTCTATTCTTCATCCAAAGCAAGGGTAGATGCTTTAAAAGATGAGTTAGATTTTATAACTGTCTCCTTTCCCAGTCATAGCTTGTTTGCCCCTAAAATGAAGATTTAAACTTCATAACTGCCCACCAGGTGCCACGTGATCAGCTCCCGCCTGAGTCTTCACTCCCTGTCACTCATTCCCAGCCTCTCTGCCTGCCCTGCTCTCCTTCACACCCGCGAGCTCCCATCTCCCAGGTCCTGCACTTGCTGTTCCTTGGTCCGGGACACTTCTCCCGTCTTTGCATGGCTGCTCCCTCTTGCCTAGCCTCCCTTAATTCAGAACCTCCTGAGAAGGGCCTCTCTGGCCACCCTACCACCCAGACGTAAGTGGGCTTCTTCCCAGTGCTTCCCACAGTCTGTGGTGAAGTTTCCAAACTGATATGGATTAATGTTTTTGTAAAACATAACAAAGATGTCACAGTGATGTCACATTGCACACAGCACTCCCTGTCAGGCTCTGTCCTCACCGCATCCCAGGCAATGGCAGGTGGCTCAGGACCAGCACACATTGCAGATGCTCGTGATTAACCTGCATGTGGCCGTCGGACTAACCGTTCTCTGTAACCCTCTGGCTTGTGTTTTGTTTCCCCGCTACAATGCCAGCACCATGATGGCAGGGAGCTTGTCTGGGACTTGTCACCTCTCCATCCACAACTCCAAGATCATTGCACACAAGGTTTTTATTAAGTCCTTGCTGATGCTGTGGGACCCTGACATGCCTGTCCAGCCCCGCCTGACACAGGCAGGGGGAAAACCGTAGGAGGCCCGGCTTCACTTCTCCCCTGCTTCCCTGAGTGTCTTCTCTTGCTCATCCCACATCCAGAATCAGGCATGGAGTTGGCCTCCGCCTCTCCTACCATGACTGGAATAGAGTACAGATGGCCCTTGAACAATGTAGGAAATAGAGGTGCTCACACCCTGTGAGGTCGAAAATTCCCTTAAAACTTTTGACCCCCCCCCCCCCGCAAGACTTACTGATAATGTAAACAGCTAATTAACACATATTTTGTGTGTTATATGTATTACATACTGTATTCTTACAATGTGAGCTAGAGAAAAGAAAATGTTACAGAGAAAGTCATAAGGAAGAGAAAATACATTTATAGTACTATAAAAAGTCCACACATAAGTGGACCTGCATGGTTTAAGTCCATGTGGTTTTAGGGTCAACTGTAATTCTGCTTTAGTGCTCTTGCTGACTCACTGTTGACCTTGACTGGGTGACTTCAGTACTGTATGCCTCAGTTTCCATGTCTATAAAGTAGACATGGCATTTCCTCCTTTCACGAAATCCAGTTATATTCTTGCACACACTTTGTGATCTCCACAGGGCTGCCCCGACTGGCTTTGTAGCTGTGCATCGATTTTGTAGCAAAAATAAAAGTCCATTTCCTCTTTGACACTTTTTTTAATGAGGCATAGTGGAATCAGCAAACTCTTTCTATAAAGGACTATATATTAAATGTTTCAGATGTTGAGAGTCACGTAGGCCTCTGTTGGGTTGTTTTTTGTTTTCCGACTCTTTAAAAGTATAGAAACTTTCATTAGCTCAAGTACTGGAGGAAAAGCAGATGAGGGTGAAGTTTGCCAATCCCTGGTGATAAGCATTTGGCATTATATTTCTTTGGGACTCAATACATTTTATTTTCTGTTTGAATGAAATAAGAAATGTGACCCATACCAGTTTTTTAAATTATATGTATTTACTTTTGAGAGAGAGTGCAGGCAGGGCAGGGACGGAGAGAGGAGGAGACAGAGGATCCAGAGCAGGCTCTGTAGGCTCTGTGCTCACATCTGAGAGCCTGATGTGGGTCTTGAATTCACAAACTGCGAGTCAGAGGCTTAACCAACTGAGCCACCCAGGTGGCCCCCTATCAGTTTTATTTTTCTTGAATGGATCATCTTGCAAAAAGTGTTGTTCATTGTTTTAGTCATACTTTCCACTCTTTCTCTCTTATTTTCAAGCACATTATAAATATCAGTGAATTTTAGAATGGCTTCCTCTCAACACAGAATCATGATTTTCCAGAGCACAGTTGGTGGTTAGTGTAGGAGAGCCCATTTGAAGACCAGTTTGAGTTAGGATGGGCCCTTGGACCTTGATGATCCATCCAAAAGTAGAGTCTGATAATAGCGCATTTTCACCTGTCATTCAGAATATGTTATGTTCTTAATTTCCTGAAGTTTTCCTCCGAGAACTTACCTGTTTGTGGACATTGGATTGAACCTTCCATTGAATTTAGAGCTTCTGTATTTATTCTTGTTTCATTTCTTACTAATAGCCAGACGTGAATATTCTGAGTCTGAGTGTTTATAGTCTGAAGAACTTTCTAACTGCTTACTTACAAACAGGTATGCCCGGATATTGTTGATCTGTTATGAAACCCGCACCTTGCCCTGCCTTTGCTGCCAGGGTCCCCTGGCGTCTTGCAGACCATCTCTTTTCCTTCCTGCAAACTGTTGTTGTTGATACTCTTTTTTAATGCCACCCATTCTCTAGTTTTTAAAAAGTATTCTTTAGTTTCAGATTTTAACAATGGTCTCTGAAGTTGACAAGGGAGTAGGCCTTAGGAAGACAGTATTCAGCAAAAGCAAAATTGGTAAAATAGTGCCCATGTATATGTTTCTTTAATTCTGATGGTTTGGGGATCTCAGTAAGAAGGCTGGCACCTTGGCACTGTGTGAAAACAGTTGATTAACTGCGTGGTCTTAGTACAGTGTGTCGTGTTTGTTAAGAGAAGAGATTTAAGAGCAAACTCTGCCCCTACCTGGCTGGATGATGTTGGGTGACTTTTGTCCACTCTGAGACTCAGTTTTCCCATCTGTGAAGTTAGGCTGATAAAAGAACCTTCTCCATAAGATAATTGTGAGTTCTAGATGAGTTAATAGTATGTAGTTAGTGCCATGTAGGGACTAGTTATCATTTCTTGAGGGGAAAAATATGCTTTTACAGATACGTATCAGTGCATAATATTCCATATGGAAAATTTTATGTCTGACTTGCTTTTTCCATTTACATTTTCTCTGTAGGCTTTTGTTGAGGCCCAGAACAAGATTACGGTGCCATTTCTTGAACAATGTCCTATCAGAGGTTTATACAAAGAGAGAATGACTGAACTGTATGATTATCCCAAGTATAGTTGCCACTTCAAGAAAGGAAAACGGTATGTGAGGTTGCTTTTATTGAATTTTCTTTTTACTTGTCTAATTGAATGCTTTCTTAAATCTTGAAATACCAATTAATTCACTATCAAATCAGATCATTTCTGCGCTTGAATAGGAGAATAAAAATTTTTGATCTGTTGTCCATAGTCTTAAAATTATGATTAAAAAATTTAGTAGAGATACTTCCTAAGGAAAAAAAATCTAGATTATAGGAAGTTATTGTTGTCTTATGACTAGTAAGTGTTGAGACAGGATGATTTGTTGACAGCAGTCAAGATTTGTTTGCCTCTAAAATTCCCTTTCGCTTATGCTACTAGAAAAGATTTTATTGTATGAATTTCCTTCACCCAGGAATGGAAATGACCAGGAGGTGGCACCTCTTAGTCACCTCTCTTGTTCCTCTCCCTTTCACACCTACTTAGACGTATTCTCTTGGTCTTTTTTTTAAGTCTCTGCGACGACCATCATAAATGTACTTGAGAATTTCTTAGATTGCCCCCTGCCACGCCTTCACACATGTGCACGCACATACGTGCACGCGCCCCCCCCCCCCCCACACACCACGGATCACCAAAGTACAGTCCACATGCCTAAAACCCTGCCTGGCACTTGTTTTTATAAATAAAATTGAAATGGCACATAGACCTGGCCCTCATTTACATATTATCCATAGCTGCTTTTGTACAACTACAGAACTGAGTAGCAGAAACAGAGACTCCATGGCCCACAAAGCCAAAAACATTTGCAGTTTTGCCCAGTACAGTAAGGGTTTGCCCACCCCTGCCTAGCAGCCTGCCGAGGGAAGGCTCCAGCATTTCATTTTAGAAAATCTGCTTTCTTCTCCATTGAAAAGAAAAAGTTACTGCTTTCTTTATCAGTTTTCATTTTAGCAAATGAAGCAGGCTTCATTTATTTCCATTTAGCTAATAAGCAGAATTACAATAAACTATTGGAATACCTAAAACAATTCAGATAACAAACTCTAGGGACAGGGAGGTGGTAGAACCTTCCATCCTAGTCCCCACATCCCTGGCGTGGCTCGTTGTCAATCGAACCCTTGTATGTTGTTTGTCTTTCTCTTTTTGCTTCTGTGTATTTGCTTGTACCCCACAAACAGAAAACTCGACTGCTAAATGAAGACCATCTCTGTCCCCCAGGTATTTCTATTTTTACAATACAGGTTTGCAGAACCAGCGAGTGTTATACGTACAGGATTCCTTAGAAGGTGAAGCCAGAGTGTTCCTCGACCCGAACATACTCTCTGACGATGGCACGGTGGCTCTCCGAGGTGAGTGCTGCACAGCTAAGCCCGCCAGAGTCCCCGGGTCCTCACTCACGGCTCTGGCGCTGCTGCAGTCCCCTCACCTCTGAAATGCCAGACGGGGTGGACCATATTGTGGAACAGATGCACATGCAGTATCAGGAAAGCTAATTTTTGCACAGTATCTTTGGAATACATGAGTAGCCACGCGTTCTGGTGGCATGAAACAGAACTGGAGAATAATTCACACTGGACCCAAATTAGCTTCCAGGGCTTCTGAGATATTTAAGTACCATCATCGTTGCTTCTAACATCCTTGAGACCTATATGTGTAAAGAAAGAAAATCTTCTGTAAGTAATCTAAGCTCTACGAAGAATGTTCCAATTATAAATGTAAAACAGGAAAGAATATTCACAAGATCTCATTCCTTGGTGGGAAGGAAGTGATCAGAGTTTTAAAGTTTTGTTGTCAGTATTTTAGAATTAAAAGTAAAAAAAAAAAACAGTCTTGTAGAAATTAGACAGCTTGATACCCTGCTGCCTGAAGATGCAAGTTTAAAATCCAAATCAGTAAGTTTGGCTGTAGTGGCCACATGTCTCCTCTGACTCCACCCCAGGAGAACCTCCATAGGCCATCAAGATCACTGTAGGTGTGTGCCGTGAGCATTAGTTCTAAGGAAGGAGGTTGGCTATTCTCTGGTTCTGTGGTCTAATAGTTGTGTACTCTGAGAATCATCTCTCGTTGGTATCCTAGACTTTAAGGAAGTCGGCTCAGCATTTCCCCTGCAGCATCTCCTGTTTTGTAGAGAAAGCACAGGTGTGGGTTCAGCCCTGCGGAATTATGCATTGGAACCCTGTTGTCCTGTAATGCATTAGGTGGGACTCAAAGGCGCTGATGCAGGGGAGCCACTCAGCCGCTTAATGGTTCTTCCCCTCTTCTTCCTGAATAGGCTGTGTCTATAAATGATGATCCTTTATCTTATTAGTGTTGAAAGTAATCAGTATTGAAACTAAGATGTCAGCCAGCTAACTAAAAATATCCTTCCATGAATTTGAGCCTGCACTTGTAAATGAACTTAATACACCGGTTCTGTGTGTAATAACATACCCAGGGGAGGATGTTATTTAATTTTAACAAAAGTCTGTCTTGTAGCTCATCAGAACTTCATTGTAAGAGGGTCTCCGAACACTCTTTCCAGTAGCACTTTAATGGAATGCGTGCCGTGTACAGGTCCTGATAGATCCGAAGGGAAATTAGACATGGGACCTGGCCTCAGTCTTCAAGTTTCCTGAAAATGGTATTATAGGGAGGGTACAGTATGGATAAACATACAGATTATTTTGATAGTATATGATTTTTTATACATTTCAAATAAATTATGAAAATTTTTTCTGAAAATTTTCCAGTTATATAGAAATAATTTATATAGAGTAAGTAGTATATTTCTCTCCATCGCCTTGTAGACTCTCCCCTGTACTTATATACACATGAGCCTGAATCCTTCGTAGGAATCATAAATGATTGATAAGGAGGTTTTGTGAAATTTTAAACTTATTTACCACTAATAGAAATTCCATGTAAAATAGTAGGTCACCTCTGAAAATAGTTGAGTTTCTGAGGATAATTTTCAAGCCCTAGTAAAGTTTAGCAAACATTGTAAGAGGAAATCTCTAGTGTCCTAGAGTTTTACCAAATGCTATCTCTACATACTTTACATTTATAAAAGCCAATATAAACATAAAATTTCTCAACCGAGTTATTTAGTGATTAGAACATTCTGTCATAGGCTTAAAGAATTGGATGTGCATAAAAGTTCATAAATGGTGTTGCTTTTCTTTCCTTTTCATGGTCACTTTTGGAATGTGTACTGTGTGAGCCTTCATTGCCACACTTGGGCTTGTGCTGGTCTGATGGTGTGGACTTAACCCCTGAGAGCCAGCAATGCTCAGAGAGTGAGGTTGTAAAGAGTGATTTCAAATAGTTTAGAATCCATTACAAAACTTACTTAATGGCTTCCATTTAGTTCTGTTACATGCTGTGTGTCATAATCCAGTCATTACTCTCAAAGTAATTTCCTTATTCTTTGTTCCCCACCTCTTTAGAGTATAAATAAAATATGCTGAAAGTCTCAGATGTGCTCTGCTTTTAACCGAAGTGCTTATTGAAGTATAGAAATATAAACAGTGGAAGTATATTAGTGGTCATATAATCCAATGTCATTTTACAAATGAAAAATCTAAGACCCTGAGAGGTTCGGACGCTTGTCCAAGCTTATGAGGTGAATCCCCATAAGGCCTTGGCTCGGCCCCTGGTCTCCTCACTACAGGTTTCCTGCTACTTCTGTTGCACAGCTGGCAGAGAACATTGTCAGACAGCACAGAGGGCAGTGGGCAGGGCTGGGGGTTGTGTCCCCAAGTTCACTGAGGATTTCTCCTGTGTCCCATAGGCTATGCATTCAGTGAAGATGGTGAATATTTTGCCTATGGTCTGAGTGCCAGCGGCTCAGACTGGGTGACGATCAAGTTCATGAAAGTTGATGGTGCCAAAGAGCTTCCAGATGTGCTTGAGAGAGTCAAGTTCAGCTGTATGGCATGGACCCATGATGGGAAGGGGATGTTCTATAATTCATATCCCCAACAGGATGGAAAAAGTGATGGTAAGTTAAGATATCAGGTGAAGCACCTTTTTTGTGAAATAGAAGTGTGACTTCACAGGACTTTAAAAGCTAAACACGGGGAGCCTGGGTGGCTCAGATGGTTAAACAGCAACTTAGGCTCAGATCATGATCTCACTGTGGGTTCAAGCCCTGCATTGGGCTCTGTGCCGACAGCTCAGAGCCTGGAGCCTGCTTCGGATTCTGTGTCTCCCTCTCTCTCTGCCCTCCCCTGCTCGCTCGCGCTCGCTCTCGCTCTCTCTCTCTCTCTCTCAAAATAAAGACAAAAAAATTTCTTTTGAAGCTAAACTCTACATAGATGTTTGGTGTAAAACCTGGTTTTCTCAAAGGATGTTGTATCAGTTAGCACTGTTGTATAACCAACTGTCCCAAAACTTAGTGGCTCAGAATAATAACCATGGGTTTTTTTGCATGTGAGTCTGTGAGTTGGCCAGGCAGTTCTGCTGGACTTAGCTGAGTTCTGTCATGTGTCTGTGTTCATCTGCGGGTCAATTGCCTGATCTTGGCTTGGCTCTTTCCCATGTCAGGGGCCTGGGCTCTGCTCCGTGTGGTCTCTCATCCTCCAGCAGGCTAGCCACTTGGTTTACATGGCAGCTCAGCAGGATTCCAAGAGGAAAACCTGAAAGGCGCAAGCCTCTTCGATGCCTAGGCTTGCTGCTAGCCAAAGCAAGCCAGGCGGTCAGCAGCTCCTGTTCAAGGGGTGGAGAAACAGATATAAGGAACCATGACTAACTGGGCCATGATTGCAATCAGTCCTTTACAAATGTGTTACATCTCCCAAGGAGTCATGGAGAAGATGGAGTTTTGTTTTTCTGCAAAACCAATTTATTTAATGATTAAATGATTATGAAATTTTTCTACTGTGGTGATCATATCTCTTCCTCTGACCAGAAGTTATGGTTTACCTGGTTGATTTATCTTGACATTTTTCTCCTTGTTAACTTGCAGGACATACCTTTGTTCTTCTTTTCAGTTGCACAAAGATCCTGTTGTGTTCAAGTACTCTCGTTTCTTTCCCCCTTTACTCTTCATCTTCCCGGAAAGAAAGGGCCAGGTACCTTGTGCTTGCTGGTCCAGGCTGTCAACGTCACCTTCTGTATGCTCTACCATCGATCCACCTGGCATGGGCATTTTCCTGTTGTCTTGGTTGGTCTTTACAGGTGGGAGACCAAAAAAGTATTTCACTGGCCATTTCTTGTTAGAGAACAATGTTATTAATTTGTGAAAAACACAAACATTATTATTTAGGCTCAGCTTTCAGTGGCAAACAGAGTATAGATTGGTTACTGGGGTTGATTTCAGAAAGGTGCCATCTTTTCACAGCTGTAATTTGCCGCCCTCTTGTCAAGAGGACCTGTGCGGCCACTCTGATTCTGTGATGGAGGAACTTACCCATGAGGCTAAGCAGTTCTGACCACGTGCTTCCTGGAAAAACTCTGGAAAGTCACCAAGTACCGTGAAGCTTTCTTTTATATTATGTATTACCTTCTTTTTAATTGTCCTTCAGGACAGCTTAGTGCCTTTTCATAATGGGGAAAAAAAAAAAAGTTCAGTCTCACAACAGCCTTCAAAGTCAGCAGATAAGTGTAAATTACTTCCAGAGTGATGCCCAACCAATAGTTAACTTTAAAAAACAGTCTTTACCTTTTAGAGCATTTTTAGGTTCCCAGCAAAATTGAGGAGGAAGTATAGAGATTTCCCATACCCCCGCTGCCCCCACTTGCAGAGCCTCCCCTATTATCAACATCCCTCATCAGAGGAGGTAAAATTGGTGAGCCTCCTTTGACACATCATACTCACCAGAGTCCAGGGTTTACATTACAGCTCACTCTTAGTGTTGTGTATTCCATGGGTTTAGACAAATGTATAATGTGATTGATAATCCTGTGTATAATACATGATATGTATGCACCGTTGAGGTGTCATACAGAGCAGTTTTACCAGCCTCATAATCCTCAGTATTTTGCCTATTTACCTTGCTCTCCACTAGCCTCTGGCAGCCACTATATCTTTCTCTTTTTTTAGTGTTTGTGTATCTATTTTGAGAGAGAAAGCACATGAGCAAGCAGAGAAGGGGCAGAGGGAGAGGGAGAGTGAGAACCACAAGCACGTTCTGTGCTGTCAGCGTAGAGCCCAAGGCCAGACTCGATCCCTTGACCATGAGATCATGACCCAAGTCATAATCAAGAGCCAGACACCCACTTACTAAGCCACTTGGGCACTTCAGTCACTAAGGTTTCTACTGTCTCCATAGCTTTGCCTTGTCCAGAATGTCACATAGTTGGAATTGTACACCATGTAGCCATTTTGTATTGGCTTCTTTCATGTGGTAATGATGCATTTCAGTTTCCCCCATGTCTTTTCATAGCTTGATAATTAATTTATTTTTAGCACTGGATAGTATTCCATTGTCTGGATGTGGCACAGTTTATTTTATCCATTCTCCTATTGAAGGGTATCTTGGTAGCTTCCAAGTTTGGGCAGTTTCGAGTAAAGCTGCTATAAACATCTATGTGCAGGTTTTGTGTGGACGTCAACGTTCAGATACTTTGGGTAAATGCCAAAGAGTGTGATCGCTGGATTGCAATGTAAGAATATGTTTAATTTTGTAAGAAACTGAAACTGTCTTCCACAGTGGCTGTACTGGTTTGCATTCCCCCAATAATGAATGGGAGTTCCTGTTTTTCCACATCCTCAACCAGCATTTGGTGTTGCTACTGTTAGAGATTGTCTATTCTAATAGGGGGTGTGTAGTGGTAGCATATTGTGTGAATTTGCATTTCCTTGGTGACCTATGGTGTGGGCCTTCTTTTCGTATGCTTCTTTGCCATCTGCATATCTTCGTTTGTTTAATATTTTTTTAATGTTTATTTATTTTTGAGAGAGAGAGACATTGCAAGTGGGTGGGAGAGGGGCAGAGAGAGGGGGAGACACAGAATCTAAAGCAGGCTCCAGGGTTCTAAGCAGTCAGCACAGAGCCGGACATGGGACTTGAACTCATGAACACTGAGATCATCACCTGAGCTGAAGTCAGATGCTTAACCGACTCAGACACCCATGTGCCCCTGCATATCTTGTTTAGTGAGGTTTTTGTTAAGATCTTTTGCCCATTTTTTGATAAGATTATTTCTTTTCTCATTTTTGAGTTTCAAGAGTTCTTTGTAAATTTTGGATGATACACGTTTTGCCAGATGTGTCTTTCGCAGATATTTTCTCCTATCTGTGACCTGTCTGACTCTCTTGACAGCATCTTTCACAGAGTAGAAATTGTTTATTTTAATGAAATCTAGCTTATCTATTCTTTCTTTCATGTATTGTACATTTGGCATCGTACCTAAAAAAGTCCTTGCCAAACTAAAGGTCATCTCGATTTTCTTCTATGTTATCTTTTAGAAGTTTTGTAGTTTTACATTTATGTTTAGATTTGTGATCCACTTTGAGTTATCTTTGGTGAAGGGTGTGAAGTCTGTGTCTAGATTCGCTTCTTTCCATATGTATGTCCAGTTCTAGCACCACTTGTTGAGAAGGCTGTCTTTGCTTCATTGTGTTACCTTAGCTCCTTGGTCAAAGATCAGTTGATTATATTTATGTAGGTCTGTTTCTGGGCTCTTTGTTCCATTGGTTTATCTGTCTGTTCTTTTGCCAATACCACACTGTTTTGATTACTTTCAGTAAATCTTGAAGTCAGGTAGTGTCAGCCCTCCAACTTTGTTCTTTTCCTTTAATATCATGTTGGCCTTTCTGGGTTTTTTGCTTCTCCACATGAAGTTAAGGACCAACTCATCAATATCCACAAAATAACTTGTTGGGATTTTTATTGGAATTAAATTGAATCTATAGGTCAAATGGGGAAGAATTGACATGACAGTATTCCTATCCATGAACATGGAGCATCTCTCCATTTATTTAGTTCTTTTTTGATTTCTTTTATCAGTTTTGTAGGGTTTCTCATGTAAGTCAATACCTATTTTGTTAGATTTGTACTTAAGCATTTTATTTTAGAGGGTACTATTGTTAGTGGTATTGTGGTTTAAAAAATTTTTTTATTGAAGTATAATTGATATATAACATTATTAGTTTTAGGTGTACAACCTAATGGTCCAATATTTGTGTATATTATGAAATGATGATCACATAAGGTTAGAGAGAGAGAGAATGAATAAATATCCCAGGCAGACTCACACTGCCAGCACAGAGACCGATGCAACTTTTAAATATGCAATACAGTATTACTAACTGTTACTGTGGTCACATGGTACATACTACGTCCTTATTGGTATTGTGTTTTTAACTTCAGATTCCACTATTTATTCCTGGTATGTAGGAAAGCAGTTAACTGTTACACATCAACTTTGTGTCCTATGACCAGATAAATAACTTTTAAGATATTTCTAGCATTGTACAATACCAGTGGAATAGCTTTTTGTAAAATTGTCAACTGCACCTCAGTATATACATTTTTTTTTTAACTCTTTCAGGTACAGAGACATCCACCAATCTCCACCAAAAACTCTGTTACCACGTGTTGGGGACCGATCAGTCAGAAGATGTTTTGTGTGCTGAGTTTCCTGATGAGCCCAAATGGATGGGTGGAGCTGAGGTATTGTGCTGTGAGATTGCCTCACAAAACGATGTCGCATGAATTGTGTCTGTAAATACTCTTGTTGCATGATCTTTATGGATAAGTCCTGTGAGTGAATATTCTCTTAAAAATATTGGTATTCAAACTGACTTTTAGTAATGAAGGTGATAAACCTTTTAACTGCAACCTCCACATAAAACTTTAATATCATACCTGCTTATGCTAAAACATGTAAAAGTACAGAATCACATAAAGCAAAACACGAATGTTTTGAAATTCAGAATCTTATTACTCAGAGTCGAGGAGAATATCCGTCCAAAAATTTTCTTTGCTTAAGTGAGAATGTGGGGGGAGACAGTGTGTGTTTTCCTTTTTACACAGCTTCCTTCTTCATGCATATCTTATTCACCTTTTACATTGAAATGTATATTTTTGGACATTTTTCCCATCATATAGATAGTACATGTATTCCTTGGGGGTCTTGACCATAACCAACTGTATTGAAGTCTATGAAGTTACTGGCCCAGATTTTACTCTGTATGTTGAGAATCAACTGTGGAAAAACTTAGAGGTACTTGGAGTAAAAATTTAACTCTTGTTAGTTCATTTCTGGATACTGAGAAATAATTTTTAAATGAAAAATGCATTCTGAGTGTTTTGATATAGGTGGGCTCTCAGCCCTTTTTTTTTTAAATTTATGTTTTTTATTTGTTTTTTAGAGACAGAGAGAGACAGTGTGAGTAGGGGAGGGTCAGAGAGAGAGGGAGATACAGAATCTGAAGCAGGCTCCAGGCTCTGAGCTAGCAGTCAGCACAGAGCCTGATGTGGGGCTCAAACCCACAAACTGAGATCTGACCTGAGCCAAAGCCGGACGCTTAACCGACTGAGTCACCCAGGCGCCCCTGTCAGCCCATTTTTAATGGGAATGAGAAATCACTAGAAAGTCTTTACCCCATGGAGCCACTTACCTTTCTTGGTAAAAAAGGAACATTTTATATTTGAACTTCAGCCCATGGATCTGATTTATTGGGGGATAGAATAGGAATTCACAGTATTTGAGTTCATGTGCATTAATATACCTTATTGCAAGTTGTCCTTATATTTATTTGTTTCGTTTCCCTAGACCAGGGGTTGGCAGACGATTGCCTGCCTTCAGGCCAAACCTGGCCTTCTGCCAGCTTCTGTAAATGTAATTTTGTGGGAACACAGGGAACACAGCCACACCATTTCTTATGTACTGTCTGTGGCTGCGTAGTTGCCACAAACAGCCCCATGGCCCACAACACTGAAAACACTTTCTGGCCCTTCATAGAGAAAAACTTGTCAGACTTTAATGCAGTGTGTTACACGTGCATTACATTCCCTGCAACTGTGTCCTTTTTTCATGCTTTTTCTTTCTCACTTAAGTGCCACCCCCCCATGATCTTTCCTTCTGTAGTTGCTATTGTCATTTTTCTCACATATTTGTTTTTAATGACTTTTCTGACTCTATTTGTAGATTGCTTCTACTGTTTTCTTCTTAGTTCAGCCTCTCCTACATAAGTCTTCTATTTACTGTGGATAATAGGTGTTTGTTTATAAAATAATATACATCTTTTACATGTCATCCAAGTATAACAATTAGGGAGATAAATATGCTACCCCAAAACATTTTAATGTCAGGTCACATGTTTCTCTTTACTTTTTTGTGTGGGGAGGTATTGATGGGGAAAATCTAAAATAATATATTTTAATACTCAGTTTTATTCCCTCTGGATTCTTCATAAAATCAAAGACATACTCTCCTAGAGAAATTCTTATACTTCAAAGCTAATAATTTCATTATGGCAGAGCTATTTTAATTAAGGTCAGCTTATTTGGTTGATACAATAACATGGGTACTAGAAATAAATGCCAGAATATTTATATGATTTATCATAGTGGTCTAAAAGGAAACAAGCTTCATAGTAAAATACACATGCTACTCAAGTCTCTTGGATCCCTCATAGCATTTGGATGAAGCAATTAGATTTTTCTTTTCCTTTAAGTTTATTTATTTTTGGGGGAGGAGAGAGAGAGAGAGACGGAGAGCAGGGGAGGGGTAGAGAGAGAATCCACACCATCAGCGTGGAGCCCAATGCAGGGCTCAAACTCACAAACTGAGATCATGACCTGAACTGAGATCAAGAGTCAGACTTTTAACCAACTCAGCCACTCAGGCACCCCAATTTTTTCTTTTTAAAAAAAATTGTAAAATATAACAAAATTTACTAGTTTAATCATTTTTTTTTTAAGTTTATTTTTGAGAGACAGAGAAAGACAGTGTGAGCCAGGGAGGGTCAGAGAGAGAGGGAGACACAGAATCTGAAGCAGGCTCCAGTCTTTAAGCTGTCAGCACAGAGCCTATCGCGGAGCTCAAACCCACGAACTGTGAGATCATGACATAAGCTGAAGTCGGAGGCTCAACTGAGCCACCCAGGTGCCCCTGGTTTAATCATTTTTAAGCATAGAGTTAAGTGGCATGAAGTACATTCATGCAACTATCACCAGTATCCATCTCCAAAACTTTTTTCAGTTTGCAAAACTGAAACTGGACATTCTAAACAGTAACTCCCTGGCTGTCTGGCTCTCCCATGCCCTGACAACCATCAGGCTACTTTCTGTCTCTCTATGTTGGACTACTCTAGGTACCTCATCTAAATGTCATCATACAGTACCTGTCCTTTTGTAACTTGGCTCTTTGACTTAGTCCTCAGGTTCATCCATGTTGCAGCATGTGTCAGAATTTCCTTCCTTTTTATGGTTGAATAATATTCCATGGTGTGTATCTACATTTTATTCATTCATCTGCCAATGGGTCCTTGGGGCATTCTGTAGCAGTATCGTGAGTGATGCGGCTGTGAGCAGCCAGCTTTTAGAAATACAGTGAAGATCTATCACCTATGTATTTAATGTATGTATATTCAGTTCTATTGGGCAAGTGAAAAGAAAAGCAGATTTAAACAGTTGAGGTGGTCCTTCTATTCATTAAAAAGATGTTCACTCTGTAAATTGTCTGATATAATTTTATCAAAGCCTTGCAAGGGAGGTGATCATTCTATCCCACGGACAGAGTAAAATGCCTGCTAGAGACATTAGCTTGCGAGTCCATGACTGAAACTGCCTACTGAGTGTGTGAGACTCCACAGCCTGTTTCTTCCTAACCACATGCGCTTGGCCTCTTTGCTTAAAAAGGAAAGAGGTCTCGCAAAAACAGCAGCAATAATTGTTGAAAGGATGGCAGTGACTGAAGGTATACATCTGTACTGCGCAGAGGTACTAAAGTTGTTAAAAAAGAAAAACGGAAGGGACCTATAGGGTGAGTCCTAAGGAACTTGATACTGGATCAGAGCCTCACTAGTGTATTATGCAGAGGCGGTGTGCACGAGAGCAAGCGGGTGTAGTAAACACAAGTGATGTGGTTTTCCTCGACGCGTCTGCCGGGGGAGTCTCATTAAGAGAGGTGCCTCCCGCCACTCGCCACTCGGTAGCGTTGGTTGCTTTGTAACCAGGCAGCAGTGCCTACACCACACTGCTCTTTCACTTTTTGTGGAATTGCTTTTAGGATCGTCATTTTGAACCTAGTGTTTGGTTAATGCCTTCAGCACTGTCACAGCGTCTGAGCGGATAGCCGGTGTTACGGTGATGGTATGCTGTAACACAAAGTAGGTTTTATTCTGGTCCTGTGCATGTAGCCCTGGGTACATTGTTTCTCTCCAGATGTGTTTCCTTCACTTCCTCCAGGGCTTTTTTAGCTCTGAAAGGCTGTGGCTAGAGGATTTAGCACAACATCTCATAGACACTGAGGCAGGCTTCCTGGGCGAGGTGGTGGCTGCTGGATGTGCGAGCAGTTTGGGCGTTGTGGGTGTGGCTGGAGGGTAGGGTAGGTGGCTGAGTGTGCGGATATGTGTGAATTTCTTTGGTGAGCTGCCATCCTCCTCCTTTGGGCTGCTGCAATCCAGGGGCACTGAGGACTTCCCTTTTATCCTGATACTGCCTCCTTAGGACTCTTCCTTCACAGATAGCTCCTCTGCCTTCCTGCAGGGACAGGTCTCTCTTTGCTTGAGCAGTCCATTACCTGTAATCAGGAAGCAGCTTTAGTTTTTCCTTTGTCGCCTGTGACAGAACCTCTCTCCAGGACAACTGACTTTTGTCCAACAGAACCCATAGCATTCTGGATGCTTTTGGGTCTTAGAACTGTCACTAAAGATCCATTGTAGTCTACAGCAAAGTCTCTCTAGTTGACATGCTTCTTCCCTCTCCTCTCTCAGGTTTGGTGAGCACATGGGGGATGTGCATGGGGGGAAGGACTACTTAACCCCTGGTTGGTGGTTTACTTGTTTTTTTTCCCATACAAAGACTTTATTAAAGGAACCTCAAACTAGCAGCCCAAATAATCCATCATGAAGTGCATGAATGAACTAATTGTGGTACATCTCTATGATGGAATACTACTTAACAGTAAAAAGGAACAAACTGTTGATACACTTAACAGTAGGGATGAATCTCAGTTATGTTCAGTGAAAGAAGCCAGAAAAAAGGAGTACACAGTGTTGGATTCCATTTGTAAAACGCGCTAGGAAATGCAGACTGGTCTATAATGGCACAAAACAGATCAGTGGTTGGGGACAGGGTTGGGGAACGAGAGGGAGGGAATATGAAGGGGCAGAAGGGAACTTTGGAGGACGATCACACTGGAATATTGGAATTGACGTTGTACAGGTGAGGCCGTTCCCAGCAATGACAGTGACCTCCAGGTATCTCCCCTCGGTTATTGGTCATGGTTAGTTTAGAGTTAGAGGAGGGCAACAGGATTCCTGCTCCTCCGGAGACGTTTGCCAGTGTCTCCACGCCACAGTCTAGGTGCCGGCTCCCTGGTGGCATCATTTTGTAGTGAGATCCCTTCAGGTCTGTTCTCTGATGTGAGCAATGAACTCTCTGGCTCACGTTTGGGCTGCCTCCCCAGGTGTCTGCTCCCAGCAGGGTTCCATGGAGATCGTGCCTCTCTGCAGCTGCCCTCTTCCATCCTTATTCTGCAGGGTCCTTTCAGGATGACTGGAGGCCGGCCACCTTCCGGTGCCTCTCGTTCCAGGGAAAGTGACATCCAGAGCTTACTCCATCCTGGAAGGTGGGTGGTGGTCGCCACTGTTCTTTCTCCTCCCCTGCCAGCCAAAGACCACCAGCCCTCAGTCCCTGAAGGTCCCTTGCACCCCTGGGAGTAACGTGAAATATGCTTAGCATTTGTCTTCGAGGGACAGTGGTGTCAGTTATTTAATATAGACTGTGAGGCTTTAGTTGGAAGGCAGGATTGTGGGAGAATAGAAATTGTCACGTTTTAGAAGGTTCTACTGGATCAGAAAAAAAAAATTTATTTTAAAGTGATTCCCAGAGCATTGGAGAGGGTGGGAGGGGAAACAAGGAAATCAAGTATTTTGAGGCACTTTTCCCAGCAGAGGGTGCTCTAGAATGAAGATTCTGAAAATGTATCAAGTACCTTTAGGAAGGATTAATGAGAAAATGCCCAGCCTCTTTGTGACCATCTAGCTGAATTCTATATTGAGAACCCAATTCTGTCATAACTAATTCTTAAAAAAAGAATTCCTTTTTATAAAGGTAATCCTAAACTTAATGTTTATCACATATTCCTATTATCACATATTCCTATTGCCATTCTTATATGTTCAGTTGTGATTCCTAATAATTCAAATATGTGTATATTTGTGTCAATGTTTATATATTATATGCATATTGTACAGGAATTATAAATGTATGTATATGTTGCACCATTTTATATATACATATATTATACATATATGTTATACAGACATTAACATGTGAGGTCACTGCCTGATGCTCGAGTCTGCGGGCACAAAGCCAGTATTAGTTTCCTTACCCTCCCTTCCCCTGCTGAGGTCCAGGCACATGAAGACCCTCGAGGCCTTCGTGCGTCCAGCTTTGCCTTCTGAAACATACACGGTAACGTCCAGTTGTCCGTCAGGGAAGGCTGCCTCACCTGACCCGCCCTCATTGGATAGTTTGGACTTGGAGCAGTAATTGTCCAGCACCTTCTTCCTGGTCAGCCGGTTCCTGCATTCATTCCCCACACTCCAGGCCCAGTGAGCCGTTGCCCTGGATCGTCACTGTGCTGGGGCCAGGCGTACTCAGGAGCAGAGCCGGGCATGCGCGGGCCTTTTGCAGGATGTTTTGTT
The DNA here is from genome assembly GCF_006229205.1 of Suricata suricatta. NCBI lineage: Eukaryota > Metazoa > Chordata > Mammalia > Carnivora > Herpestidae > Suricata > Suricata suricatta. Next base: position 90,770,283 of record NC_043706.1, on the reverse strand, counting down.
GCAGTAAACTATTATGTGTAAACATTTTTAAGTGTTACTCAGGGGCTTTAGGGGCTCATGACACAGTTTCCACCATGTTCAGTTTGTGTGTCATTTTAAAGGGACTGTTGTCCTCTTGACTTAACCTCAGTAATCTGGCTGGAGGCTGTCAGCATGTGTTCTTGGTGAGCCTTCATTTCCTGGTGCTGTACCAGAGAGCCATGCACTCTCTGCTAGCTCCCAGCGACTGAGGATTCCCTCTCTTCATCCCGGGAGTGGCCAAGCGGTTGTCTTTATATCAGTTCCGGGGTGGATTCCTAACCGGACTGCGCATCCATGGCTCATCACCTGTGTCCTCTCTTTCATCAGCACTGCATGGCGTGATAATATCCATCGTGCTGACTAGCGTGCGGGAAAATCCCAGCAGCATGGTTGGGAAGAAAAGTCAGGAAACCACACAAAAGACCTGAATGTGAGTAAAAAGCTAGAAAGTGGTGCTGCTCTATATACATGAAACAGCTCCTGACAGGAGTTAGTTGGTTTATGTAGTAGTAGTAGTAGTAGTAGTAGTAGTAGTAGTAGTAGTAGTAGTAGGGTTGGATTTGCTGATCAGTCACTTCTCACCTGACCCCTATCGGTTCTTAAGGGAGAAAAGAAAACCAGCAGTAGATTCTTAAGCAACCAAGCTTCTCTCCCCAGAGGAACAACCAGGTGGATTGGAAACAGTGGCAGCTGGGTCGTGTAGACCCACATTGCTCATTTTACTCTGACTGCGTTTTCTTTTCCTAGAGTTTTCTGTCACATCTGTTTGTGGCGTATTGAGGAACACATCATATAGTATTTGGGTTGATTTCTGTTATTCCCCCCACTGCTGTAGCACCACACTGTTGTGGGAAAGCTGCGTATCCTGATTTAATGACTACTTGTTGCAAAATGTTTTTGTGAACACATATCACATGAGTTTATGACTACTCCTGTTGTTCTGTATAACACCATCTCCTATTCTTATTACAAATCCCTAGGAGTTCCATAAGTGAAAAGACATGCATATGTGTAGATGATAGTGTGATATTTAAAAGTTTTCATAGATTAAGTTTTGGAAACATACTTAATATTAAAGAGATGATGTTATGATTCACAACTATTATGAAAGGAATCCAAGGGAGACTGAAATAAAATTGATACATTTTTCCTGCTCTGAAGGCACATGATTAACTCTCAAAGCTATTAAAATCCATTTTTACTCCTTTTGTTAACTTTCCAGACAATTTTAAGTCTCACTGCTTTTTAGAATCCTTTTTTTATATACACAATTCTTTTATCATAATACATAAAAAGAATACTTTCCCCAGTTTGAAAAAGTGCACATAGGTTCAAATTATTAAAAAAAAAAAACCTTTCTTTACTGCTTCTTGGGTCCTAAACGAAAATTATTATATGTACCAAAGAAATGTCATGTCTGTGGAAATTTGGTTATTAACACAAGACCACATGGAACTCAGTAGCTCTAGCATAAGATAGTTCATGAGTTGTTCTTTGAAAACGGGAATTTGTTTGATGAAAGTCCACATATTCTCTGTATATAAATATTGGCTATGTGTCCTGTCATTTTGAAAGACAACTTTGTAGATAAATGATTGGGAGTTGAAAACATTAATAAGTGATCTTCTGTCCATTTTCTCCTGACATGAGATGAAGAAAAGCTAGTTGATTCGGGTCTTTGGAAAGCCCATGTGTTCCAATTGTACAGCTTTGAGAACGAGAGTAGCCAAATCTAGTGACTTCAAAATTTTTATGATGCTAGTAATAATAATACAGGTTTATTGCCTAAAATATAAGCATCCCATTCTCTGGAGAAACTATCATTGTCATATAAGTTCTATTTCACACTCATTTCTGTAAATGAACAGATGGTAAAGCTGATGACATCTTATAAATACAGAGCAGACTGACCCAGACTCTGGTCTGAATGGATCACCATCACACCTACACGAGACATTAACTGAAGATATGTCATAAAAACATATTATTTGGGACTAGATTCCCCTGAGCTGCATTCTGGTTGCCGTGTGTTTCCCTAAATTTGTGATGTTAATGGCTCCTGGGTTTGTGGGAATTCTATTCCTGAAAGTGCTGAGTCACGTGAATTTTGTGTTTGTTAGAGCAGCATATAACATAACAGAATAAACTAGAATACTCCATCTTACAGTTTGAATGATGTTTGTCAGGTGGGCCCTAGGGCGTAATGGTCAGCGCTCTGGACTTTGAATGATGCCTGTCAAGGGTTTCCTTGACAAATATTACTATCTCAGTGCAGCTTAGTACCACAATATACACAATTAAAACTCCTTAGTGAATTAATGTGGCTTCTTCAGTGAAAGTATAAAGTCTGACAACCCCATACCTTATGCCCTTTTGATAAATATCACTGAGTATGGCAGTTGTTACTGGGTACCCTCTTCAAAAACAGAAACCCACACGTAACAAGTTTTCTGCAATTAGTATAAAATATGTCAAGATGAGAAACCACAAAAGTTAGAGGGGAACACTTCTTTCCACACTCCTGTGACTTCCTTGTTTGGGAATTTTCCTGGATCAGGGCTTCTCCTGGGCTAGATATGAGGGAGGTTGGGAGTTCTCAACCTAGTTCATTGACAGCCCTGAGCCACATTCTTCAGTGAGTATCTTATCAGAGATCAACCTGATAATCTGGTTCTGCATCTGCTGACTCGTTTCAGTTTTAGCTGATGAACTGGGAGAAATGCATTGCCTGTTGGGCCTGACCAGGGACTGTGCGGAAGCACAATGGTTGTGGGCTGTGCTAGTTTACACACTGTGTGTGTGCAGGGTGTTGTGCCTTGCATGCTGTCACAGGTCAGGTTCCTGGGGAAGCAGACTCGCAGGTTTAATGGGAGTGCTTCGGAAATCTCTGTGTGTGCTGGGGAGTGAGAGCAGAAGAGAGGGGGCTGAACCATGTGCAGTCATTACAAAAAGACCTCAGCCAGTCCTGCAGGGAGCCTTCCAGTTGGGTTGGCCTTTAGTATTTTCTTGACTGAGGGCTGAGGGGTCAGAGCCTGTATACACTTGCATTAATCAGTCATTGCCTGTGGGAAGAGCCTCAAAGAATTTGTGACCTTGGGAAAGGTGGTTCTCTCCAACCTGAGGACAGCCCTGAAGATTCTTAGCTGAGCCTCCCAGCACCCGACCGACCACGCATCCACTGTACATGCTGATGTCTGTTGGCAGGATGTGCACTTGAGAATGAGTTTATGTAGCTCATGTCAAGTACGGCCCTATGAGCCAGGTAGCTATACCAGTGAAGCGGTTGTGAGAAGGTAGAATGCAAGCAATCATTTTGAGGGGAATTCTATTTCTCTTTTAGAAGAGAGATCTCTTTTGGAGGCCATCCCACCCCCAGAGGCTCCTCAGATCTCCTTTTTCTCCAGCTTCCCTCCCTGTTAGCTGCATTCTCTGCACTCCTGCCGTCCTTTGCACCAGCGCTGTGTAACGTTCATCAGTGTGCGTGCCTGTGTCCGCCTCCCACTGGAGCGTGAGCCCTGTTGGTATGTGTGTTTCAGAATCTGGCCAGCAGCGGCAGACTCTCAGTAGATATTAGGTGAATAAACAGCCTCAGCTCTGACTCCCTGAATACTGGATGGCTGTGTTTAGTGGCACATTAGTTAAATCACGTCTTTGGGAAAGGAGATGGCAGGTTGGCTGACCCCTTGACTTTCCTGTGAAAACTGGCCACTCTGGTGACATTAGCCGTCTCCAGCCCCGCCCACCCAGAAGCAAGAGGTGGTGGCTGGGCTGGCTTTTGCATTTGTTTCTGTCTGTCAAGATTCTCCTGGATATGGATAATGAAAAACTAAATGGTAAAGAATGGTTATTTATGGGGGCTCCTGAGTGGCTCAGTCAGTTAAGCCTCTGACTTCAGCTCAGTTCATGATCCTGCAGTCTGTGAGTTTGAGCCCCGTGTTGGGCTGTGTGCTGACCACTGGGAGCCTGGAGCCTGCTTTGGATTCTTTCTCTCCCTCTCTCTGTGCCCCTCCCCTGCTTGGGCTCTGTCTCTCTGTCTCTCAAGAATAAATAAACTTTAAAAATAATTTTTAAAAAAAGAATGATACCTTTCACATCCCTGTTGGTATTCTGTGAAATGCAGTTAGTTACTGGATTTAATATCCACAAATGTAAATACTTGACTTACAGTGATTCTTTGAATTTTTTTGTTAATTAGTATTTATTTGTATGAAAGGTAGGTTTTCATGAAGTAAAGTCATTTTGACTTAAGGAAAAATTAGTTAGAAACAATATAGAAATAAAGTAGAAGGAAGCTGTGAAGGCAGAGATTTAAGAATTATATATTCCAGAAATGGCCAAACCAGCCTTCTCCCAGCCTTGTTGCAACAAGTCAGTGCTTTCGAATCAAATTAACTGCTTCCAGAGAACACAGTTATTCTTGCTGGTATCATATTATTTAAAGAAAAAAACCCAATATTTTGTGAACTGGAATTTACCATGTTTCATGAAGGCCTGATCGGACCCTTGGCTCACCTGCTTTTCTGTTTTCTTTTTATGTGGCTTTCAGAAAAGTTACTTTTTTTCTGTTGACAATTAAGTGTCCTCTTCAACAGTGTTTTTCTCTTTTCCTCCCAATAAGCTCCAAAATTCATTTTTAAAACTACTTCGCAGTTAGAATGAGACGCCCTGGTTAAATACATGTTGTTACAACTTGAGTGGATGAAGGTGTGCTTCTAATCTGTATATTTTGGGGCAACAATGACACTTGTAAATGATTTTGAAATCTGAGACCTTGAGCATCTGAAAACTCAGAGTTGTTTCCAGTCAGCAGAGTTGTTTAGTGGCCATGAAACATCACTGGGCTGTGGCGAAGAGAGTTACAGTGAAAAAGAGAGACTTACTTGGCATCCCAACAGCAATGTACCCTGGGGCTTCCCGCCTTAGGTTAAATGTAAACTGCTACAATGTTTAGCCCAGCCAGAAGTGCTGAGAAAAACTCTTTAGATGTGCTTGAGACACAGCTTTCATCAGAGGTTGGGTGTGATGCTGGCCGTGAGTTTTACTGCCCTGTCTGTTGGCTGAGTCACTAAGTTAACCATCATTTATGATTGCGATACTGTGACTTCAAGCACTAATCTGTAAAAATTCTGTCTTGATTTAAAGGATAAGAAAACAAAGTTCTGAAGTATTAATGAGGCTGCTTTTCATTACATTTAATACAGTTATGATTGTAAGGTTGCTTGATATTAATATAAGACCATTTAAAAATGAGGCGGAACTAAAATTCTAGTCATGAGTTTATTTGCTATATATTTGAAAAAAGGAAATATGTAAAAGCCTAGAAATCGGATATATAACTCCTAAAGCAGTCAAAGAAGGGACAGTGTTCATAAGGAAATTTATATTAGGGGTGCCTAGGTAGCTTAGTTACGTGTCCAACTCTTGATTTTAGTTCAGGTCGTGATCTTATGGTTATGAGATTGAGCCCCATGTTGGGCTCTGTGCTGAGTGTGGAGCCTGCTTAATATTTTTTCTTCCTCAAGGGGAGGCTGGGTGGCTCCATTGTTTAAGCGTCCGACTTCAGCTCGGGTCATGATCTCAAGATTTGTGGGTTCAAGCCCACATCAGGCTCTGGGTGGAAAGCTCCGAGCCTGGAGCCTGCTTTGGATTCTGTGTCTCCTCTCTCTGCCCCGCCCTCGCTCGTGCTGTTTCTCTCTCAAGCGCACACTCGCTCTCTCTCACTCTCTCACTCTCTTGCTTTCTTGCTCTCTCTCAAAAGTAAACATTTTTTAAAATGTTCCAAAAAATTTTTTTAAAGATTTTTTTTCTCCCTCTCTCCCTACTCTCCCAGCTTGCTTGTGTTCTCTTTTGCTCTCTCAAAAAAAAAAAAATTTTTTTTAATACAATATGAAGAAGAAAGAAGGGGAAAGCAAGGTGAATAGAAATAGTCAAAATTAAGAACATGGAAGCCAGTACATCAGCAATAACAATTAATGAAAATGGAATACAGATTCTGAAGTTGGGTTTGTTTAAACTCAGTCAAATCGAATGTTCATTTGCAAGAGACACACTTAAAACATAATGACAGATAAGCTGGAAATATAGTGAGGATGAGAATGGAGAAAAGAATTAATGGAAATCAGAAATTTATGTAAGGATTATCCAAAAATGGTTGATGATCCCTGAAAAGACTATAAGGAGCCCAGCAAAAAATAGAGGAGAATGTACCTAGAGTCATTCAATACTATGTATAGTTTGTGGCAAAAACCCATACAGCAAAGTATGATTCATGTTTGTTAAAGAAACTGTGTCTGAACTCAGAAAAAAAAAATTCACCAGGAAAGAGCAGCCAAATTGAACACGATTTTTTAGAATATTTGATGAAACTCTAACTTACTTGGAATCTTGCTTCTGCTTCACAAGTACAAATTATGTCTGTGCTTTTAAGTGATTTTTTTCTCTGAGAAAGCGATGTTTAACTTAAGACATCCAGTGTGCTGCCAGGTGTTTAAAACAATGGACATTTTAGACATGCATAGCTGTTATGGTTAATTTATAAATGCAAAGAACTAGATGGAAAAACAGCTGGTCTACCAAAATGACCCTGTAGATAGAAAGTGGATGGACATTTTTAGCGAGCTGGAGTCTAATGCCTAGCTGCTGTTAGTAAGTAAAATCCTAAGTGTTGCATGCTCAGACACTCTTGTCTAGATGACATTTGGCACGGTATTATCACATTGCACTGATAGAAGGAATCAGCGTCTGTGGGCGTGATGGGAGCAATGGAACAAGTCAAAGTGAACTTTTGACAGTTTCAGCTCTACATGAAAGAAAAGAAGCATGGCCCAAAGGCTGCAGGTAGTTCACGGAAGGATTACTGGAATAGAAAACAAACAGTAAAAATATCTTCCTGTGTAATGGGACAGAAGGAAATATGTTGTTATGTTTTTTATTAGTCATGGGTACCCTCTTTTAAATTAGTTGTATATTAATTACATTATTAATTATTTTTTTTTAAAAATGTTTATTTATTTTTGAGAAAGCACAAGCAGGGGAGGTGGAGAGAGATAGGGAGACACAGAATCTGAAGCAGGCTCCAGGTCTTGAGCTGTCAGCACAGAATCCAACGCAGAGCTTGAACCCACAAACCGTGATATTATGATCTGAGCCGAAGTCAGATGCTTAGCCGACTGATCCACCCAGGTGCCTCTACATTCTTAATTCTTAGATCTGTGTATTTCAGTCCTGTACAATAATATACTCTAAAAACGTGTAATTAGCCAATCAAGAATTAAAAATGAATTATAGGGGCACCTGGTGGTTCAGTCAATTGAACATCTGAGTCTCAATTTAATCTCAGGTCATGATCTCACAGTTTGTGAGTTCAAGTCCCGCGTTGGGCTCTGCACTGACAGCATAAAGCCTGCTTGGGATTCTCTGTCTCCCTTTCTCTCTCTCCTCCTACCCCTGCTTGTGCTCCCTCTCACTCTCTATCTCCCTTCCCCCACAAAATAAATATTATTTTAATGAGTTAAAAACATTTTAAAAAACAGTTATTTGCTTCTGGCCATGACTGTGTAACCTAGATCAGCTGCCCTGCCCTAAACATCTAGAAAACTATACAAAACAGAGCAGTTGTTTGCAGATATTGGTCAGCAGGCATTGCTGGACTGTCCTGTGTACGAGAGACAAGTCCTGTGATTGCCCCGTATTTCTGCCTTTCTGGAGCTATTTTCTGGCATCTGGCACAAGGAAGGAGGATCCCACAGAGTACCGCTGTCTCACTGAGCTTAGTATCCAAAGAATTCAGGATGACCGAAGCCACCGGAATTTGTAGGCAGAGTACCAAAAGGAGGGAACTACCACTAAGTCCCCGAAACCTTCATTGGTATCTATCCCGTTGTGTCTTTGCAGACTGCTAAGCAGTACATGCATCGGATGAAACTTGGTGAATCAAGCTTGAACCACTACCAGTACTTTAACAGGTCTGAGAGACTGTCACTTTCTGGCCAAAGTACAAAGACCTTGTGAACATCTGGGGTGTTCACCAGTGACCCCAGAAAGGCCATGCCTTCGCAATAAGGGTGTAGATGTTTCTCAGCAAAGCTTGAAAACAAGCTCTGAGGGATCAAGCTGACCCACTAACATATTAACTGCCTCAGAACTTTTTAAAGGAAGGCAAAAACAAAACACTAAAAAAAAATCCAGACAACATTCAAAATGTGTAGAATCCAAGTTTTAAAAGTTGCAAATGTTTAAAGAAGCAGAAAAATGTGATGTATAATCAGGGAAAATAGTAGCCAATGAAACAGATCCACAAATGACAGGCAAGAGAACAAGCAGAGACTTTTAAAAAACTGACTGAGAGGCGCCTGGGTTGCTCAGTTGGGTAAGCCTCAGACTTCGGCTCAGGTCAGGATCTCACAGTTCATGGGTTCGGGCCCCACATAGGGCTCTGTGCTACAGCTCAGAGCCTGGAGCCTTCTTCTGATTCTGTCTCCCTCTCTGCCCGTCCCCCACTCAAACTCTGTCTCTCTAAAATGTGAAAAAAAATTTTTTTAAAACGGTTATAAAGTAATTTTTAAAGGATTTGAGAAAATGTTAATATAATGAGCAAAGAAATAAAAAATTTTAATTGAACCAAACATTCTTCTAGATGTGAAAATAAACCATCTGAACCAAAAAATGCTCTGCATGGGCTTAGATACTACAAAAATGTCAGTGAATTTGAAAACAGCACAATTGAAGATAAACCAAAAAGAGAAAAGACTGACCTATGGGGCAGTGCTAAGTGATTTAACCTTGTGTATCTACAGTCCTGCAGTAGAGGTGGGGGGACACAAAAATATAAAGAGGAAAATAACAGCCAAAAGTGCTACAAATTTGATAAAGTAGACAAGCCCACAGATCCAAAATGCTCAACAGATCTCAAGCAGGCTACTATAGCAAAGCCCATTATTAATTAATTTGCATAAAAACCTAGGATAATTTAAAAAATCTTAAAAGCAGCCAAACAAGAAAACACAAAATTACATACAGTGAAAAAAAGTAGGACATGACTTCTCATCTGAAACAATGCAAGGCAAAAGAGAATGGAAAGATACTTTCTTAGGCCTACCTTGACTCCCATATTTAAATAATACAGTTCCTCTCCCCACATCTTGCCCCTTACCTGTACCTGTTCGTGTTCTCCATGGCATTCATCATTTTGTAATATGCTACATAATTCCATATTTATCTCCTCCAGTAGAAAGTAGTATTTTTTTCCTGATTTGTTCACTGATGTATCTTTAAACATCTTGCACATATTGGCTGCTTAGCAAATATTTGTTGAGAGAACATAGTAACAGCTGTCGGTAAGTGTGTTAGGATTCTCCAGAGAAACCGAACCAACAGTATATACCTATAGAGAGCAAGATTTATTTTTAAAGAACTGGCTAATGTGATTGTGAAGGCTTGACAAGTCCAAAGTCTTGAAGGGTAGGTGAGCAGGCTGGAAATCCTGAGTTTTCAGTTGGAGTGCAAAGGCGGAATTCCTTTTTGCTTGGGAAGGTCATTAAAGCCTTGAGGACTGATTGGATGAGGCATACTCACATTATGGAGGGTGATCACCTTTAAGAGTCCACCAGTGTAAATGTTCATCTCATCTAAAACACATTCACGGGGGCTCAGTCAGTTGAGTGTCCGGCTTCAGCTGAGGTCATGATCTCACAGTTCATGGGTTTAAGCCCCGTGTCGGGCTCCGTGCTGACAGCTCAGAGCCTGGAGCCTGCTTCAGATTTTGGGTCTCCATCTCTCTGCCCCTCTCCGCTCACACTCTTTCTCTCTCAAAAACAAACAAACAAACAAAAACTCCTTCACAGAAATATCCACAATAATGTTTGGCAAAGTGTGTGGGTACTGTGGTCTAGCCAAGTTGATGTGTAAAGTCAGGCATCACAGCAGGATGCAGAAAAGCGGGAGCTGTTACGCACTGCGAAATGTAAGGTATAAGTTGGTATGGCCTCCTTGGAAAATAATTTGGCGACGTCTAAGAGAGTTGAGTGTGTGCCTGTCTTACCGCTGAGCAAGTTTACTTCTAGTTACACCTCCGGAAACACACACAAGGCTCCAAAGAAACGTTTTCAAAATTTTTCTCAAGTGTTGCTTGCAATAGGAAGAAAATAGAAATAAAACATTTGTGGGAAAATGGATCAATTAATTGTATATTTCTAGATTGAAATACTGCATAGCAGTTAAGATGAATTAAATATACATATATTGACATGGACTAATTTTCTAAATTATGTTGAATGAAAACAAATTAAAGGAAATGTGTGTGTGTATGGGGGTGTGTGTATATATAGAGTTTGATATCACTTATCAATTTTGACATCTCAAATCATAATAATTGTTTGTTATATGAGTTTATTAAGATTCTTTTTGCTGCCTGAGATTTCCTATTTAATACTATAAAGGAAATCTACAGAAGCACAGGCTTTTGGTCTTTGACCTCTGGTAGGAGAGGTGACTAGATACCCAGAAAGAGTTGTTCCAAAGCAGCTGGATGATGCCAGCAGTGCATCATGCCCATTTTGCTAAATCTTACTCATTTACAACAAGTTTAAAATCTGTAACCCATGACGAAATTTCGGTCAGGGATATTGATATTCAAAATGCAGATTGCATGTATTTTCACTTAAAGAATAGACTATAAATTTAAATAAAGATCACACTGTCATGACAGTTTTATCTATTGATATTTCAACTTAAATACTTCACTGTTTATTAAACTATGATGTAAGAATACAAGTTAAAGAGTAAGTTAAAGTAAAAGATGTTCATCTTTTTTTTCTAACTTTCTTACCCGCACATAAATTTGGAGTGAACATATTGCACTTGAGGTTAACCTGTAGTTGTTAGTAACGTGTGCTTTCACAAAAAATATTTTCTAATCAGCCCCCTGCACTGTTTTATTTCCTTCCTAGTTGTCGGACGACGGTCGCTATGTGTTGTTATCAATAAGGGAGGGATGTGATCCAGTGAACCGACTCTGGTACTGTGACCTACAGCAGGAACCCAACGGCATCACTGGTAAGTTATCCTTCAAACAGGTAATTATTCCAGAAAGCTTAATTAAAAAAGCAATTATTTTGGTCTTCTAATTGATTTCCCAAGAATTCTATTCAACCACATCATCTCAGTTCATATTTTTTCTTTCAGTATTGTTCCATAAAACGAAGAAAAATTGAATGAAGCTATTTGTTGGCTTTAGCATTTTCTCCATAGATTGAGGTTAACCATGTATTTTGCATATGAATGTGAAAATGTCCTGTGAATATTGCAGCTGAAGAGTGTTAAGGAGAAACTAGCTCTTTGGTCTGTAAACCATTAATTGTCTAGATGTAACGGTGCAGACTGTCACAGGCTAAGCTAAGAGACCAGGGAGAATTTGCCAGGTTAACAAGTTTTAAGACAGTGTCTTAGCACTGAGGCACATGCACAATAACAGCCTCATCTTGCTTCCTGAAAAGCCTTCTACATCATGACAGCAAGCAGAGTGCCAGCTAGTCACAAATTGTGGAGGTGGCTCATTTGAAATGTTGTTCTCTTTGAACATCTGTGTCATACCAACACCATCCTCGAACATTAAAGCTTTCCAGCTGCATGATGTACTGGGAATTCCCAGACCCAAAAACTATACAGATACGTTGGCACTCAGATAAGGACCCCAAACAAATCACCCTGTGTTCTGGTTAATGTAAAGTAAATATATTTTAGATATGGTGACACAGATTTTCAAACTATACAATATTGAGTGCACTTCTAATTATTAATTAGATTACTTCATTTATGTTACATTTTGATAAGAAAATATACAGTTTTTTTTTCTTATTGATTGGGCATTGCATCATTTTTAAACTTCCCTGAGCAAGATTGGCATCCTGACATTCTTAGATACTGCAGAGCGCCATTCACAGATACAGCAGCGTGAAGCCCACAGATTGATTCAGGTGTGAAATATATATACATTTCATGAAGATATGTATGGGTTTTTTTCCTATTAAAAAAAAAAGATGCACCCATTTTGATCTCAAAAAAAATTGTATCAACCACATTCGTTTTCACACTTTGACAGGGGCAAAGCCAGAACCCAGGAGTTGTTGATGTGAGTTGTGAGTCTAGGTGTACACAGACCTGAACGTCTGAAGCATAAACGAAAGGAACAGTGACTAGCTGGTTCTGTGCTGCCGTCCTGCCAGTATTCCTGTGCGAGGCCAAGGTGGCGGGAAGGACTGTGCCTCTCTCCAGTTTTTTGTTAAATTTTTATTAAAAATTCCAGTTACAGCAATCTCCGTCCAGAGAGTGCTGGTTTCATCTCCTATTTATTACCTTGTTATATCTTTAAGGTATTAGATAGACTTGTTATTAAATGATACAGGTTACAAAGAACACAGATTGCATAATTTACTCTAAATACAGAGAAAGGAATTTCTTCCTGGTTCGCTGATTGCTGTGTCCACTTTAATGAAAGTAATGCGTTCTGTGAAGCTTACAAGTGCTGGCAGAACTGGAGGGAAACCCTGTTTTCTTCCAAAACTCTTGGTCCTTATCTGTTTTTTCCCCCCGCCTTACATACTTTTTTATCCCCTGATTTATCGTTGCCTCTTTACTGAGGAATTAGAGAACAGGCTATAGGACCCAGAGACTAAGATTCTGGAGGGAGGACAGTGCAGAGGTTCACTAGGCCATCGAATAAAATTCCAACACTCAAGCCCTGTATAAACATGAAGAAGAAAAAAGGGAAGCATCTAAGAAACCATAAGTGGCTGTGATGCATTCAGTTAGGAAGATCCTATTTACAAAAGAAGGCAGGTCCTGGCCCGCCCTCCCAGGTGATCTTTTCCTTGAATTACCTTGTGTTCTCTGCTTTTATGTGGATTTTTGTGTGTGTGTGGTTTTTTTTGGTTTTTTTTTTTGCAATTTAAAGAGCCCAGTGCAGAGTAAGCATTCAGCAAACGTTAGCAATTATTATTTTTTAAATTGTTTTTTCTTTTTAATTCATCCAGAGAAACTTTAAGGTTATTTTGTCATGATCTGAACAGAAATCCCACTGTATGTTTGACTAGGACTGTGTGTAAACCTATAACTTTATTTGGTGTTAGATCTCTCAGTGGAACCACGTATTTCTTTTGTTCTTGGTCTTTTAACTTTTATGTACGCTCTATACCCAATATGGGTCTTGAACTCACAACCCCAAGATCAAGGATCGCATATTCTACTGACTGACTCAGCCACATGCTCCCTAACCACATATTACTTGTTACAGTTATCCATAGGGATTTTGTATTTGTGAGCTATTGATGGCTTGTGAAGGTGTCTCTCAAGGTGTAACCAGAGAGGCAGAGCCAGTAGGAGATCTCCATTAAGACATGTATTTCAAGGAATGGGCTTATGTGACTGTGGGACTAGCTAGCTAAGTCTGAAGTCAGTAGGGGCAGGCCATCAGGAGGAACAGGCTGGAACTCTCAGGCACAGGCTGCAGCTGCTGTCCACAGGTAGTGTTCATTCCCTTTCAGGGAAGCCTTGGCTCCACTAGAAGGTGTTTCACCTGATTGAATCAAGCCCACCTAGATGATCTAGGATAGCCTCCTTTGCTCAAAGTCAACTGATCATGCTCTTTAATCACATCTACAAAATACCTCCTTCACAGTAACACCAGATTAGTATTTGATTAATTAACTTAGGGCATTAGCCAGCCAAGTTGAGATGTCAAAAAGACCATCACAGTGATTTTATGGAAAACCACATGGAGAGGAATAGAGCAAACAAGTCTTATAATGCTAACCTGATTTCATTTTCTAATAATGACCAGCATTTGGAATTCATTAAGGCACTTAGAAAAGTATGTGATATCCTATAGACTTTGAAGTAAATAATAGGATAGGTGGATTTGAAGCTGTTGATTCGTACACTGATACGCATACCAAATGCGTTGGAGAATGTTTTCACCAGTAGCTGCTAAACTCTGGGGGTAGCTGGGCCTGCCATCTTTTTTAAATTACTGCTTTAGTAGCATTAAATTTGTGGGTAATGTAAACCTCAGAGTAGTTACTCTTTTGAATGGCAGTTCTGGGATTCTGAAAGCTCTTGACAGTTACAGTGATTGGTCTGTGCTAATACAATGAAATGGAAATCTGTTTTCACGCTTGGGTTCAAAGTCAGTTGCATAGAACAAGATCAGAGAGACCTTGATTTTTTGGTTTTTTGGTTTTTTTAATTAATTGCTTATAATGAAACAATTACTGTATGTGAGTTGAATTGTTGAAGACCTTAAGTAAAGTGTATTTAGTTTACAACAGGAAACACATAGCAGATTGAGATAGTGATCATTAAAAAGTTTTAAATAACCCCTGTTAATTATAGTTGAATATATTGGAACAATAACCAGAACACTTTCAAATCAGTTTTGAATTTCAGTCTCAGCTCCATAACTAAATAACTGGGGAGCCAGAGATGGGAATGTTTTCTCTCAATGTTTCCGTTATTTCTATGGCTACAGACAGGGAAGTAATACCTATATCATGAAGAATTATAAGGAATGATGACGAGGTATGGGACAGGGCTTAGCAGAGTTCCCGGCATACAGTAGTTTCTCAAGGATTCCTCCTTTGTTTCTTGCCTGCAAAAGGAAGATTTGGAAACAGTACACTTTGGTTTTGGGTAACATTGTGAAATAGATTGAGAATGTCCTAGAATAAATGGTTACCTTCAGTATCAAAGCTACTCTAAAGGTAGGTCTTAGTATTGACTTGTTTTCTGCAAAACCACATTTATAATCCAAAAAAGGTTCTTTCATTGACAAAAACATAAATAGGTGTGTCTCTAAGTGTGAGACTATGTGGGAGATTATCTAAGTACATAGATTGATAATTGAAATTTTGGAGGTTTGTATGCCCAGTTGGTAACCATGACGACTGCCGGGGATCTTTTTCTTACTATTTCCTTACCTGCTCTCCCATTTTTGTTCTAGTTGTTCAACTAGGGGAAGAATAATTAACATTTAACTTAAATGCTAAATGTGCTAGTTAACTTGTGAGTTAGACTTGAATAGCCTGTGACCAAAGACTGAATCCAGTGTTAGGAAATCCTTGGTTTTTTAAATGTTATTTATTTATTTATTTATTTATCTTAGAGAGGGAGAGAGAGAATGCACATGCATAGAGCAGGGAGGGACAGAGAGAGGGAAAGAGAGAATTCCAAGCAGGCTCCGTGCTATCGGCTCAGAGCACAGTGCCAGACAGGGGTCCCAATCCTACGAACTGTAACATCATGACCTGAGATGAAATCAAGAGTCGAGGCTTAAAGGACTGAGCCACTCAGGCGCCTCTGAAATCTTTCATTTTATATTGCTGGAATTTATACCCTTTTATAACCTAAAGCCTTTTTGCTATGATTTTAATCCTTTTTACCTTAAAGGCAGGGAGAATTCTCAGCATTTTCATGTAAATTAATTCTTTATTAGGGCACCACTGAATTGCTTGTCTGAAAAATTAAATAATTTCACTCAAGTAGCACTTTTTAACTTTTCTGTCAGCTTTATCTCCCAAGAAAATCTGCCCCTGTGCATTTTGAAATGAGAATCACAAAAAGCACAAAGAAGTAGTCGATGGCTATATAATATCATAGGGAAAAAAGCACATAGAGAAAACAAAACTACATAAATACAGGATGGAAAAAAAGGTCTTAGAATATTGAGAAGAGTTCCCCTTGAAACTGGATTCCTTTGTCATTTACATTTGTCTTGTAAATTTCTGTTTCTCTTTCCCCAACCTGCCGACCATTTTCCTGCTCACCACTCTGCGTGATCTCTCACCTGTTACCCTTTGCCTCTCTTTGGAGAACTTCATTTCCACCATTTACATGCGTAGTATTTTACTTAATCTGAACACATTTGTGGAAAGGCACCCATAGCCTTTCCACTGGAACTGCAGTTCGGGTTGGTGGCTGCTCCTTTCCTGACCTTTCTGGGCAGCTAACCCCTCTGACTTCCCTCTTCCACCGTCGTGTAGAAGCAGCACTAGACATATCATCTAGACCTAGACGTTTGTATACACAATTTCCTAGATGTTCAAAACAGCTAAGCTGGTGCCCTCTGAAGAATACCACACCCCTTCAGTGCTGGCTGCCAGAGACGTGTTCTGAGTTGCTATCTTCTTTCTTTGGGGGAGGGCGGAGTTTTGCCCTAGCAGTTACCACACCATTGACACCTTTTCTTCTGCAGTTGGCTTTTCTCTTCCTTTCCCCTATTCTGATTTCTTTTTCTCACTGCACAAAAAATGAAACAACAACACTGTGTGTGAGTGTTTGTGAGCTGCGTGAGATCAGGGACCTTGTCTGTCTTACTCCCCAGACTGCCCAGCATCTAGAACAGTGCCTGACCGATAACCAGGAGTCTGTCCTTGGCCAGACTTCCGTCGGGCTTCCCTAAGCCCTCTTCTCAACCAGGCTTCAGCCTTGGTCTCAGCCTCCTACTCCTTTGTTGGACCAGCACAGCTCAGTTGCAGCAAAAATCTCACTCACTCAGTTTAAAAAGAAGCCCCTGATCTTTGTATCTGATCACCCTTAATATCTGGTCAAATTCCTCATCCCTCCCCTACCTGATTACCTTGCCCTGTCTTCACCACAAATATTAGTAGGTCATTTTAACAAGCATCCTCCCTACTCCGTGTGTCTTCTTAGTGATCACCCCTCTGTCCATTCTGCTCATTGGCTATAAATCCCCAGCTCCTTTTTTGTTTTTTGGAGTTAAGCCTGCTCGCGCGCGCTCTCTCTCTCTCTCTCTCTCTCTCTCATTGCTGTAGTCATGAGACCTATCTCGGGAGTCCTGAATAAAGTCTTCTTTACCATTTTAACAAGTGTGAGATCATATTTTTTCTTCCACACAGAATCCTAGAAGGTGGTACCAGCTTGTCTTGAATGATGTTGTTGCTCTTTATGGCTCAGGTGGCCCTGCTTTACAAGCCATCCTCCATCAGTTACCTTCATTTTCCTGGAAGCATTTTGAATCTTCACTTTTCTGGCCTCCTAACTTGTTTTAGTTACATTTTTATCCTTTATGAAACTCTGAGAATGATGAGTTAAGCGCAGACCATGTTTCTCCAGTTGCGTATGTTGTGTGAGCAGAAGATTTTTCCTTCTCTTTTTCTGTTCCTTGTTTAAGATCAAAAGTGAAGAACCACTTAGGACACCAGGCTGGTGTGACAATTTAATAGTTCTGCAGTAGAAAAGACAGCTGGGTCTTGACTCCTGTGATTCTTAATGTAATTCATGCCTGCAGATTAGTTGAAATTAATCATCCTGAACTTTGGAAGAAAATGATTTGTGTCTGGATATTTATAGTTATATTTTCTGTATTAAAAATATTTCAAATGATATATATATTTCATTTCCTAAGTTTATTATCCTATTTTGAATATGTAGTTTACCTTTGAACAACCCAGACTAAACTATGCAGGTCCACTTATATGTGGATTTTTGTTATTTTTAATAATAAATATAGTATTGTACTATTAGTGTATTTTCTTTTATGACTTTTTAAATATTCACTTTTCTCTATAGCTTACCTTATTGTAAGGTTATAGTATATAATACATATAACAAAATACGTGTTAATGGGTTGGTTTTATTACCAATAAGGCTTCTAGTAACAGTGGGATATTAGTAAAGTTTCGGGGGAGTCAAAAATTATATGTGGATTTTTGACTGTTTAGGGAGTTGGTATCTCTAACCCCCACGTTGTTCAAGGGTCAACATGTATATAAAGTTACTTCCAATCAACTAAATTCAGAATAAATTTTCACAAATTTTTTATATTATAGTCAAATATCAGACCTTAGATCTACGCTTTTTTCAAATATGTGTACTTTAAAATTTTTTATGTAAATTTCATTTCTACATTAAAAATATAAATGAAGTTTTTCAACATACTTTTATGCATATTTATCTTAGTGTTCAATATAAATATTTAACTTATATATCTAAATATTTTCATTGGAAAAGTCTGAGATTACTACTTTACTTTTGGTTGCTTCTCTTGTCTCACACTGTCAACAAATATATTAAGTCTCTGTCTAAAATGTGGGATTGTGTAAGTGTTACATATTTAGTTACAAAGCACACATGTATCAGTGCCCCACTGCGGTCTGTCCTTTCCCCTGGACGGAATGTGTTAGATCTTCAGGGCATGGCTCCAGGGCGTGTCAGCGGTGCTGTGACCCAGCACACGTGCCCAGGTTCAGAGTGGGGACATCTCTGCAGTTTGAAACCTCTAAACTCCCTCCCTTTCCTCTCTGCTTTCTTTCTTTTGTTCCCTCTCTCTTTGGTTCTTTCATTTTTCTGTGAAATTTCAGATACTTTGTTTCCTATTTTATAGGGTGAACAGCAACAAAAGAGACACTGACCATTTGGCTCTATGCTGAATGCATTTAAAGTTGTGTTAGTTTTTAAACAGAATCCTTAGGAAGCAACAATTAGGTGAAAAGCACTATCAGCATCTAAAGTCCTTGTTAGTAACGTGACACACTTAACACACCAATGTAGCCATCTTAAGACAGGCCTGAAGTGGTCTTTGCTCCTGTCTCAGCATTTATGAAGCATTTGGCAGAAAAGACAGATGGTGCTGACATAATTGATTTCTGTAAGGAAATACGAGCTTATCCTTCCTTACTTCATCCAGACTTCACTAACCTGTCCCTCTGCTTTTTCCTTTCTTGCTGAAAATTCGATCCTTGTATACTGATGAAGTTTTCAGCACTCAGCCTGTCTGTGCTGTAGTGCTTCCATGTCATTAATGAAAAATGGGTCTCTTCTGCATAAGAGATTAATCTACACTGCATGCTACACGTAACAATAAAAGGAAGCTCAGTGTTTGTCAGACATTGAAATTGTCCATGCAGCCCTCTCTAGCTAATGCAGGGCACATGACCTCGTGTTTCCAGGTAGCTGAGGCAAGGCTGACTTGGTTTGTGCCCCATAGGGCTTGGGTATCTTTTGGGGGTTGTCTGGAAAGGGGGAGATGAACATTGGGGAAACTTGAAAACAAGTTGTCCAGAGTTTCGCAAACTCAGCTGAGTGTTAAGAGCCAGACCAATAGGCAAGGTGGGGTTCTATGAAAGGCAGGGAGTTATTAGCAAATAGTGTGTGTTTCAGAGTGGGAATGCAAAAAAGCAAAAGGAATTGAAACATCAAAAGATAGCACAAAATATGCAAAACATTAATTTTGAAGTAAAATAAGTAATGGTGATAAAATTAGTATTTTTTTTTCTAATTTTAAAATTAGGGATTCTAACGGCTTATTCTAGGAAAATAGCTGCATGCTGTGACAGATGGTAATTAGATTTTAAAAGTTCACTATTAACAAACTCTGCTGAGTTCAGAAGCCACATTTAGCTTATTTTTGTCATTTGAAGAGTGCTGGGATTATTTGGATTAGTAGTAAGCATTGACTGTTTAACATTTGCTGTGTGCCAGATTCTGAGCTACAAATGTAGATCATTCATTTCGTCTTCTTAGCAACCTCTGAGGAGCACATGTTGTTATCCGCAGGAACCTGGGGATGGTGAGGCCAGTTTGCTTTCCTGATGCCATGTAAAGATTCAGACTCAGGTCAGCTGCAGCTCCCAAGCCCGTGCTCTAACCGTCCCTGCGAGGCAGCTGGGATGGAAGGAAGGCGTCAGGCCTAGGGAAACAGCAGCATTCTGCCCTCTCAGTTTCAGAGCATGACTTCACTTTGCATTTGTTTATTGTCATCTAGTGTTTCAGAAAGTATAAAAGCACTTTTTGGCTCCTATTGCTAGAGAGCTTACAAAACATTTTCTATGAAACATAGTTAATATCACTGATTTTCAAAGAAAGCAATAGAAGTAATGAGTTTGCCCTAGGGAAAGCGTAAGATGACTTATTTTAAGCTAACCTTCACTCAGCAAACAAATCATTCTCCCATCAAGAATCAGGTCTATAAAGAGTAATCTTAACTGTAATGTGGAGAAGTTTGGGAATTGAATTCTGTTGGCGTCAGAGTGAATAATGCCACTTACAAAGAAAAGAACCTCAGGAGAGGTCGGCAAAAAGTGAGACGGTTTGGGAGTTAAGCCGTGTTTCTTTTTTAAAAGTAATTTTTCTATCTTCCATTTAAATCAGTAGCAGTCTAACTTGTAAATAGCAAAACTGAGTGAGCCCCATTTATCAACCAAAATACCATTTCTTTTGAATTATTTTGTGCCAGATCCCCGAGGAACAGGGTTTTCAGGCAGGAGAGCAAAAGGATTTCGTGAACGCCATTTTAAACATGCTGCCTTCAAATCACATTTGTATAAATCCAGCCACGTACCTAAATTTGAATGAATTTATGACTTGTGGTATTTATGTATGACTCAGGTTAATACTCCGGGATTTGACGGTGGATTACAACCACAGACTTTGTTGTTTTGGTGTTCCCTGGGGCTTGATTATTTAAAACAAGTGTGCCACATCTTCAGGCGCACCTGATTACACAGAGGTCCTGAAGGAAATTTCTGCTGTGTTTTGCCTTTGGTAGATATTTCAGTGACTTTCTGTGTTGGGGGTGGGGTGGCTAGGGTCATAATAAATATCACTACAATGGCTGCAAGACCTTTTCAGGCAGAAACCATAAGATAGATACTTTGAGAAATAAAGGTTGCACATCAGGAAATGGTTTATTGTCACAGGGACATTTAAGGACTCTGACATTTTTCTGAACCAAGATTCTGTGTCTACAAATGTCATAGTCCAGAAAATTGTGATTCATCGTTCTTACTATATAAAGAGATGCACCTTTCTGATTATCTACAGTCCTTGCATTGCCAGCTAATTTTTTTTTTGCTTATTTACTTAATCTTCTTAGGAATAGTTTTTGGGTTTTTCCTCTTTTAAAGCATTGTTTTGTGTAAATTAAAATGAAGTTACCTTTTTTTTTTTTAATGAAGTTACCTTTGAGCAGTCACCTGCTTTTGAGGTTAAGCAGTTTGTTGCTGAAAAGAAAATTGAAAATTGAATTCACAGCTTAACCTTTATAAAAATTAATTGTAAGGATTTCTCTTTGAGGGAGTTCAGCAAATTATATATTCTGAGTAACTTCCCAATTGAAACAACTGAAATGCTGTAAAAAGTTTATAAAATATCTTTCTAAATATATTAGGTTGGCACAAATAAAAGTGAAACCATAGAGACCAAATGCAAAATGAATGCAGGAATGATGGATTGTTCCAGAATGTTCCTCGGCATTGGGAGTTAAGTTCCCATGTGATAGCCACATAGGGCAAGGGGCATAGAAGATGAAAGCCTCTGGTTCTCCATATTGGATAGTTTAATGAGAGATATTCTGGATGTAATGGTGACTAAGAAATAAACCTACCAGTGGTGGAGCTGGGAGCAAGAGGTTGGGGGAAGGGAGGGCGTAGGAAGAAAACCTGCCTATCTTTACCTTGGTGCTAGTGAAGGAGACGGAGAGATAGGATGTGAATTCTCCTAAAACATGAAAAAGGCTGACATGGGTAAAGGTTGTCTTCATTGTTCCTCTGATGTCCAAAAATCCTCATGCCAAGAATTTTATTTAAAGGGCTCCCAGATTTGTTGCCTCCCAACAGGCAAACAGAAGCCAAATACAAATCTTTTCTGGAAGAGTGCCACTTTAACTCAGGCCTCCAAGAATTCCCAACAGATAGTTTCGAGAGAAATCATTTCACAGTCAAAAATTACAAAAAAGAAGAAGAAGAAGAAAAGAAATCACAAATCAGACAAAGAAACTCACCAGCCTGAGAACTAGAACAACAGAAGCACCAGAGTGGAATTATCACATCCAAAAGTAAATACAGTTTGAATTTAAATACACTTTAAAAAATAAACAATGTGATGCTGCTTTTACAAAAAATAAACAAGAAGCTTGGAAGCATAAGCAAGAAACAACATCCTTTAAAGAATAACCAAACAAATTGGAAGAAGACTAAGTAGAATTTCTATAAAGAGTATGATTATTAACGTTAAAAAATTCAGTTATTAGGTTGAAGAAATTAGACATAGCCAAAGAGAGAATTAATGAAATAGAATATAGATATAAAGAAATTACTGAGAATGGAGCCCACCAAGAAGTGGAAAGCGTGAGTGGTTAAGGGGACATGAAAAAGAGAACATCTTTCCAGAAATGATAAACAACCAGTCGTTCTGCAGAGGACAACTTGCCCAAGATGTTACTATGAAAATCACATAGTTGTCTTAACATAGAAGTAGACTTTAAAAAGTAAAAAGCATTACTAAAATTAAAACGTCATAACCATAAAAAGTTCAATTGAGTTTTATTTAAATATGATAATTCTAATTTTGTATATATTGAACAGCATTATTTCAAAATACAGAGGACAGAAATTAACAGAAATAAAGTAAAAATTAATCTACAGTCATAGAGGAACATTTTAACAGACCTTTTCAGTGCCTGATAGAAAAAAAAGGCTCCCCAAATCGGTAAATACATGGATTTGAACAATGTGATTAACATATGACTTTATAGACATATTTGGCATATCACACCCAAAGTCTGCAAAATATACATTCTTTTCAGCTGCAGGAACATTTAAAAATCATTAAAGGAAAAATAATTAAACCATAAAGTTTTTCTTAGCAAATTTTAAAAGATTGCAAATCAGAGTGTGTTCTTCAAGAACAGTGGGATTTAGCCAAAAGTCACTAACCATGATCACAGGATGGAAACTCTCAGAAACATAATGTCATATGAAAGAAATCAGACACAAAATAATAATACATGTTGTATGGCTTCACCATACATGAAATTAAGGGTAAGACAGAATTAGACTATAGTGTTTATGGATTCATCTTGGAGCAGGAAAAGAACAAAGAAAAATAAAGTAATTAATGTAAAAATCAGGATGATGGTTACCTTTGGTGGGGGCGGGGGGTTGTTCGGAGCATCATGGTGAAAAAAGTTCCCCCTCACTGTGTTATGAAAAAACGGATTGACTGTTTTAACGTGTGTGTCCTTTCAAGTGAACCTTAGGATGATGTCAAATTCCCTAAAAATCTTATTTGAATTTTGATTGGAATTATGTTAAATTTATAGATGTCTTCTGAAATTATTTGCACCTTTGAAATATTGTCTTCCCATCTAGAGGTATAGTATGTGTTTCCAGTTCTTCAGGGGTTTTGTTTTTAGGATTTCTTAGGAAGATTGTAGGGCTTTTTTTTTTTATAGATTCCACATTTCATGTTAAGTGCATTCCTAAGTATTAATTTTGCTTCTATTGTAAGAGAGGGCCCCTCTTCACCCCATATTTTCTGACTGGTTATTGCTGGCATATTAGAAAGCTATAGATTTTATTTAACTTGCTTTTCTCATTTTAGCTTTAATTCTAGTCATTCATTTTTAAATAATATTTGTTGACTTTTTGTTGTGGGGTAGATATTAATAATCACTTTATGATAATTTTTTAATTTACTTGCTCTTTCTAGTTTACAGTTGACAGAATGAAGCTTAGCAGGGTTAAATAAGGAGATAGCTCAAGGTCACACAACTAATTAGTGGATCTGGGGTTTTAATTCAGTTTTGTCTGACCAAAAAATATATCTTTCTACCATGGGAGTATATTTTTCTTGATAAATCTAATTCAACAAAAAATCATATAAAGATACTATGTAAAATCACCCTGAAAGAATCAAGGATAAAAATGAACTACGCAAATTAATGTAGCATTTTAATGAGAAATTTAAGGCAGGAGATTAATCAGAGAATAGGTAAGATCTGCCAGCACCTTACAGTAGTTTAGAAATCATAAAGCCCTTTTGTTTATAAAACTTTTGAAATGTACTCTGAACATCTACATCTGATATACTGTGAAACTGATATCTTCCC
>NC_043706.1:90732868-90746263 GCF_006229205.1 Suricata suricatta | reverse complement strand
TGTATCTGGGTGTGCGTGTGTGGGTACGTGTGTATCTGGGTGTGCGTGTGTGGGTGTGTGTGTCCCGCTATGTGAAATCCTCCTGGTGGGTACCACCGCCGCACACCACAGACGCAGAGAGGAGTGATGGAGATCTGCGTTGGTAGTGGCAGTCCAGGTAGAAAGAAGTGCTCAGATTTGAGGCATTCTGGTAGAAGAGGATTTATCAGATTACATCGGACAGAGGCCTAAGAGAAGTCCTTCAGTCTCCTTCAGGTTTTCCATGAAAAAGATTTCCTCACATTTTTAAAAACCTTAAAATTTACCCTTGTCTTTGCTCTTTCTCAAGCCTTAGATCTTTTCGGATATTTTGTCTGCCTTGTATTCTGTGGGCAGAGAATGCCCTCCCTTCCCCGCACGTAAACCACACCATTTTAAACACAGGAGAGGTGACGGGGACACTTGCTCTCTCACCAGGAATCCTGAAGTGGGTAAAACTGATCGACAACTTTGAAGGAGAATACGACTATGTGACCAATGAGGGGACGCTGTTCACGTTCAAGACAAACCGCCATTCGCCCAACTATCGCCTGATCAACATCGACTTCACAGATCCAGAGGAGTCTAAGTGGAAAGTGCTTGTTCCTGAGCACGAGAAAGATGTCTTAGGTAAGATTACATGCTACTTGGAACATAGCATGCTCTTGTGTTGGTGAGAAGATGAACAAATTGTTCCATCTCTCATTCTGTTACAAGGCAAAGAACCTTCAGCCTTCGGTCTTCCAAGTATTTACTAGATGATATCTTTGTGGCTAGTACCATGTCATGCAGGGTCTTCGTAAAAATTGTGGGGGTATGAATGCAGGCTCTTTTTTTTTTTTTTTTTTTTTTGAGAGAGAGAGAGAGTGCACGTGCACATGTGTGTGAGCAGGGGGGGGGGGGGGGGGGAGAATCCCAAGCAGGCTCTGTGCTGAAAGCAGGGGCTCAGTTCCATGAACCATGAGATTGTGGCCTGAGCCAAAATCAAGAGTCAGACACTTAACCGACCAAGCCACCCAGGCACCCTTGAATCTAGGCTTTCAAACATAGTTTTTAAAAATATCAGTTGTCTCTGGGTAGTTATTATTTGATAATAATCAGTAACATTTAAATTTTTTTAACTATTTAGAATCCTTAGCTTTTAGTTTTTGAATAACTGTTGGCTGTTTGTATTATACCTGATGTAGATGTCAGAGTGGATTTACAGTCCTCTTACAGAAGAGAGAATGGACGAGATGCCTGGGTGGCCCAGTCAGTTAAACGTCCGATTTTGGCTTAGGTCATGATCTCCTGGTTTGTGAGTTCAGGCCCTGTGTTAGGATCTGTGCTGACAGCTCAGAGCCTGGAGCCTGCTTCGGATTCTGTGTCTCCCTCTCTCTCTGCCCCTCCCCTGCTCATTTTGAACAAACCTTTAAAAAAAAGAGAGAGAAAATAGACTATTGTCATATTTAATTAGAATCCATGGCAGTTGCTGCCATGTGCAGTGACCTACATTAGCCTCCTGAGACCCTCCCTTCTTTATCAATTGTTTCAGAGTGCCCTTAAGTTCCCTTTTATTCTTTTTCTCTGTGATTTTCTAAAAATGATACGCTGCTTTATAAACTATCCATTTCCTGAAAGCTAATTTGATTAGAATAAGACTCACTAATTTTGCTACAGGTTTTTACACAAAAGGAGAGTCCCTGTACCTTTAGGCCAATGAAGAGTTTCCTCATTGGAGGTGAACATGTGCTAATGGTTTGAGTAGGGTAACATGTAGGGCCAAAATGTGAAGGTATAAGGTATCCAATTAGGTAAAGGTATAAGATATCAAAGATATCAAATTAGGAAAATAATGCCTTTTGAGATCTGCAAAGCAGTTCTCTTGTCAATCAAGCAGTTCTTAATGTGTTTTTCAGTGAATTAAAGCACAAGCGTTAGGTCCAGGTTTGTATCCTGGAAAAGTAAGGGACTCTTCCTCCCTTGGCTCAAGCCAGTATGCTCTGTGGGTAGAAGGAGAAGGCAGGCAGGTGATTACAAGTGACCATCTTAGGGATGGCTTCCTGCTGGGCCGTTGTTTCTGTAGGTCCCTCGGCCCTGGAAGAAGCAGCCTCTGGGCATCTGGCTATACCCCACCACCTCTTCTGCACTGAGATTCCATACCCCTCTGGGCAGTTCTGTTGGATAGGACCCAAGATCCCATGCCTCCTTTTTCCTGAAAAATCCATATCTGCAATTCTGAGGAGCAGCACATCCCAGGACCTTCCCCTGAAGTACTTAGGTGGCCCCTCCCCCTGCTTTCTAGATGTTCAATCATAGTCTCTTTAACTTCTCAGGTTTGGATTAGGCATAAGCTAATAAGCCTTAATAGGGAGGGGGGCCTAGAGCATAGTAGGGGCTCTCTTCGGGGAAATTCCTCCACCTTTCTCCTCAAAGTCTTCCATTCGCCCCCTGACCCTCACACATGTTTGTATGAGGGATCCATGAGCCAAGGAACAGGGGTTGTCTGTTCCTGTGAGGAATTTGGTTTGTGTCACTTTGGTAGCCTGATGGCTTCTGTCCAGATTGAGACAGAATATCTGCCCGAGGCTAGTAAGAGCCAGTATTTAGTGAGTGCTCCCTAAGTGCCACATGAATTGACTTCATGTTTGGTAGGTCCAGGTGAGCCCTTCATGGTGTAAGTCTTCATGTAAGGTGCCCTTGGTGTTTTTCAGGCGCAAGTCAGGTTGCACCTGTGATCCTCATATAGGAAGCTATCAGAGACAGAAATCTCTGCCAAGGCATGTGAGTTCTCTGCCTTTTAAACTCTCAAGAACTGGTTTTAGGTATGGCTTAAGGTGGCATCCTCTTTCACTTTGTAGATCTAATGAGATGTACATTAATGCTTGGGGAATTTGCTGGGGGGGGCTGATATATTTTTATAATCTTCCTTCTGAAAGGTTATAAGTTCTTTAGACTGGGAAGGGGAAACCTTCAATATTCACTAGAACTCATCAATTCAAAGAGAAGCACTGCTGAATTTGCTATATATTATTAGCTCAGAATGCCCTATTGAGAATAAAAACTAGAGATGAGTCATAAAGTACAGCCATAAAGTCAGAGCTTTTATTAATGACAGTCTACAAATCACCTTGACATTTTCTTAGTCAGTTTGTCTGTTTTAGAATTCTGACGTGCTCATGGTTAACACAGAGTGATTATTCTTTGACAGAAATAATTTACTGCAGTTTTCCCCCCATACTTTCTTTAAAACATTAAGGCCACCTGAAATATATTGCTTGATTAAGGCACTTTAAAAAAAATTACCTTGGAGAATGAGCAAAGTACTTTTAGATAGAAGAGTTCTGTCCTCACTTGGCGGAAACGCTTACTGTGCTAATCCAAACGACCCAGCACCATCGAGTCCCTGGCTGATCTTCAAGGGTTCCCTCTGGCCGATGTCTTATTCGTATTGCTAATAATGTTATAGGCATGAATCTCTAGTTTCGTGGGTTGTAGTAAATGTCAAGAAACTTACGACACACCGTAAAAGGCTTGTGTGTTCCACACGTTTGAGCAGTTACCTGCCACCCTGTTTGCTTCCATTTACCCCAGTGTCTCTCCCCCTGGGGGGAGCCGTCTTTACCTCAAGCTGATCTTCTGCACACCAAAATGGGCAGTGCCGTCTGCCTGCGCTCCCGTTTTCTCCTTTCCCCGTCACCTAGCACACCCCCCGTCCCTGCTCTGTCACTGACAGCACCATTACCGAAGCTGAATCCGAGAGTTGAGGAGGACTCCTCTCTCCGCCTTACTGTCCATCTCCCCACAGGTACCACATCCTCATGATTCTGCTTGGGAAATGCCTGTCGTTTCTCTTCTTCCTTCCCTAGACTTTGTCCCAGCTTGATATGATTTGACAGGCTCATGGCAGTCGTGTTCCTCCTAGTCCATCCTTCCATATACCTCTATTGTTCTGCATCCTTTGTTAATACCGTCTTTGTTTCTGTCACCCTTCAGTCCACACAGTAACTCCCCAGTAACTAACGGCAGTAACCAGATCCCCGACAGACCACCACCACCATCTCCACTGACCCCACACTAAGTGACTTTTTTCTTCTTGAAAACAATGTTTCCTTCTTTAAAACAAGATGTCAGTTGTTCTCTTCAACAGTCTGCCTCCCCTCTGCTGGTCGTCCGTCTACCTGCTGTCTCTCTGTTCCCAGCGCTGGCTGTCATCTTGAGTTGCCTCCCCTCCCACCACCTCATTCTTCAGAGAGCTGTCCTGTCTCTGACACCACCCTAGCCACCCATTGTCGCACACGCCCCGCACTCAAGATGCAGCTCAGTGCTCCCTCGAGGGCCCTTGTATGCTTTGGGTCGCCGTCAGCTTCTTGCTTACCTCTGCTTACATGTTACGACTTGTGTTTTTATACAGTTGTGTCTTAAGGGCAGAAGCGGCATCATCTTCCTGCCTGTTTGTCTGGTGCCTTGTGGGGTATCTGGCACATACCTGGAGTGTAATATATTTTTGTCAAATAAACAATCCCAGCAGATGTGGATCATGACTCGGTTTTTGTTGTGTTCCTTATATCTTCTCTGCCATGAGACTGGACACAAAATAAGTAGGCCAGGGTTATTTGTATCCCAGAAGTTTTCATAGAATATTTTGTTTCTCCAGACATGACAATGACAGTCATTTATTAAAGGAATATTCTGGAGCTAGATGAACGATTAAATCCAATTATAAAATCACTTTGCAAGTCTCATTGCTACATAGCACAATGGATAATAGCTCAAGAACTGTTGTTCAATGAAGTATGCTTCTAATTACTTTCAAAGCTCAGTTAGCTGTTATCTGTTCTTCCCTTTTCAGAATGGGTAGCTTGTGTGCGGTCTAACTTTTTGGTGTTATGCTACCTCCATGATGTGAGGAACATCCTGCAGCTTCATGACCTGGCCACGGGCGCTCTCCTCAAGACCTTCCCACTGGAGGTAGGCAGCATTGTGGGGTACAGCGGTCAGAAGAAGGACACCGAAATCTTCTATCAGTTTACTTCCTTTTTATCTCCAGGTGAGAGAGTCTTTTAACCAGTGTTATTCAGCCTAAAAAATCAGACTAATGTTTGGGTTTCTTTTGGGAAATGGAAATGTAATGCTGTTTCATTGAAAATCACTAATGCTGCAGTATAGCTAGAATTACATCATAAGACTAAAACAGTAAAACAGATGCGTAGAACACAGGGAAATGTGAGTGCCTAAAACAGCAAACTCGTTCATCTTATATCCTGCGTCTCTGTTCTAAGGATAGGAACAACTGTTGTTCTAGGTCAATTTAAAAAATTCTAGGTCGATTTAAAAAATTAGGGGCGCCTGGGTGGCTCAATTGGTTAAGCGTCCAACTTCGGCTCAGGTCATGATCTTACGGTTCGTGGGTTTGAGCCCCACATCAGGCTCTGTGCTGACAGCTCAGATTCTGTGTCTTCCCTCTCTCTGTGCCTCTTCCTTGCTCATGATCTATCTCTCTCTGTCTCTTGATAATAAATAAACATTAAAAAAATTTTTTTTAATTAGTATGAACAAGTGTAACCTGAGATTCAGCCTTTGGTCTATATGGATCAGGACACACACAGTGTGGATTAACTTAAAAACATAAAATAAAAATCCATAGTTCCATTTGACATTAAAAACCTATTTTCTAAAACAGACTGAGAGTGATGTTTGCTGTCATTAAACCGAATTAAAATATAATTCTGAAAGTATAGTCTTATGGAAAAAATCTTGTTACTGGGATCAAGGAAAAAAGAAAAAAAATGCTTATAAATTGTGATACTGTGTTCTGTGGTCTGGGTTGGTTTTCCCCAAAGTAAACATTCACTTTTTCAGGTTTTTTCAGTTGGTCGCACTCGTTTTGGTGTTTGGGTTTTCCCTGCTTCTGCACTTGGCTGCGCGGGTTTTGTTGTGGCCGCAGCCCCACACTTACTGCAAGCTGTCCCGGAAGCCGGCCTCTGTTGGCAACTTGCAGCTGACTGAGCGCACCCTATCTTAAAAGCAATCTGGCTGAAAACATTTTTGCACTTTCCCTGTTCGTTTTCTGAGCCCCCTCAGCCCCATCTGGTTTGGGGGCAATGGTTTGGTCCCTGGCAAAGTAAGCACACACAGGGGAGAGAGTGGTGCTGAAGTGGGGTTTCCTCGTGGGCTTCAGCCGGGAGACCGTGGTGCTGCGTGTACTTTTTTGGTTTTTTGTTGTGTGTGTGTGCGCACGCGCCCGCATGTGCCCCTCCGAGTCACAGAGCAGGCAGTCACGAGGAGTCTGCTTGTCATGACAGCTTGCTATCAAGGTTATTAAGATCAAAACAGTGATGTTCTTCTAGAAATAGGTCTGGTATACCTGGAACACTAGTGAGCTTTACTTTCCCCTGTGCCTTTCAGAGGACCCAGGGTGACCAGGAAGAGTGCCCACAGCCCTGTGAAAACGAGGGCCAGTGCCAGGGGTCAAGTGACAGGTCAGGAACCCCGTGTCGGGGAGTCTTGCATCACGTCTCTCCTGCCCTGGGGCCTGAGGGTACAGTGGCAGCCAGTGGATGGGAACCAAGGAAAAATAAATCCATTTCCTCCAGATTGCCATTCTGTGGGCTCTGCAGTTTATTTCCCCAATTTACACTGGTTCCAGAAACTTTACTTTGAAAATCTCATAGCTTAAACAGTTTAATGGATAAAGCACAATGAGGAGAACAAGGTAGGGGTGACTCGCCCTTTCTTAATAAAAGCCAGCCTGCGAAGACCAGTAAACCTCCTCAGTGACTCCATGTGACCATTTATTTCAGGATCAAGCTCATCATTACCTGGGGAAGAGAGGGCTCATTGTCCTAGAGTAAAAAGATGGGTTCTGTGCCAAGGAATGAAACACTAGCTGTGACTATGGCTGTGACGTTTGAAAAGTTCTATACTGCCGGGCAGTTTCTCAAGGGGCTTGAATTTGTTATTGTAATGCCTTGTTCTTGCCCTTTGTCTTTTCTTACTCATTTTGCCTCCATCTTTCTCTTTTCTCCCCTTAATGCCATTTGATATCTAAAACCAGAGAGTGGGGTTTCCAGACTCTGGCCTTCTGGTCCAAAGTAAAAACAGCTACCAGATCAGGAAACTGGGTCTCTCGAAAGCAAGAACTGTCAGTGTGTGAATCTATAAACATGCATGCACGTACCTGCCAGCTCAGAGGCTGTCTTTCCCTGGTGTCTGAAGATTAGCTGTCTACTACTGTGGTAAACAACAGAGATACTAAATTATAAGTACAGCTGTAGGGCCAAAATTAACTGTAACTCCAGCTGTTTAGGACATGGGGTGCATCTGGCCAGCGCACACCAGCTGACTTTGTTGCTCATGGAGGCTCATGGCCTATGTGTCTTGAGCCCGAGCTACTTAGGACTTTTGTACCTTGAGTCATTACTTGGGGAGAAAACAAGGAGTCAGGGCAATTTGGAACACGATGCACTTACTCCCTGTGGCTCAAACCACTTACTGGTTATGCTGATTAATTCTGTATTCGTGGAATCTCAGAGGGCTGTCTCGGTTTAGCTCCACACAGACTTGCACGTTGTGATAATCCAGTCAGTACAGCAGGTCCGAGGGGCAAGGCAAGGTGGTGGGAAATGGGGATGAGCAAGAAAGCCTTGGGAAAGGCACAAAAAAAAGTTTAAGATTTAATTTTTTGAGAGCAGTGTTAGGTACACAGCAAAACTGCGGGGAAGGTGCAGAGATTTCATGTAATCTCCCTTCCCCCACATGCATAGTCTCCTCCGTTATCAGCATCTCCCACCACAGTGATACACTTGTTACAGTTGAGGAACTTACACTGACACATCGTAATCACCAAAAATCCCTAGTTTACATTATGGTTGACTCGTGGTAGTGGTGTGCCTTCTGTGGGTTTGGACACATGCATCCTGACATGTACCCATCATCACAGTATCCTATAGGATATTTTCACTGCCCTAAAAATCCTCTGAGTCCCCCCTCTCTACCCCTTCCCCCACCCCACCCCTGGCAACCGCTGGTCTTTTTACTGTCTCCACAATTTTGTCTTTTCCAGACTGTCATATAGTTGGAATCATACAGTGTACAGACTTTCCAGACTGGCTTCTGTCACTTAGTACTCTGCATTTAAGATTACTCCGTATCTTTTCATGGACTTGATGGCTTATTTCTTTTAGCCTTGAATAATATTCCATTGTCTGGATGCACCAAGGTTTATTTCCACATTCATCTTCTGAAGGATAGCTTGGTACCTTCTACATTTGAGCAGTTATGAATAAAGCAGCTATGAATAAACATCCACGTGCAGATTTTTGTGTGAACGTAGCATCTCAGCTCCTCTGTGTAAATACCAAGGAGTGCAGACATTTTCAAGACTTGTTTCAGTTTCCATTTATGTTTTTTTCTTTTAATAACATTAAAACTCACCCTACACGGGTAAGTCGGTATGGGTCATGTTTTCCAAAGTTCTTTCGCCTTCGCTGTACACACCAGTGTTTCAGATTCTCGGGTTTTTCTTTCACAGTTTTTCCCAGAGTCATCTCTTCCTCTTAAGTCCTACTCCCATTTTTTTTTACCTCTTTACATTTATTTTGGATTATTGGGGATATATGAGCTGATCATCCCTGCCTCCTTCCTGTTACTAGAATGGCTTTGTTAAATCACTGTGTTCATCAGGACACCCATCTCCTCAAGTCCAGACACCTCCCCTGGCCTCAGGAGATTTCCATAACCCAATTCTCTCTTTCACCCTGAAATATGGACATTTATTTCCTAGAGATTACCTAACCAGTCCTCTCCAGTTTGTGATTCTAAGATATCTTCTCCAAATCCCACCTACCTTGGGTTTACCAAGCCAAAGCAGACAGGACACAAAACATCATTAGATTATAGGGATTCACATTATGTGAATATTTTGTGGGCTAACCCAGATGGATCTGTGAAAAGGAAGTGTTGATCAAATATATTACATATAGAAATGAGGTACTTGGCACTCTTTCTCTGAACAGTAATCAGCCTGTTGCATACTTACTTCATTCTATTAGAGGATTTGATGTCATAGTTTTTCCAGATAAACATTCTTTTTTTTATATATTATTAATTTTTTTTGGTTTGACTTTTTTTATTAATAGTTTATTACCAAGTTGGTTTCCATATAACACCGGTGCTCTTCCCCACAAGTGCCCCCCTCCATGACCGTCATGCCCCTCTTCAGCCTTCAGTTTGTTCTCAGCATTCAAAGGTCTCTCAAGATTTGCCTCATTCCCTCTCCCCAACTCTTTCCCCCCCTTTCCCCTTCCCATGGTTTCCTGTTACGTTTCTCCTGTTAGACCTATGAGTGACAACATATGGTATCTGTCCTTCTCTGCCTAACTTATTTCACTTAGCATAACACCCTTGAGTTCCATCCATGTTGTTACAAATAGCCAGATTTCATTCTTTCTCATTGCCATGTAGCATTCCATTGTATATATATATACCACATCTTCTTGATCCATTTATCAGTTAATGGATATTTAGGCTCTTTCTATGATTTGTCTATTGTTGAAAGTTGCCACTATGAACATTGGGGTACCTGTGCTTCTATGCATCAGCACTTCTGTATCCCTTGGGTAAATCCCCAGCAGTGCTATTTCTGGGTCATATGGGAGTTCTCTTGATAGTTTTTTGAGGAACCTCCTCACTGTTTTCCAGAGTGGCTGTACCAGTTTACGTTCCCACCAGCAGCGTAGGAGGGTGCCCACCTCTCCACATCCTCGCCGGCATCTATAGTCTCTTGATTTGTTGATTTTAGCTACTCTGACCAGTGTGAAGCGGTATCTCAGTATGGTTTTGATCTGTATTTCCCTGATGCTGAGTGACGCTGAGCATCATTTCATGTGCCTGTTGGCCATCTGGATGTCCTCTTTGGAGAAGTGTCTGTTCAGGTCTTCTGCCCATTTCTTCACTAGATTATTTGTTTTTCAGGTATGGAGTTTGGTGAGTTCCTTGTAGATTATGGATACTAGCCCTTTATCTGATATCCCATTTGCAACTATCTTTTCCCATTCTGTCCATTGCCTATTAGTTTTTTTTATTGTTTCCTTTGCAGTGCAGAAGCTTTTAATCTTGATGAGGTCCCTCATTTTTGTTCTTGATTCCCATGCCTTAGGGGATGTGTCAAGTAGGACATTGCTGCAATTGAAGTCAAGGAGACTATTTCCTGCTTTCTCTTCTAAGGTTTTGATGGTTTCCTGTCTCACATTCAGGTCCTTCAGCCACTTTGAGTTTATTTTTGTGTATGGTGTAAGAAAGTGTCTAGTTTCATTCTTCTGCATGTTGCTGTCCAGCTCTCCCAGCACCACCTGCTAAAGAGGCAGTCTTTTTTCCATTGGATACTCTTTCCTGCTTTGTCAAAGATTAATTGGCCATACATTTGTGGTCCCAGTTCTGGGTTCTCTATTCTATTCCATTGGTCTATGTGTCTGTTTTTGTGCCAATACCATACTGTCTTGATGATGACAGCTTTGTAGTAAAGGCTAAAGTGTGGAATTGTGATGCCTCCCGTTTTGGTTTTCTTCTTCAATATTACTTTGGCTATTTGGGGGTTTTGGTGGTTCCATACAAATTTTAAGATAGTTTGTTCTAGCTTTGAGAAGAATTGCATTGAATGTGTAGATTGCTTTGGGTAATAATGACATTTTCACAATGTTTATTCTTCTGATCCATAAACAGGGAATGTTTTTCCATTTCATGGTGTCTTCTTCCATCTCTTTCATAAGCTTTCTATAGTTTTCATTATACAGGTCTTTTATATCTTTGGTTAGATTTATTCCTAGGTATTTTATGGTTTTTTGTGCAATTGAATGGGATCATTTTCTTGATTTCTCTCTGTTGCTTCATTTCTGGTGTATCAAAATGCAACCAATTTCTATACATTGATTTTGTAGCCTGTAACTTTAGTGAATTCATGGATCAGTTCTAGAAGGCTTCTGGTAGAGTCAGTCGGGTTTTCCATGTAGAGTATCATGTCATCTGCGAAAAGTGAAAGTTTGACTTCATCTTTGCTGATTCTGATGCCTTTTATATCCTTTTGTTGTCTGATTGCTAATGCTAGGACTTCCAGCACTATGTTAAACAATAGTGGTGAGAGTGGGCACCCCTGTCGTGTCCCTGATCTCAGGGGGAAAGCTCTCAGTTTTTCCCCATTGAGGATAATATTGGCTGTGGGCTTTTCATAAACGGCTTTAATAATGTTTAAGTAAGTTCCTTCTATCCTAACTTTCTTGAGGGTTTTTATTAAGAAGGGATGTTGTATTTTGTCAAATGCTTTTTCTAAACTCTATCAACAGGATCATATGGTTTTTATAGGTTCTTTTGTTAATGTGCTGTATCACATCAACGGAATTGTGAATATTGAACCAGCCCTATAACCCAGGAATGAATCCCACTTGATCATGATGGATAATTCTTTTTATGTGCTGCTGAATTCGATTTGCTAGTATCTTTTTGAGGATTTTTGCATCTGAATTTATTAAGGATATTGGCCGGTAGTTCTTTTTTTTTCTTGGGTCTCAGTCTGGTTTAGGAATCAAAGTGATATTTGCTTTGTACAATGAGTCCAGAAGTCTTCCTTCCATTTCTAGTTTTTGGAATAGTTTGAGAAGGATGAGTGTTAACTCTGCTTTGAATGTCTGGTAGAACTCCCCTGGGAATCCATCTGGCCCTGGGCTTGTATTCATTGGGAGATTTTTGATTACTGATTCAATTTCTTCACTGGTTATGGGTCTGTTCAGATTTTCTATCTCTTCTCATTTGAATTTTGGTAGTGCATGTGCATTTAGGAATTTGATCATTTCTTCTAGGTTGTCCAGTTTGTTGGCCTATAATTTTTCATAGTAATCTCTGATGGTTGCTTGTATTTTTGAGGGATCAGTTCTAATAGATCCATTTTCATTCATGATTTTGTCTATTTTGATGTTCTCTCTTTTCTTTCTGAGGAGGCTTGCTAGAGGTTTATCAATTTTGTTTATTTTTTCAAAAAACCAACTCTCGGTTTCATTGATTTGTTCAACTGGTTTTTTTTTTTTTTTGGATTCTGTATTGTTTATTTCTGCCCTGGTCTTTATTATTTCTCTTCTGCTGGGTTTGAGGTGCTATTGCTGCTCCCTTTCTAATTTCCTTACGTGCTCTGTTAGATTTTGAGTTTGTGCTTTTTCTGGTTTGTTGAAATAGGCCTGGATTGCAATAAACTTTCCTCTTAGGACTACCTTTGCTGCATCCCAGAGAGTTTGGATTGTTGTATTTTCGTTTTCATTTGTTTCCATATACTTTTTTTAAATTTCCTCTCATTGCCTGATTGGCCCCATCATTTTTCAGTAGGGTGGTTTTTAACCTCCACATTTTTGGAGGTTTTCCAGACTTTTTCCTGTGGTTGATTTCAAGTTTCATAGCATTGTGATCTGAAAGTGTGCATGGTATGATCTCAGTTCGTTTGTATTTATGGAGGGCTCTTTTATGACCCAGTATGTGATTAGTCTTGGAGAATGTGCCATGTGCACTTGAGAAGAAAGTGAATTCCTCAGCTTCAGGATGCAGAGTTCTAAATATATCTATTAATTACAACTGTTCCAGTGTGCCATTCAGGTCCATTGTTTCTTTAGTGATTTTCTGTCTCTTTGACCTATCCATTGTTGTAAGTGGGGTATTAAAGTCCCCTGCAATTAACACATTCTTATCAATAAGATTGTTTGTGTTTGTGATAAATTGTTTTATGTATTTGGGTGCTCCTGAATTCAGTGCATATATGTTTATAATTGTTAACTTTTCCTGATGTAGAGACCCTGTAATTATTATATAATGTCCTTCATCTTTTGTTACTGCCTTTACTTTACTTTAAAGTCCAGTTTGCCCAATATAAGTATGGCTACCCCAGTTTTCTTTTGTCATCCAGTCACATGGTAGATATTTCTCCATCCCCTTACTTTCAATCTGAAGGTATCTTCAGGTCTAAGGTGAGTCTCTTGTAGACAGCAAATAGATGGATTTTGGTTTTTTATCCATTCTGCTACTCTGTGTCATTTGATTGGAGCATTCAGTCCATTTACATTCAGGTTTATTATTGAAAAATGTGTGTTTAGATTCATTGTGTTCTCTGTAGACTTCATGTTTGTATTGATGTCTCTGGTATCTTATATTCCTTGCTACATTTCTCTCATAGAGTCCTTCTTAGGATTTTTTGTAGGGCTGGTTTGGTGGTGATGAATTATCTTAATTTTTATTTGGGAACACCTTTATCTCTCCTATTTTGAATGATAGGCTCACTGGATAAAGAATTCTTGGTTACATATTTTTCCTGTTCATCACATTGAAGATTTCCTGCCATTCCTTTCTGGCCTGCCAAGTTTCAGC
>NC_043706.1:90629518-90732768 GCF_006229205.1 Suricata suricatta | reverse complement strand
TTCTCCGCCATCTTGCTCCCCTCCTCTGTTATTAACTTTTTAATGTTTACTAATTTTTTAGAGAAAGAGTGCACGTGAGTAGGGGAGGGGCAGACAGAGCAAGACCGAGGGTCTTGAAGTGGGCTCTGCGATGGCAGCAGAGAGCCCAGTGAAGGGCTTGAGCTCACAAACCTCGAAATCATGACCTGAGCCAAAGTCAGAGGCTTAACTGACTGAGCCACCCTGGGGACCCTCAGATAAACCAGCATTAGAGTACATTTCCTATTCACTGTCTGTCACAAAGGAATTTGCATTCTAATACTTTGGTGACTTGCCTAAGGTCATTGGCCCAACAGCTGTCAGAGGTGGGGATCCTGGCTGCCAGGTCCTCTGTCATTCCCTGTAGTGTACAGGTTGTGGTGAGTGATACTAGAGTGAGTCAGGTGCTCAAATAGCATATGCTTGGTCTGCAGTCTTTTTTGTTAGTTGTTTGGTTGTTGTTTTTTTTTTTTTCAAGGAATCAGATTTTTTGTGTGTTTTGAGGAAGGGAGGCAAGTACTGATCAAGAAGCTATTCAAAATTAACATATATCTGAAACTAGCCCTGCCTTTAAGATTACATTCCTCGAGGCAAAGACAGTATTCAGTACATCTGGTATGTTAGAATATATGCCCAGAGTGTAGTCTGGAAGTACTTTACGTAAGTAAAGATGTATTTTAATAAATACCCAAGTATAACTTAAACTAGGAAAGCCAATACTTTGGTCACGTTACAGATCTTCTCTCTGTCAATATTAATCATACTTCCTATTATAGTACCTTAAAATAATTTGTCTGTAAGCATGAGAACTGCAATGACATTCACAGGGATCAGCAGTCGTGCTATTAATGAGTGTAAATGTATAATTCTTTGCCACTGGGGGTGCAGAGTATTGTTTCTCATCTGTTAATGAAATAACATGCACAGAGGAGTTGAGAAGAAAGCAAGCCACCATTTTAATACCTGATCAGTCATTTCGAATGTGCCCTGTGGGAGTACCATTTAGTTTCAAGTTTTCCAGCAAGTATTGGGATCGCTAAATCGATTTTTCATCTATTTGACAGTGTATGTTTAAAGTATTGTGTAGGAGGGCTGTTTCCAGCCCAGCCACTCTGGATGACTAATTCTGTTTCACAAACCACTGCAGTGTCATTGTTTTCAAATAGTAACAACTCATCTTATTGTTTCTTTGATTTAGTTCTTAAGTGTTAGAGCCTAATAGCATTAAAGTCAGGAAATGGAATTTTAATGAGTGTTTAAATAAGCTGGCATTCTTGGTGTATAATCATTAATTTGTGTTGTGCACAATTGCTGAGATAGTAAACATTTAAAAAGCAGTTCTAAAATGGTACCTGATCATCTCTGGTTCCTGATTGCTGTCCACATGCGTGTCCATGGACAGGAGGGTGTCCAGTGTCTGGAGCTCCAGAGTTCGCATCAATAGACCCCTGGCTGGCTGTTGACTTGGGGCCAGTCATTTGAGTTTCCCATCTTACTCACCTCTCAGGTGAAGTGGCCCTCCATGAAATTTGCCATCCTCTTTGGCCTGCGCTTCTAAGTGGCCCGGCATAGGGAAGACCTGTTACGTTTCCACTGTTAATGTTTTTTACCTCTTCTCATACTCACAGATGGTTGTAAAAAGGAAGGCCGTGTGTGGTGGCAATGATGAAAAGTGAACACTCCGTGCACCAGACTATTCTAATGAGCACTCGGTGCAACGACCCTTACATGGCAGCAGAGAATACTTAGGGCCCCAACTAATGGTCCTCTCTTGCGATTCATGGCATCCAGTTGTGCTCTGTGACCCTTGCCCCCTTTCAGCCAGTGGGTTTGTGGACTAAACCAGGACTTCCGCTTCCTTCTAGGTATCATTTACCACTGTGACCTCACCAAAGAGGAGCTGGAGCCACGAGTCTTCCGAGAGGTTACTGTGAAAGGGATTGATGCTTCCGATTACCAGACAGTCCAGGTATGGAGCATTTGATCCTGATAACATGAGAGTTAGAAAATATGACTGTCAGGCCAGGCCATTAACACCCTAGTTCATTGGGAGCCGTGGAGGTAATCCATAGTAAAACAGACAACAGGTCTTCTTGGAGCTCCTGTTCTTTCTGGCCGTGGAGCCAACATGGTCCCTGCACTCCTAGAGCTCACAGGCTCTGCTCCCATGGCTGCTGCTCTCGACAGGAAGCCAGAGTCCCCTGAGTCGGGGGTCTTACTGCTTGAGAGTGGGATACAGTCTAGCTCAGGTCTTACGGTGTCACAAGTAACAGCATAGCTTTGCCGCACATAAAATATTTACTCCAGTGCTACGAGTCCATCTTTGCCGCCTGACGTTCACGTGTATTTCCACCTGGCACAGAGTAGACACTCCATAAAACATTAGGATGAACAAATTTACTGATTAGCCGGTCTCTGGCCACCCATCCTTTCAGGTTAAGAATCTCTACTTTGGTTTTTTTAGCTCCCCAAAGGCATGGAGTCTTCCAGAAACTGGAAGTCTTCCAGAAACTTCCAGTGACTTATGACGTAGAATGTCTCTGTGCCTTTGAAGTGAGAGGTCACCTGTCAGGTGTTTATCAGGGCTCTCCCACCTGGAGAGCTGCACCACACAGACCACAGATTAGGAAGCAGAACAGTGTTCATTAAGGAAGTTCAGAATAAAGAGCCGGACGCTTCCGAGAATGTTTCTGTGAAACTAGGGCATTATTTTAGCTTGTTGAGTTATCCTTCAACTATCTGGAAATGCTCTAGATGACGGGCTAGATCTAGATCATAAATGAATAAAGCATTACTTACAAAAGCCCATGGTGGGCTGGACCTGGTCCAGGGCTGCAGTTTGTCGGCCCTCTTTCTAGAACAGGGGTTGGCAGACTGGCCTCTGTTTTTTTGGGAGAACAGCCATGCCCATTTGTTTACGTAGTGTCTATGGCTGTCTTGGTGCAGTAATGGGGGGAGGGGAGGTGCAAGAGGGACTTCATGGCCCACGAAGT
Organism: Suricata suricatta; assembly: GCF_006229205.1. Taxonomy (NCBI): domain Eukaryota; kingdom Metazoa; phylum Chordata; class Mammalia; order Carnivora; family Herpestidae; genus Suricata; species Suricata suricatta. Next base: position 90,729,757 of record NC_043706.1, on the reverse strand, counting down.
CTAAAATTCTTAGCATTTGTCCCTCTGAGAAAAAGTTTGCTGATCCCTGGTCTATAGTAAAAAGCACTTAGGAAATGAGAATGTTCCCAATAGATGCACAGATCTTTGTCATGAAACTATATCAGGCTTGAAATGTGCATATACTCATTGGGTGACATGGGGTGAGTCGCTTAACCTTTTCTGCCCGTTTTTTTTTTTAACAGTAAAATAAGGATGATATCTATTTTAAAGGATTCCTATAGGATTATTTGAGATGGTGTATATTAAGTGTCTGGCACATAGAATATAAGTCGATTTTTTTCAGTCAATATTAGAAATAAATATAACAGACTATTAGTCTTCTGTTTCTATTTTGGCTTGCATCTTCTTTCATTTTCAAGGTGAGCCATTGCCATGGGAGCCAGTAGCCCGTCTGGCGCGTACATGGTTCACTTATTCACCCTAGTCCTGTATTAGACTTTAAAAATCTTTTTTAAGCAGTCGTTCTTTGCTATTTTCCCTTTTCTCTGTGTCTGGAATATTTGCCCCTCTCAGATGTAACATTCGACCTCCCCACGGCCGGTGTCTAGTCTTCGCCTCAGCGTCCCCGGGGCCAGGGTGTAGGCACGCGCCAGCGCACACCACTGCCTCTCCCGTCAGTGATGCCAGGGATGCCCGAGCGGCGTCTTCTGCCCCCAGGGGTGCAGCCATGGCTGCCTGGAATTGGGCAGTCACCCAAGACAAGCCCGCTGTCCTCTCATTGCTGCGATGCAGCCCTGCAGCCCTCTATTAAAAAAGAGACACGTTATCCCGCCCTCTTTTCCGGCTCCCCACACGTAATCAGTGCTCAAGTGTGTGGCTCTCTTTGGAGTTCGGGTGAGGGCGAGGCGCCTGTAATGGCGGCAGCTGCCAGGGAGGCGGCGTCTTGTCTCCTGTCGAGTGGCTGTTCTTTTCCGTGCTGGTCATAGTAATGCTCTCTACAGGTGACACACAAAGAAGCTGGTTACCACCTATTATGTCTCGTTTTCATTTATAGTGACAAGGTAAAACTTGACAATTAAGCAAATGGCTGGTGGAGTGGAATCTCTTGGCCACATACATAGCCTGACATCCCCACATGTAACTGGGGGAGAGATGCGTTGAGTGATGACAATTACCTATATCATTGGAAAACTGAACTCTTCTGTGTTTGGCTCTCTGCCTTACCAAAAAAAAAAAAAACCCTCTCTGATGTTGAGCTACTCAAAAACAACATTTTATTTTTACTGTGCAGTGCAGGAAAGAAAAAAGATGGTAAATATTTAAAACGGTAGTAATTGGACAGGGTGCCTGGGTGGCTCAGTTAGGTAATAGCATGTCCAACTCTTCATTTCCACTCAGGTCATGATCTCACAGTTCATGAGTTCAAGCCCTGAATTGGGCTCTTTGCTGACAATGTGGAGCTTGCGTGAGATCTCTCTCTCTCTCTCTCTCTCTCTCTCCTGCCCTCTCCCATTTGTTTTTTTGTTTTTAATGTTTATTTTTTGAGAGAGAGAGATAGAGTGTGAGCGGGGGAGGTACAGAAAGAAGAGAGGGACAGACACAGAATCTGAAGCAGGCTCCAAGCTCCAAGCTGTCGGCACAGAGCTGGCTCGGGGCTCGAACCCACAAGCTGTGAGATCATGACCTGAGCGGAAGTCGGATGGTTAACTGACTGAGCCACCCATGTGCCCCCATGCCCTCTCCCACTTGTGTGTGAGCTCTCTCTGTCTCTCAAAATAAATTATAACCTTGAAAAGCAAAAAAAAGGATAGTAACTGGAGAGAACACATTACATTACAGATCATGATGCACTATTCCTTATTTTCATATTTTAGGGAGTGGAGATACCTGTGGGCAGAGCGTATGTATAATGCCAATAGGAGATTTTATATCTATTGATGATACACATCAGAGATATTGCATTGAGTTATCAAAATAGAATTCTTTCATCATTTATGGGTGCCTTTGAAATGCCCTTTGATGTCACAAACCATAGAGTCCTAGGAATTAAAATCCATTGTGTGGTGGTTTAGATTCAAGTGTATAAGCAGAGCTTTGACATGAAATGGGAGCGTGACAGATGTTCTCACACTGTGATTAGGCTCCCAGTGGTGTTGCCAACAATGACCTACCGTTGTAAAAGCAGGCCCTAGAGGGGGATTTGTGCATGAATAGAAAACATCCTGATGGTGTGTAATAGAAACCACAGCATTTGTGGGGAGCGGGGGAAGATAATTTTGTTTTAGTCACTTCAGGGTAATGTCACTTTTGATTCCTCTTGAGCCTAGTGTTTATATTTATTCCATACATGATTTAAAAAGAAGATCCCCTGGGCTGTTTGTCGTTCCTTCTTATGTTCTGTGGGGCATGTTATGGTTTGGAGCATGTACTGTAGCACAGATTACGCTGCATGGTTGGTCCGGTGAGATAGACCAAACCTTGGAGAGAGAGAAGGGTCAAAGACTCACGTGACTAAATAAGCCACAGAGGACAATTCATGTGTGTTACACATTCATTCAGGACCCATCTTGACTTTGGAAGGGGGGTAGGGGGGTGTCGAGCATATGGTGTCATGTTTTGCTAACAGACATAGAACAAAGCTGGTGTCTGTTACAGCCCTTATCCATTCCTGACTACAGCTGTGAGTGAGTAGAAAATTGATCTGTACTAGAAATGTAATTTTGAAAATCAGATCCTGGAAAAACTTTTTCTCTTCCAGTTGGGGGTACATGAAAAATTTAGTTGTAGATAGATTTATCAAATCTGCAATTGACTAATTTTGTCTTTTTTTTATTGTGAATGCCACATCCACATAGTATTGATGAGAAGTTCTGTGCCCATATCTTTAAAAAGAAGCTGAAATACTGAACATTAGAAATTAATTTATAAGGAGCCCCTAGGTGGCTCAGTCGGTTAAGCGTTTGACTTTGGCTCAGGTCATGATCTTGAGGTTTGTAAGTTTGAGCCCCACTTCAGACTCTGTGCTGAGCATTTAGAGCCTGGAGCCTGCTTTGGATTCTGTGTTGCCCTCTCTGCCCCTCACCTGCTCACTCTCTCTTTCTCTCTCAAAAATAAAAATAAAAACAAAAAAAAAGAAACTACATTTATAAAATAAGTTTGGTGATCAGTGATTTGTGTGAAAAATCTGTCTACATTTATAATCAGCCATGTGTTTCATTTTACACAAAAGTGAGGTGATAGGGAGATGGTAGTTAAATTTAGTCTGTCAGCAAGTATGAGGTGACTCAATGCCGGTGGTACTGTTTGAATATAGAGAATTTCTAGACACAGGCATTGTCGCTGGAAAATCTCCAGTCAAACTGTAACTCAACAGAGAATTGAGACACACAGATCTGAAAGGTCAGACACCTTCTCTTAGTGAGCAAGGGGAAGGTGCAGCCTTCAGTCAGCACTGCAGAGTTAAAGACCACCCTGGCTGGGGCGGAGGAGGAGGTCTTCAAGGGAGGGGTGGAAATGGGGCAGGGCTTTGGGGGATGGGTGCTTCCATGATTCCCAGTTCTCCAGGACACTCCTGACCGGTTTTTCCACCACCCTCATTCAGAGACTGCCTCTGCCTTTTTGTGACAGGTTACTTTCATAATTTTACAGCAGATTAAAGCAGGAAATCGTGTCCCCGGTATCCTGTGCAGTTAGGGTTGCCCCTTGTTACTTGCGGATGGAATGGGGTTTGCGCTGTGGTTGAACGTGGCAAGATGCACTTATGGTTTCTCAGTACCTCACTTTTGCCCAGCCAGCTGAGAGGTTGGCCTTTTTCCTCCCCAAATAAAAGGCAAAATTTATAGACCTGAAAACGAACAATGAACTGAGTGTACTGTGAATAAACTCCATTATCAACAGTTTCTGCATTTCATAAAAGACAAAAAATTGGAAGGAAGGTCCAATTTTATGGGTGAAAGCAAACAATATAGTAGGAAAATAGTACAAATCCTAAGTATTTAACAGATTGAGTTTTCTTCTTGTTTTCTGAGGCCTAGTAAGGACTTTTCTGAAAGTCCTTGGGCATATGAAACAGCAGGAACATTCCAAAGGTGGTTTGCTGTGTAACTGAGAAGAAATGTTAAAATTAAATAATTCTTTGGGTTTACCAAGATGCCTTGGGGTAGAAGGACTGGGAATTGTTTTCTTCAGTGTAGATTTTTCCAACCTTGGTGATCACTGATTTGTGGTTGCTGATACAGGCTTTGCCATTCAGAGAACATGTTCTCAGAACATTAAGTAGACTCTGAACGTTTGTTAAGTCCATGCTGAGCGCATGGCGCATCACAGTTTTGAATATTGACTCATCCACATCCTCGGTGAGCTGACCACTGAACTGGCGATGATGTTTTTCTCTAGTGCTGTGTTCTCACGGTTGGGTCGATCAGAAATCTTCAGAAATGTCTGTGAAGAGTGAGTGGGGGAGCATTTTCATAAAGAACTTTTTGAGAGTCACTGTGTTTGCACATGATTTGGAAACTGCTTTAAGTCATACCAGTTGTTGGTGATGATTTAGCGCCTCTGCTCGAGGTTATTTGTGACCTTAGGCTTCACGGTGGCATATTCTTGCATGAACAGATGCCCACCCTTCTTTAGATCTCTGATGCAGGCCTTCTAGATGGAGGGCAGAATGTTCACGTTCAGAGGGGACGCATGTGTGTCTCTTTCCCCTTTTGGTATCAGCTGAGTTAAAATAATTTGTAACGGGTGATAAAAGGGTCTGTTTCCTTGTTATCGTACAATACAGAAATAAGTTAGGGGGCCCCAGTCAGTAGCCTCTGCAGTCCTAAAGCCCCTTACATGCGTTTTAAAAACGACATTACTCTGTAGCAGCCCACGAATATGTAACCCTCTCTCAGTGGCTTTGAGAATTGAGCAGCCAGCGCCTGTAAGGAGAGGCCTGGGGAGGTTTCTTGAGCCTCTGAGGGGCTTCACTAGGGCGCCGTGGGTGAAAGCAAGGCCTGTGCTGACCTTGCTCAGAGCTTCTCTGAACTTTCCTTTGAGGAAATGGGGTTTGCATTGATTGGGGACCAGGAAAACAGCTGTACCCAACCTGGTGACTTAGGCATGGGTGGCCAGGAAAAGGAAGCCCTATTGGTTGGCTCTCCTCAGGGACATGGTGGTGACTCAGCATCAGGGGTGTTGACTCTGTTTATTTTGCTGAGATATTAATAAGTTAAACAGGTGTTGATTTAATTGGAATGACTCAGATTCACTTCTTGAAGGTCATCTAGGTTTATTGTTTTTTAATAATATTGTATTAAAGGCCCTAAATGTCAGGGATCAGGCTACTCATAAACTCAGTACCATAGGTGACAACTATACTCATTGGAGATTTGTTCATCCTTAGTACATACACAATTTGTAATATATCAGATACCTACAGGTAATACTAAGTTTACTATTATATGTAATAAAACCACTTAAATAGATTCAGATTTTGTTTACATTCTTCTAAGAGTCATGGCTTCTGAGATCCATAGAAAGTTCGGTAGATTTCAGGCTACTGCTAGCAGTTAGCTTGGGGAAAGAATGTCATATTTCATTATCCTATAGAAAACAAAGTAGCACGTAACTTCCTTCTTATTAGCACTAAATCAGTAGCATGGTATCATCTATGAATAATGGAATATGTGCTTATGGCACTTATCTTTTGTCATTTTAATAATTATTGGTTTTTTTTATTTTTTTAACGTTTATTTATTTTTGAAAGAGAGACAGAGCATGAACAGGGGAGGGTCAGAGAGAGAGGGAAACACAGAATCCGAAGTAGGCTCCAGGCTCTGAGCTGTCAGCACAGAGCCTGACGCGGGGCTTGAACCCATGAATCATGAGATCATGACCTGAGCCAAAATCAGCCGCTTAACCAAATGAGCCACCCAGGTGCCCCAATAATTATTGTTTTTAAAAATGAATCTGAATCTCAAGTTCTGTTATTAAGATTAGATTCAGCTCTGAGCAGCAGGAGAAATCAAAATAACCATGGCTTACAGAAGAGAGATGTGTGCAGGAGGAATCAGTCCAGGACTGTCATGGTATCTAAGGTGTGAGGAATCCAAGCTCCTCCTCTTTTGCTGCTTTGTCACATGTGGCTTCTTTTCCCAGCATCACTTCATGGTCCTTGAACGCTGCTGGCCATCCCGCCATATTAACGTCTGTTTTCTAGCCAACAGGAAAGCAACAGTAGGGAAGAAGAGGGAGGGTAGGTACATCCCAGCTTATAAGTGGGATTTCTATAGGATAATGAAATATGACATTCTTTCCCCAAGCTAACTGCTAGCAGTAGCCTGAAATCTACCGAACTTTTTATGGATCTCAGAAGCCATGACTCTTAGAAGAATGTAAACAAAATCTGAATCTATTTGAGTGGTTTTATTACATAAAATAGTAAACTTAGTATTACCTGTAGGTATCTGATATATTACAAATTGTGTATGTACTAAGGATGAACAAATCTCCAATGAGTATAGTTGTCGCCTATGGTACTGAGTTTATGAGTAGCCTGATCCCTGACATTTAGGGCCTTTAATACAATATTATTAAAAAACAATAAACCTAGATGACCTTCAAGAAGTGAAGTGCTTATAAGCATGTGTCCTAACAGTGACGTGTATTATGTCGGCTTTTGTCTTATTGGTGAAAATGTACTCATGTGGCCACATGTAGTGCAAGGAGGTTTAGAGATGTTGTTTTAGTCCCAGGAAAAAATGTGTGCAGCTAAAAATTGGGGCCTTTTTATTGAAGAAACAGGAGGATAGATATTGAGGGACAAGTAGTAGTCTGTGACACAAGACAAAACAGGCCCTCAGCAAAAATGTTTGGTGTGGACTCTGAGACCAAGGAACCTAAATGGCCACCTGCTGGCCAGCTACCTAAATCTCTCAGGGTCAGGATTTGAAAAACAAAAACTGAAGAGCGTGAATATTCAGATGTATTTATGGACAGCAGAAATCATGCGTTACAAAGAGAAGCATCCTTTAAAGATGCTCTTCTCCCATGGAGAAAGACCTTTAATATTGCATCCAGAACATGAGTATATGTACTTCCTGAACTCTGGTCTTGAATTAGCACAGGTGTAATGCAAGGGGAGATGGGACTCCTGAGAATTAGAATCAAGATGAAGTGTCATGGGGTTATCTCTGTGGCAGGATGAGCAAGCCAAGTAAGCTGGGGGCCAGATGACTTTCCAGATGTTTGGCTCCATGCTAGAGTCATCTTCTTGACTGGGAAAACCAAATCGCAACCACCCTCCTGCACTATTTCCTGTAAAGGATGTGGGCACAAGCCATCCTTGTAGGACCTGCTCAATAGGACCTGCACATCACGGATCAGCCTTTGGGGAGGGGTTCAGGTCTCTAATTTCATAGCTGCCTCTTTGCTTTTTTTAAGTGGTCTGTTCTTCCACTAATGTGTTTTGGGCTGTGGACAGAGTTGTACACTTTCCAATTACATTTATATTAGGGTTCATATAGTTGAGGCTGCTCATTTTACAGATGAAGAAACTAAAAGTCAATATGTTTGAAGAAAAGTAACACCATAAATAATTGACAGAGTCAAGACTAGAATGCAGAACTCCACAGCCATGCTAATCCGCACATTTTGTTATCAGATAAATTATTTGTACTCTCTATAGCTCAGTTGTTTTTTTTACCTCTAAAATAAATTAGACTAAAAGGTCTCTAAATTCCTATGCCCCCTTACCTCTAAAATATGTTTCTCCATCATATAAGTACCCAGTGACTACTTTGCAGACTCTTATGGAACAGGTTAAACAATAAAAATACTCCCCATGTAAAAGGGGAGACATTAAGGGCCCATAAATATATGTTTAAAATGACTTTAAATATTATGGTTTATTTTAGTGTTCATTTCCAATCTCCTGTTGTATGTTAATGGACATTCTAATTTCCTTATCTATTTATTTGTGTGTGTGTATATATATATATATACACACACACAAATACAGGAGTTAATAGTAAGTTAATATGAGGAGTTTTATGTAAGTCTTAAATGTTGGTCACCATACCACAGCTTGAAACTCTATTTAAAGTATGTTCTAAAGTGAAATCAAACTTGAAGTGTTTATGGTTTTGCTTTTGTCTTCTTATCTCTGCTGGACTTCCCCCAGGATCTTACTCAGGGTTGGCACTAATGCCAACACTGGCATCAGGTTGCTTCTAACTCAAAGGACCTTTGTTTCTTGTGCAGTGAACCCAGAAAGACACTTCTATGCCCAAAGCAGATGACCTTCTCAATTGTTTTTTTTCTTAGACAAGTACACCTATTCCAGTGTCTGTCCATTATTTCTACCTACTTCATTGGTGAAGCTAGATTAAAAATTAATAGAGGATTAGGTGGATGTCTAGAAACTGGAACCTGAAAATTGCTTTGATTTTCTTTGCATTGAGAAGGCTCCACAGGAGAGAGTTGGAGTAATCTTTCTCCTGCTTTTCTGTGACAGTATCACTCCTAAACCCCAGGGGTATGTCTTTATGTAGGCTGCCACCTAAACAAGTGTTCTTTGGCTTCCTGCTGTGCTCTATCTGTTAGGAAGACAGGGAGAAGAGAACATAGGAGCTTAGGGTGGTCTCTGCACCTACTACACAGTTCTTCCCTCCCCTCCCCTCCCCTTTGCCTGCATCACACTGATGGCTGATGGGAGCAAGTAAAAAAAAAAAACCTAGCACTATAGATATTCTGTTATCTCCCCGGAGGAAAACCCATTATGGCCTAACTTGATTGGTCCATGAAAAGGAGGACATTTTCCATTTCCCCAAGTATAACCTTTTGATTGGAGTCAAGTATACCTCAACCTGGGTGTAGAGAAGTAAACTTGATCATTCCCTGCTCACTCCCAGGGTTGACTAAATGTAAGTGGTAGATTTAAAAATGTTATAATAGTGATAAATGTGATGGCAGAATATTGCCAGTTGGAAGGCATTGTGAGGGTACTAAACAGAGACACACAGATTCCTGGCTATTGTCTGTGTCGAGTGTGAGCTCCTCTACCCAACTCTTGATGCCCTCCTTCATCCATCTCTGCTAAGGTACTGCCTCACCAAGTCACCATCCCAAATACTCCGCACCATCAAGGCTCAACTCCAAACCAAGTCCTTGACCGCCATCTCTGCTTGGCTCTTTTTCCTCTGTGCTCCATTGTGGCACTGCTCATTTTCTTTACTCCATTTTCTGAAATTCTACACATTTTGAATACTCAACTAAGTCCCAACTTCTGTGGAAGCTTCTCTTCTTGTTCCTGCCTTTGGAAGCTCAGTCTCAAGCAAAAGACAGGGAGAAGGGATATTCAGCTGTTACTTGGAAATAGAGCATGGCTGTGTGCACACACTATACCAGGCTGCAAGCCCATGTTCTCAGTGTGTCATCTCATTTCTTCAGAGAATCAGTACTCTCACGATCTCCATTTTCAGGATGAAGAGCCTGCAGTGTAGGGAAGTTGGATGAGTTCTCCCGAATCATACAGTGAGATAGGTGGAGCTTAAGCCCTGGTCTCCAGTGCTCCTAAGCAGGGTCCTCCCTACCCTGAGAAGCGGGCCAGCTTCTTTACCACCTGGTCCCAGTTCAACAGTTGAGTTCCCTGAGGTAGGCAGTCGTAGGTCTCCACATAGGAGTCGATATAAAATAATGGGACTTTTTAAGACCCCAGAGAAAGCTTCATCGTTTACCTTGGTTAATGTCTCAAAAGAAGGAAATGTAAATTATCTAGTCAAGCTGTATTGATAAGTGCAGCCGATATAAATTCTTCACACATTGAAACTCATCTGCTAGTTGGTTCTGCTGAGTTAATAATAGCAGACACCTTGTGTCCTCCCTGCCTCCAGCTGCATTTGGTTGTATACATGTGTGTGTATCTGAGTAGATGTAAAGATTAATGTGTATGCAAACATATTTTTAAGCAGAGAATATGCTCTTTGATCCTACATCAGGTAGTGGGTAATTCTAAAATTGACTCTCAAAACAGAAAACCATTTAGGGTGCAAGTAAAAGTCACTATGCATGTGCTGCCTTCATCGGGACTTCGGAGCCTTCCATATTTTGTATAGGATATTTCTAGTTCAGCTCCAAAGTTTAATGTGCATATAGCCAATTAAATATTTGAAAAGAACAGAGAAGAGTATAAATACTCCAAGCTGTGGTTGGCACATTGCTTGAGAATCTGCAGACTTGACTGTTGAAGTGCCAACTTTGAACCATTGTTCAGGATCTTTGGATATAGGAGGGGCCATGAGTGTCGTGGGGTGTTGCTGGCGCTACCCCTGCTCCCCTGCCTGGACTTTCCCTCCTCCTCCTAGTACATCTGCAGCTTCCAGTGGGTGTCTTCCTCGCCCACCATCAGTAACTTGTCTGCACTGGTGTGGGGAGGTGGAATGGGACAAAGAACCACTCTCATTCATCCAATATGTGTGTTTATTAAGCATTTACCCTCTGCCAAGCATTGTGTTAAACACTAGGAATGTGACAGTGACCTAAAGAGCTGTGGTGTTTGCCCCTTGGAGAAGTGCAGGCAAAAAAAAAAAGAGAAGAAGAAGAAGAAGAAGAAGGAAAGAAAGGAAGGGAAGGAAGGAAGGAAGAGAGGGAGAAAGAAAAAAAACCCAAGTGAACAGAAAATCAATGTGAAGATTTTAAGCTGGGGGAAGAGCCATGAGCAAAATAAATGAGGATTGTTGCCAGGAATGACGGAGGGACCTAGTGTGAATCAAGTGGTCAACCAAAGTGCCCTTGAGTTAGGTCAGTGGAAACAAAGTCTACATAGGTGGGAACTAATCATGTGGAAGTTTGGGGAGAGCAGCCCAGCTGTTAGAGCAAAGATCCTAAGAAGCACTTGGCCTCAGAGAGGCCCCGAGAGAAGACCGGCTTGGTAAGTGAAGGGCAGGACGGGGCCTTATGGTTATGTTGGGGTTTGTTGAGGATCCCAGGTGTGGCAGAGGTCCCTGCAGGGTCTTCATTTTGTGGAGAATAGATCAAAGGGGCAGATGTGATTCATAGACTTCTAGAAGACCTCTGTAGCAGTAGACCGGGGAAGGCGGAAGGTGGCCTAGACCAAAGAGAAACTATGGACATGTGGAAGAGCGGGTTTGGAAACTACCTGGAAGGTAGAATCAGCGGGACACGTTCAGGAACTACACGTGGAGGGGGTAGGGAAATGGGCACATCAAGGAAACTCTGAGATTCTGCATCTGAGCAGCTGGTGCCCTACTGTTGTTGGCAGTGGGTCAGGGAGGACATGTTTGGGAAGAAAAATATTTTTGACATGTCAGATTTGTAGTGCATGTTACATTGTTAGCCAGGTGGCAGCGTCAAGTATGGAGTTGGATATTTGAGCCTCATGCTCAAAGGAGTTGGAGTTATATGGGCATCTCCAGTATGAGGGTGTTGTTTAAATCTGGGGCAAGGACAGAATCCCATGGAGTAGAGTGAGGAAGTCTCAAGACCGTGCCCTGAGCAGCCCCCCAGCCCGGGCTTCACTGCAGGAGGGAGAGCCAGCACGGAGCCCCAGAAGGAGCAGCCGGGGAGGTACAGGTAAAACCAGCATACCTCAGGCCAGGGTGGCCAGGAGGTCAAGGAAAGGGTATTAAAAGGAGGCAATGGCAGATGACACTCCTGTGGTTAGTCAATTAAGGAAAGAAGAAGAGTTCTTGGATTTGACCAGGTGTATTCCTTGGTGATCTTGACAAGGACACCTTCAGGAATGGGGGGCAGACTGGTGGCTGAACGGGGTATATTGAAGAAGAGGGGAGAAGATGTGTGTAATGTTTTTAGTAAGGTTTCTTATGGGTGGGTGTGATTGAGTGAGTGGGGGATGTAGCTTTTCACACATTATTGTATTACTATCCTAAGTAGAATAGTTTTGTGTTAATGTTGTAATCTGAAAAGCCTTACATATTAAAACTTAAAAAAATGCTTAAGAAAAAAAATCCCTGAGAGGCTACCTGAACATCTCTTTTAACAACTGTGGGTTATGTCTTCCCACCCTCCCCCCTTCCTCCTTCTTCAGATTCCTTTTCAGATTTGTCATTTTCTTCCTGTAGAACAGCTTCCTGTAGAATACTGCTGTGCTAAGAAAACAAATCAAACCAAAAGAATCAAATTTTAACTTCATAGGACATTTTAGAGCTGGGCCCTCTCTTTGGGGCACTGAGTTGAGGATCAGGGAGAAGGGAGGAGAGGAGAGGGAAGCGAGGAACCATGTGTGTAGACATGTTGAGTTGAGATGTTTAACTGCATGGGCTGGAAGCGTGTACAGGGTCAGGGCTGGCTTGTGAAGGGGGAGAAACTCGATGATTCCGGTACGTCACTGGGCTGGCTCCAGGAGGGGGGACCGGCACAGGGGCCAAGTCCCTTGAGAAGACGAGCAGGCCCCAAGCCCCAGGGGGAGGCCTGGCCTTCATGGAAGGAGGCCCTTCCCTCCACTCAGGCAGGAAGGAAGAAAGAGGACGTGTGGGAGTTGCAACTCCCAAACACCAGCTCCTTTCTCTCCTTCTGTGAGCCTGCTCAGGCCAGAATTCTTCTTCCCTGGTTTTTTTGTTTTTTTCCAAATAATTTTTGAGTTTCAACTAAAAATCAAAAAGTGGTTTTGAACTTCTGAAATACGTGCATTTTTTTTGTTCTGTACTCCGTGTAGGGGCAAGAAGGCTTTCACATAGTGAGTGTTAGAGTTGAGAATTTTCTGCTTCTTATAAATGAGTTCTTTCCTGATTGCTCTTTTCTGTGTCAGTCAGAAGAGGCTAGGCCATGGCCATTAACCAGCACCTTCAGGGTCTCAGAGAACTGACTTCAGACACACTGCCTCCTGCAGGCCCTCTGAGGAGCCTCCCCCACCAAGCATTGCCTGTCCCTGCGGCACAGAAGAAAGCACATCCCATCCCTGCAGCCCTTTTGTCTAGAAAAGTCACCTTCCTCCCCTCCCATGTATCCTTAGCCAACAAGCATGTGATGGGGACACCCCAGCTTCAGAGGTGGCAGAGGGTGACGGCCATCCTCCATGTGCTGGAAGGAGAGAGACTAGCGATGCCCTGATGACATCATGTGTCCCTCCCAGGAGACAGCAGAGGGGGACCATGGAGGAGCACTGGGGTTGCCAACCTCTTCCCCTGGCCCCATCCTTTGACCACAGCACCTGAGATTCTGTCAGTGGAAATCCATTCCTAAGCTTTCATTTTTCCAAATATCTTCTTTAAAAATATAAACAGCCCTACAAAGCTTTGTGACTCATTACCTTTTTTTCCCCATGGACATAATTTTTTCTAGCAGACTCAAAATGGTAGGAGAGCTTGTGTCCTGAAAACACCATTTTTTAAGTAACACTTACTATCCCAGTTTACTTAAGAAAAAGACCATACAGAACTGCAGGCGGAGCTTCCGCTTGGCCTGAGTTGCTGATAAGCGCAGGCTGACCGGGGCAGTCCTGTCCCGCAGGTCCACCCCGCCGGTTCTCAGGAGGGCAGGGTGCTGCTGCGAGCGGCCCAGACTCGCCAGCCACCGGATCCCTGGGCTGCATCCCAGCATGGCCCGCATGAGCCCTGTCTCCACTCTCCTCAGGCTCCCCGCCCCCTCGCTCTAGCACCTCCATACCCGCCTGCCTTTTTGTGCTACCCCTCAGGCCACCTCCCCCACCCACCCCTGCAAGCAGAGGTCTTGCTGGAGAGCTGTGGACCCCCACCCCATGACTGTTCTCACCACATTCACAGGCAAGCTGTGTGTTGTGGAGATGAAACTGGGGCTAGATCGCCTCTACGACGGTGCTCTTCCATCAGTAGGATAATAGAACTCTTCCCTTGCCGTGACGTTTGTGAGTTACAGCCTCCCGTCAACATACTACATAGTCATTAGAGTGTGTGGTGTGGTCATTTGCAGAAAATGATTTATGTCATTCTTGATACATTAGTGGGCAGACTTCGTGGCTGGGGTCGGTATTCTCTGGCAGAGCGGCCAGTTCTGAGATCAGTGGTCTGAAGGAAGAGAGTGTTTGCTGTTGTTTCATAGGATTACGTGGCTTCTTAATAAATAGCATATCCCTTATGATTATGTTTGCTAGTTGACCAGCCTTGAGTAATGCTATGGTTAACCCCGCAGGCCGGCCCCTGTCCTCTCCCGCTCGGCACTCAGCTGCAGTAGCCCAGACCTTCTCATTGCCTGGACTGCTCACCCCGACTCCTTCACTTCCCTCCACCACGCAGATCCCAGATCCCTTCTCTCTCTCCCGTGTAAGGAGATGCTCTTCCCAGCACCCAGCTTTGTCTTTTCATTTGTTTATGTGTTCCTCTTTCTTCCCTTCAGAAAGTGGTTTTCCCCACTGCTGTGTCCCCAGAGCCCAGGGCAGAGTAGAGACATATAAATACCTGCCAAATAAATAAGGGATGCTTTAATAAATGATACACTCTGAAATGATCTAGTTCTCACTGCCAGAAACCTGTAGAATGGATCATTTCCTTTCTGTAAAATTGTTATCAGACCATCTCCCTCTTCCCCCCAGAGGTAGTTGGTCTTCTATATTCAAAACCAGCAAATAGTGTCAGAAAGTGAATGTTTACTAGTATGTATACTTCTGTGAAATTTTTGTACGATCTACTCTTTTAAGTGTGTTTGGGTCCTGGTCTAGGACCAAAGCAGGAGGTCATACTGCCTCTCCTTTTAGAGCATCAAACTTAATTTTTTTTAAATATCTTCCTGGCACATATTTATTGTGTTTTTGCTTGCTTTCAAGTGTCTGGGAAACTTTAAGACAAGCTGAACAATAAAAAAGTGATTCTACTAACATGTAAATTCAATTGACCGGTTCTTTGTGTTTTATGAGCGTTTGTGATCTTTACTTTGGATTCTTTTCTTCCTTTGGATGTTTTTAATTAATGTTTTCAGACTTTGGAAGATTAATTTTCTCCCTTTGGCTTTTCTAACATGTTTTCTAAAGGAGGTTCATTTTCCCTTCTTCAGTCCTCAGTAGTTTCATTGATTTGTATGTATGGTTCTTGTCTTCACTGTATTTCTTGTAACATATTCCCTTGCTGTGTTTGTCTAAATGAGGTCCCACAAGTCCCCCTGCCTCCTAAGAAGCCAGAGGATCCCTAAGACAGTGATAGTTATACTAACACTAATTCATATAAACTGGAATTTCTAACTTAGAAGACTGGGTAAATAAAAATAATTATTTCACAGACATTTATCAAGCTGCTACCTTGTATCTGGGAGTGCTGATAGAATTTACTAGGGGAAATGAGGATGTGATCAAACATTTGTAGCAATTTGACAGTGGGAGAAACTATGTGAAAGATGATCTCAGGTCCAAGGAGAGCCCTGAGGAGGAGGAGGAACGTCTAAAACTGCTCTTGGAAGGCTTCCAAGAAAGGAGCTTTGGGCAGACAAGGGAAGGGCCCTGGAGGGAGGAGAGGTTGTACAAAAGCAGAGGCACCCCCAGCACCAGGGCTGGAGCCCATTGGCAGGAGACGAGCCTGGAAATCTAGGCAGGTCAAAACCAGAAGGGTCTGGTGTCCACCCAGATGGGGTGAGATTTTATTCCCTGTACCTCAGGGAGCCCTTGAAAGGGACTATTCTGGACGCACATGTGGTATCTGCAATGTGCTCAGAGAAAGAGGGTCAGGAGTCAGGGAGAGTCGTGAAGCCTGGCGGCACTGGCGGTCAGTGAACTTATGGGTGCATAGCTTGAAACCCCCAGCGGTGTCTGTGAAGGGGGAGGAGGACCTAAGGGAGCATGACACTTCAGGACTGGGGAGGTTGCCAGGAAAGCAGTAGACTGAAGAGATTGTGAGTGGGGCCACTGAGCCCGCTGTCTGGGAGTGAGGAGTCTCCTTGCAGCCCTGGGTTTGGGTGTTAGTTACCAGGATGTAGAGAAAGTACACGAAATTCACTAGATGAAAGCTTTTGTCCTCAGTGTGCTGGTTTTGTAGCCAGCTTTTCTGCACATACCCCAAAACTTCATAGTCCTCAAATGTTCCCTGTTTGCCATCCTTAGTGCTACTTATCATCAGAACAGCAGTATTCTGCAGATCTTCTATGAACATGATTCAGTTATTCATCTGAAACTTGCATTTTCCTTAGACTTTGGTATTTCACTACCTTGATTACAAGTGATAATAAAAAGGGGTGTGTGGGGAGGGGTGTGCCTGGTGGCTCAATTGGTTAAGCATCTGGCTTGATTTTGGCTTAGGTCATGGTCTTGCATTTGGGTTCATTGATCCCTGCATCAGGCTCCATGCTGAGAGAGCAGAGCCTGCTTGGGATTCTGTTTACCTCTCTCTCTGCCCTTACCCCACTCGTGTTCTCTCTCCCCCCCCCTCTCAAAAATAAACATTAAAAATACACAAAAGGGGTGTGTGCGCACGCGTGTGTGTATACATACTTAAAATTATACTATTTCCACATTTTAAGCATTTTTAAAATGCTGTGTTTCTATCACAGCAGTGCTGGGGTGAACAAGGTGGTGGGAGGCATTTCACAGCCATGGGAAAAGAAAAAAAACTATGGTTTCACTGGTAAAATTTTTGCTATTGACTCACACAGCTGATCATAGGCTGTAAATCAAACAAGTTGTGCCTGTACTTTTGCAGCAGGATTTCTGAACCTCCTGATTGGTGTTCATTTGCTCTCCTTCCTCTCTTCCGCCCCCTGGGGAGTTGCCTCCAGTAGCTGCTTGTGATACCTCTCCTTGCGTTCATTTTCACTGACCACCTCTGTGCAGCCTGCCTTCACCGGCATGAGCCCATATCTGGCTCCACGTTTCCCAGCGTGGGGGAGTGAAATGCACTGTGGTGCTCATGAGCTTCTTAAGGATTGTTCTTTAAGTGACTTGAAATCCTCTATGATAGGTTTTTCTTGCCTCTTGCTCACCAGAGGGGTTTATTTTTGGTGATTTGCATTTGCATTGTCTGAGAGACTCCAGATGGAAACAGACCAGTGTAAGAGCTGGCAGGGTCCAACAGAAACACACATCAGCGACTTTATGCCAGAGAATTGTACTTCCCAATCCACCTCTTTAGTATTCCAGTTATTGGGTTTTCTGCAATAAAATGAATTTGTGTGCATTTGCTCCTCGCAAATGTTTTGGCTGTGTCTCACTTGCTCCTTGGATGTACAGATGAAAAAATGGTAATTGGACAGTTGTACCAGCTTCCTGGTTCTGGGGTTTCTGTCAGGACTGCCCTCAGTCCAGAGCCACTCCCGGCCTTGTGCGGTTCCGTTTCAGCCCCCCATGCCCCACCCTTTTCCAGGAGCTGCTCCATTGCACAAACACTGCTCTTTTCTCCTCACTAACATCTGTCTCTGTTTCCTAGTCCACCCTTTTAAGGAAGGCATGCACGGCTATCAGCCACAGACCCTCAAGGCCGCATGCTTCTCATCTATTTCAGAACATTCTAGCCGGAATTTGTCTTGTCGACATTTTGCTTATTAATTTTATTTTCCTAAGGCAATAAAATAAATAGGCAACATTTTGCTTATTAATTTTATTTTCCTAAGGCAATAAAATAAATAGGTGGTCTGCCATGGTTTTGAGTTAATGAGAATTTGAAATTGATTTCAAGTATTTGTCCTGGGTCTTTATGATGCAGGTGCAATCCCATGCAGTAAATTACCATAACTAAATAGTCTCAGGGCCATCAAGCTCCCCCGCCATGGCAGTGCTGAATTAGCAGATTAACAGCTACACATAAAGAAAATGTCAGGTGTTAAATATTTTTCATTAGTAATAAGTCGGAAATTTGTGACTCATACAGGCTTATACAGTCTCTTGAGTACCTCTACCAGAGTTACTTTATTACTTTTCAGCTTATAAGCATTTGGACGCCAAACTCTAGACTGCTTTATTTGTAAGGATTTTTATTTTAGGGATCTGCCACTTAAAATACTTTTTTGTGGGGCGCCTGGGTGGCTCAGTTGGTTAAATATCGTACTTCGGCTCAGGTCATGATCTCATTCATGGTCTGTGGGTTTGAGCCCCGTGTCAGGCTCTGTGCTGATAGCTCGGAGCCTGGAGCCTGCTCCCTCTCTCTCTGCTTCTCCCCTGCTCGCACTCTGTCTCTCTCTCAAAAATAAGTAGACATTAAAAAAATTTTTAATAAAAATACTTTCTTGTGCGTTGTCTGAAGCATGGTGTCCAGTTTGAGCGTTGTTCTTTGTGCATTCAGCCAGCTCTTGTTGTCTCTTGTGCTCGCTGTCTTCCAGGCACCGTGCTAGTGCACAGAGGGAACAGACCCACAGGGACATGTGAGGGTGCCACAGCAGCAGTGCCACACAGGATTCAGGAGGGGCCCCTGTGGGGCGGGGGGGGGGGGTGCCAGGGGATTTCCTGATCCTTTATTTACAGTGGCTAAGAGCACGGAATCTGGAGTCAGCTGCAAATCCTGACTCTCTCACTCACAGGATACATGATCTGGAATAGCTACTTCTCTTGGTCACAGTGATGCTCCCCCACCTAAAAAGGGAGTATTCATGGTATAGACTTCATATGTGGATTACATGAGGGAATATTTATAAGTGCTTATAATAGTGCTTGGTTCAGGGTAAGAGTTGCTTAAGTCTTTTAAACAAATCAAGTAAAATAATATATATTTTGACAAAATAAGAGCCAAGGAAAATTCTGTTGTGAAAAATGCAGAAACTAACTGGCAGGCCCTTAAGTATTTGTTTTTCAATGTATAGAATTTTGTTGGCGGTTTATATGGAAATTTGTGGTCACTAGGTTCTGTCTCCAGAGCTCGGGCTAACTTGTTCCCTGTGTTTGCAGTTATTTGGCTGGTGCAGGTACGGAGAAACTCTCTCACGAGAGAGGCTCCTGGAGTGGAATGAGCTGCCATTTGTGCTATTGTAAATTTCTCTCTTACCACTAGAAATAGCCAAGCAGAGGCTGAGCCTGTCTGAGATGTAGCTTTGGGGATGCCTGCGTTGGGTAGGAACACGAATTGGGGCTGCAAATAAGGGATTTCCTAAGAGCCAATGAATTTTTTTTTCAATTGTGCTTCAATCTATAAAGCCTTGAAACTTTGGGCATTTGGAGATGTGAGTGGCACTTTCAGTAGAGAGCACAGTTGCAATTGGGAAGGATTCAGAAAGATTGACGGCAGAGAGTGGAAAGATTTAATATCTGGTCTAAAATATGAACCTCGTTTTATAGAGGACGGGGTGTGTTACATGTTTTGAGTAGGGGAAGCAACCAAGATTAAAAGGAAGGTTCTCTCTCTTTCTCTTTTTTTTTTAAATCTCAGGGAGATCCATCTGGTAACAAGTGCAAAGACTGGAAACAGGAGTGCTGTTAGGAGATAGGCAAGCAGGGATAAGATAGTGTGCTAGAGGTATCCAGGATACCTTTTGAGCCTCAGGAACTGAGGCAAGCAGGTACAGGTTTGGGGGGACTCAGGAAGAGTGTGTAATATGCAATTCTAACCCATTCACTCATTCAGCAAGTGTTCATTGAATGCAAGTGGTGCAGCGCTCCTAAGCCCTGGTGATGGAGTCCTCCTGCTGTTCTCATAAAGAGCAAAACAAACACATGTGCATTTGACATGTGACCTAAATGCCACAGAGTAAGCCTCATTAGCAGCAGTTTATGCATTCTGCAAGAACACCCTCAGAAACAATGCCTGTTACAAAAACAGAGGCAGCTTTCTCCAAGCCTGCGCATGCAGTAGGTCCTTCAGGTTTATGGAAAGGTCTGATTATGTTTGCAGTGACCACAGAAAGGTCAGATCAGTGGAGCTGAAGATGGGTAGTATGTTCTGTGGTCAAGCCATGTTTATTCATCATAGCCCAGAATGGCTCTAAACTCCAGACACACTTCAAAGTCCCATGATCTACTTGTGCCACCGTCTTTCTCTTCTTGTGTCCAGAACCTTCCAATGTCTATCACTTCTTGCTCCCTAGTTTGAGACTGGGAATAGGCTTATTATTCCAAAGAACAGATGGCCCAGCCTTTGAGAGCTGATGCATTTTTTCAGAGACTATCAGTGTAACACTTAGCACATTGTTGGTACTCAAGAAATGTACCAAAAGTTAAAATATCTTTTTAAATAGATTGATGTTACTGCTCTTGAGGTGCCCCATGGGAGTTTTTAAATCTCCACTGTTAGAAAAATGTCTAGCTATCCCTTGAAAAGCAAACGAAAAGGACCTGGAATAGAAATTTCCTTTTATATTTTCTGCCCGAAGGTGACTCTTAAACTCCTCCCTGCTCCTCCAATGTTAAATGCCTGGAAAATCAATAGGATTACAACCTTCTAATGCCAGGCAGGTATTTTTAACCTAAGCACAGTACAGAAATGTGCAGCGCCCCCTTGAAACCCTGGGAAGCCCTTCCTATACTCACCTTACAAGGTAATGGAGGCGCAAAGATGGCTTTCTGCTCAATTCTTTGGGAAATGGAATGTCTTGATCCCTGTTTGCAGTGACCATGAGATTTCTGAGCCGCTCTGCTCCTTGTCACATGTATTTGCCACACTTAGCACAGGCCACACAAGTGGCCTCTGTCAACTCTGATTAAAAGGGAAGCTCAACACCCTTTTATGAACATTCTTTTCTAAGTCAGGCCCTAAAATTAGGAAGGAGTTGCTATCACTGTACATTCTTCTCTCTGAAGGGCTCGCCCTGTGCAGTTTACTGTCCTCTTTCGTCTCTGAGCCTGCCCCTTTGCCTCAGATAGCACCAAATCTGAACTAGAACAAATGTGGGTTGAAGATTGATTGTTTTCAGAAGCTTCAGGGGTTGCCCATGTTTGAATGTCTCAGCAAAATGGATTTTATTACCAAATGTGTTCATCCCAAGAAAAGTAATCATTTCAGTAGAGATGGCTAGTCTTTTCATAACGATGTCAATCTCTTGAAGAACAATAATGTTTCCTTGATTTCTTATGTGTCCTTGCTCCACGTTTTTTCCTTTAAAGGAAGACGTTTTTATTTCATCTCTTCAAAACCATCTCTTAACTACATGTTAAGACAACCAGGCATGTATTCAGCGACTGTCATCTCGGGCCAAAGTGTGCTTCCAGAGTCACACCACTTAACATTTGGTGACACCTCTGGAAGGTCATGCTTGACAATAAGGGGTAGTCATTTCTGGTACTTTTTTTTACGATGTACTTTATGTAAGTAGAAATCTTTTGTCTCTTTTCTTCAGTGTTTAAAGAATTCAACTTGATCTGTGAGCTCTTATCTGTTAAAAAATCATTCATTAGAAGATGGGCTTAAATATATAAAATTGAAATTTGCTTTAAATTTAATGGATTGCTTAGAAGTTCGGGGTTGCTTTCTTTATGAGTGTCCCAAGCATTTTTTCATTTCATTTGTGAAGTTAATGGTGTCTGTTACACCTTTTAAAAATATTGAAACTGAATTATTTTAGTAGAATGACATTGCAGATATACTGAGATTTTTATTAGTAGTAGTAGTCTGCCTTTAAGATGATAACATTGCTGACTGGAGAAGGATCATCTTTCCAAGCAGACCTTTTTGTTTTAAAAATAGTAAATATTATAACTTATGTACCTGAAATATGGCTTTTGACATGCTCGAATGAGTCTCCTTTTCAAGAGGGTAACAAAAACAGAAAAGCGAATAAATCAGTCTCTCCAGCAGAATATTTGTTCCCTGGATTCCCTAGAGACTGGTGATCACTGTCTTGAGAGGAAAAACAAAATCTATTAAATCAGTGCTAACACTTCTAACATTTGCAAAATATTCTACAGTTTACACCCAGTGAAGATATTTACAAGGAAGTAATAACACACAGTGAATTTACTTTGTGGTGAGAGTAGGAACAAAGCCTGGACCAGGGACATAGGAGACCAACGTGGTAATTTTCCATAAACTGGCGGCAGTACCTTGGCTGGTATCTTGCCTCCGTGGACCTCAGGTTTGTCATTCATATAATAAGAGAGGGTGACCGGCTTTTGATGTCCCAGAGTGATACTCTCCTTGTATCTAAAACATTGCAAATCTGCAGAATTTGGGATTATCTTATTAACTCCCCAGGGCTGAGAAAGAATTGATACCAGCTTTTTTTTAACCAAGTGGCACAGTCTTGGGTCTGCTCAGAAAAAACCCATCACTGTCCTCTTTCAAGAAACGGCGTGGGCTTCACAGAAAATGTAGACCTTCATTGCCTTGTTGTGCTGAATGTTCTCTGTTCAAGATGTGGAGTCACATAGTTACACTGCTGTGAGAGTCTCCAAAATGAAGACCTGAAGTTGTTTTTGTTTCTTTGGTTTTTTTATTTTTTTTTTTGTTTGTTTTTTATTTATTTTTGAGAGGCAGAGACAGCGTGATCAGGGGAGGGTCAAGAGAAAGGGAGACACAGACTCCCAAGACAGGCTCCAGGCTCTGAGCTACCTGTCAGCACAGAGCCCGACGCAGGGCTCGAACCCACGAACCATGAGATCATAACCTGAGTTGAAGCTGGACGCTCAACCGACAAAGCCACCCAGGCGCGCTTAAACTGAGGTTTTAAAGGGGAGAAAAAGAACATTAAGGAAGGAAGGCTTCTTAATCTATTGTTTGAGCAGCCTTTGGCGGGCTCACTAATGTTTAGAACTCACTGGCTTTGAATGGCTATCATGATGTTTATTTTTACTTGCGCTGTCCCTGATGGTTCTGTGTGCAAACATGCTGAAGTAGACCCCCTCGTGAGGTCTCACAGATCTTCTAGGTGGTACTTGCAGTCTGTTAAGATGGAGCGTGTGCCCGCGGACAGACCCTATTTCTGACACTGGTGTCGCAGGCTCCTTGTGGAACTGGCTGCATTGCACAACCTATTTGCTCTGCTGCTGACAGGAGGAAGGGGACGCAGGGCCCATCAGCTGCACATGGCGAGCCACTACCTCCGGATGACAGAGAGACTTTCTCTATTGCTCAAGTAGCCGCCTGTTCGATCTCCAAGCACTTTGTTTTCCTGTCCATCAAGGATCCCATAAGAGCTCTGGCATTCCTTTAAAAGGCTGTGCCCACAGTGGACACTCAGAAACGATGGATGTGTATGGCCTGCTCTCATTTGGTTACAAGTATAAGGGGGGAAGAAAGGAAGTTGTTTTGCTTTTTAACTTGACCCGAGTATCAGAGTGGCAGTAGGCTATTAAATAGTGGAAGAATAACACATGGATTTAAACTTTGGCAGTTGTCTACTCATAAAGCATGAATGACTTTTGTATTATATATATAAACTACATTATAATTTTTCTGTTACTAATAGTAGTTTCAGGTTCTACTCTTCCTACCACAACGCCACTTTAGCAACTGAGAGGTGTCAGAGAGACGAGCTGGTTTTGGGGTTAGCGCTGCAGAGAGCCCTGAGCAGGCCCACCAGTGCAGATGGCAGAGGGGAGGCCTGGCGGTGGAAAGAGAAAGGACCGAGGGAGTGTGTGCGTGGGTGTGGGCTCCGTGGCTCAAGACCAGATTCTGAGTTGGCAGGTGAGTGACTGAGAGGAGAGAGAAATGAGAGAGCACTGTTACTAACCAGAATAAAAGAGCCCCAAGAAAGCACATCCCCAGGCATACCCAGGGCATGGTGACTTGGAGGTATGGAGGGGCCACCCGCCATGTGAGATCACAGCCCCTCACGTGGCCTGCACATGTGGTCTTGAAGGTCCGTCGCTCAGAGTAGTTCATTAAAGCTCTCTGAGATGGAAGTGGGGGGTTGCGGAGGGAAGAAAGGAGACTGAGTATGGAAAACGGCAGCATGGGGCGGGAGGAAGAAGAGCTAGTACTGGATTGGTACTTTTCAGGAAGGCTGAAAAGGAATTAGGGAAATACAGAACCACCGAAGAAATACTCCACCCAGGAGCCCAAAGCAGTGGCCAGATAGAGATCGAAACAGAGGCCTGGGAAGAAACCAGTTAAAAGACAGCATTTCTGAACAGTGGGGAAAGAACAATTCTTCAGTAAATGGTACACCATAGTTGGCCATTTGGGGGAAAGATTCTATGTAAAAATAAACTCCATTTAGATTACAAATACAAGTGTAAAAATTCAAAGTGGAAATATAGACAAATATTTGTATAACTTGGGGTGAGAAACTCCTATCTACACATGTGGCATATAAATTCAAGATACCACAAAGAGAGTTACAAGACAGCTTATAGGCTGGGAAGAAATGCAAACAAAACATGGCCGGAAAAAAATGTAGTATCTTTAATGTAAGAATAGTTTCAGGGCGCCTGGTGGCTTAGTGTTTGGCTTCAGCGCAGGTCCTGACACCTTGGTTCGTGAGTTCAAGCTCTGCGTCGAGTTCTGTGCTGACAGCTCAGAGCCTGGAGCCTGTACGGATTCCTCTGTCCTCTCTCCCTCTCTCTCTGCCCCTCCCCCACTTGCAGGCTCCCGCGCACGTGCTCTCTCTCTCGCTCTTTCTCTCTCTCAAAAATAAATAGACATTTAAAAAGTTTTAATAAACTAATCAGAAAAGTAACATAATAAAAGAACAGAAACACTTTGCTTTCTGAGGAAGAGACATAAAATGACTAATAAAAAGATGAAATTGTTTACTGGTTTAAAAATGAAGCAATTATGAGATGGTAATGTTTGCCTGTTAGACCAGCAAAAATTAAAATCCATTTTAACATTCACTGCTGATAAGAAATGTACACTTAGGTAATCTCTGTCACAGGGGCTTAAATTGATAACACCATATAAATATGTACAAATAGATGTGCCTCTTTAAGGCTATGAAAACATGTGAAGGATATGCACCACCGGGACAGAGGGGAAGGGGCAAGGAGAGAGAGACGTTCATTGATGCTCTTCGAGAGTGCTGGTGGAGACAAGAGAGGAGGAAGATGGAAGTCATGACCTGGGGGGGTGGGGTACCATGGAGGTGATTGATCAGAAAGGAAGAGGGAAATGGAAATTTAGCTTGAGGAGCACACAGGGCAATGTAAAAGGTTTTCAATTTGTTTTTTGGTTATACAGGAGAGGAGAATTCTGACTGTGTTTGCATGCCAAGGAACGGGAGAAAATACAAAAAGAAAGCATTGTGGTAGAAGTGTGGGGGAAGGGGAGTTGTCGAGACTGGAATCAAGGCTGCGTCTTTCTCTGGAGTTGTAGAGGGTGTGTGAAGGTGGCAGAAGGATTTTAAAAACTCCAAGCAGACAAAGAGTAGGGGATGCAAATGGGTGGTACTGGGAATGGAAGAAAATGGAAAGTGTTGGGACCAGCCACTCTGGAGTTGATTTAGGTACCCAAAAAGGGGATCAGGAAGACATTTAGGAAGAAGGAAAAGAAGGAAGGAGAAACATAAAGAACTCATTTAGGGGAAGGGGAAAAAACATCTAGAGCATAAGTTCAGAGCCCATGACTTCAGGTATTACTGACTCGCAGCAAAGTGAGCGGACATTTTCGGAGTGCCGGCAGCCCAGAGGAGAACGGATCCAGGGGATTGGGTTAGCATTAGAGGATTTCGGGCATCAGTGACACTGCAAGGGCTGCTGAGGGTCTCGAGCTGCGCGAGAAAGCCCAAGTAAAGCTGACAGAGTCAGAGAATATAAGGGGCTAAATGTTGTAAGAAGAGTTAAAAGGGGGGGGCAGATACCCCAGGAGTAAGGGAGGGAAGGAGGTGGTGGAAAAACAAGTTGGAGTCACATGGGAACACCCGAGTTCCTTGCAGAGAGTCTCAGGTTCTGAGGGCAAAGACAGAACCAGGTGATGGGCGTTCGCATCTGTGGGTTTGTCTCCATGCACCTCAAGTCCCACGAGGGAAGGAGTTAGCCAGGTCTTGTCCATCTTTACATCCAGTGCCTGGCACATAACGGACACACAGCAAACATCTGAATGAGCAAGTGGCTAGGGTGGTGCAGAAGCTAAGGTATCTGTAAGGACAGGATGCTGGGCGGGTCCTCAGTTTCATTGTGAAAGTCCCTGAAGATAATCGCAAGAGAATGAGAGGGAAGAGAAGTATAGCATTCCATATGGAATTGTCAGCATTCCATATGCAATTGTCAAGGATGATGGGAAAACGCCTAGTTTTAGTTGACACAGTTGACAAGGATAGAGGTGGGTGATAAAAGCAAACTGTGTGACTAATTTTTGGGCCCTGATCCACCTGTACCAGAATAGGTAGGAGACATGCTAAATCTGCAGGGCTGAGCACTCTAGCCCAGAGTCAGAATTTCTGGGGATGCAGTTCGGGGAATTAACATGTTCATCATAGATGCTGAGCCCCAGCCACTAAGGCTGGGTTTGGGAAGCAGATGGAAATAAGGAGTCTGCCAGCTCCTCCTTCTATCTGAGCAAATCTAGAGTAGTGGGAAAGACACCCCCAAAGCCTCTTAAAAGTTTTGAAGGACGTGGCTTTAAGAGGAAACCAGCTGCAGTCAAGTCAGAAAAGGAGAAAGCACGTGATGGAAAATGGCAGGGCTATTTTTAATGACTGTTTCTAAAATGTTCACATGGATTCGTTCCATGGTTATGAAGAGACTCAGGATTCCATTTAGCCTTTTATTGAAGAGTCGGGTTAAGGTTTATTATCAATTTCTGTTCCATAAACGGATATGGCATAATAGAACACTGCTGTGTGTATAGAGATGTGATAAAATCTGTATACACGCATATTTATATGGTGTGTATCTTTATTTCAAGTAGGAAATAGCCTTCTTGTAAGTTTTCTTGAAGGTGATTTTACTGTAATCCTCTTCACAGTGCCCTTTCACTTTTGGACAGTGTTCAAAATGTTATTTTAACATTCAAACCACACTGACTTAAGCTTGGATGTATTTTTGCAGCTACGGGCCTGAAGGGGACTTTGTGCTCTGATGGTGTTTTCTAAAAGGATTCCTTTGTCCTGGAGCCAGAAGGGGGAGACTCGCAGGTGTTGGAGATGGACAGGTGGCCGCAAGAAGAGTGGTCCCAGAGGAGCCAGCCTGTCACAGAGCAACAAGAGGGGCACTCTGAGAACAGGAGAGTCAGCTTAGGGAGACAAGAGGGCCATCAGCCCTGCTGGCTGGCTGAAGAGCAGGGTGCAGAGAGGGTATTGCCTACAGATAGGTGAGCTAGATTGGAGAGAGATCAGGGGTTTGAGGATAGGTGTAAATTGGACGGAATGCTATTTTGTAACAGATAACTTGTATAAGGTAGAATCATGTGAGACACGGGTGGCTCCGTCGGTTAAGTGTCCATCTCTTGATTTCGGCTCAGATTGTGATCTCATAGTTTGTGGGATCAAGCCCCACATCAGGCTCTGTGCTGACAGCAGGGATCCTGCCTGGGACCCTCTCTCTCTCCATCTCAAAATAAATAAACTTTATTCAAAAAAAGAAAGAAAGAATCGTGTGAGACACTTTGCTTCCCTGCTCCAACTTCTCCACAAGCCTGAGCTGAAGGCCCCTACTTGAGGTCATTAGCCCCAGCCAACGACTTGGAAATATTCCCTCTCACTCTGCGTTTACTCGTAACACCCACACAATTCCTCTCTAGTAGAGGCTGCTAACTGGAGCCACTAACAACTTTAAATGAAAGTGTGTGTCCCTTTTGATAATTTTGAACCCTGAAGAGTATTTGTCCATGATCCCTAAACTCTCAAATTTACATCTCTCAGTATTTCTCTCTGAAGTCAAAAACAGATGGTTTTTTTGGCTATTATTTCTTGGCCAGTTTCCAAAAACTGCCAAGTTCACAGGCATTTATAGTGGCCCTATAGTACTTTTCTCTAAATCTGTACCCCTACCTCCTGACCCCTTGATTTCCAAGGGCTTTGTGGCATGTTTCTACAATAAAACTACCATAAAAAGCTTTGGATAGAATATGGTTCCAAGCCACAAAGTGCAAAGGCTTATGTCCTTGAATGTACCACGGGAGGTCAGCGAGACGTTTCTGATCTGGAACACTTTCCAGGTGTCATCTGGGGTAAAGACACCATGTTTGCTCAAACAGAAAGCTGTTTACAAATTTTCTGTCTGGAATAAGCCATTATCAGCTTTTGAGGGCTTATCAGTTATTTTGTGGCTTATCACTTGACTAGCATTCAATGTTCTCTTCCTTGTGGTTTTACTCCTTTTATCCAAGAAGTAATGAGTATAGAAATGTTGATTGAACTTGCCCAGGGTTGCCCAGACTCTGGCAAGTTTGATGAGCCTTAATTACAAAGGCTGGAGAAAATGTCTTTAACCAGGAATAATAGGATTTCTTTGTTGTTGTTGTTCTACTCTCTAACCTCATATATGTTTTGTAGTTGCTAACATTTACTTAATATCTTAACACAAAAATGAAGAGTTGTCTTAACATGTAGAGAGGAAGTTGAATATAAAATTTGTTTCCTAGAAAAATGTCTCCCCTAGATTGAATTATTTGGTAGGATGGCCAGATCTGACTTCTCTGGCGCTGGGAGAGTGACAAGGAGTAGGGAACCGAATGCCTGTTCTCTTCTGTGGACTGTGTAGTGGGCACAGTGCCCCATCTGGGGCTGAAGGGCTGAGGCCAAGGGATGATAAATGGCTCACCCAAGGTCACCTAATTAGATAGTTGTGGAATAAGAATTCAAGTTCAGGTCTCCCTACTTTTAGACACTTGACTCCGCTGTTTCCCTAAAAACCAAAAGATGCTTCACCGGTAAACAGCCAATGGTACTGGATATCATTGTACTCCTCTACATCTCCGAGAGAGAACTCACTACCTGCACGTTTTTCCCATTTAAAAGCACGCAAGTGTTGACTACGTTATACTAAATCTACTCTGCTTTCCTTTGTTCTAGATTTTCTACCCCAGCAAGGATGGTACAAAGATTCCCATGTTCATTGTGCATAAAAAGGGCATAAAACTGGATGGCTCTCACCCTGCTTTCTTATATGGCTATGGCGGCTTCAACATATCCATCACACCCAACTACAGGTAAGCGTAGGACATGCTTGGGACTTCAGCTTATATGTGATCCTCACCATCCAGTGGGAAGAGACCAGACACTAGTCCACTCACTCATTTTTAAAATATATTTAACTGTATATTGCTTGTTTTCGTGGAAGAGCAGGATTGTGGATTAAGTACGTATACTTTTGGTCAGGAATTTTAGGATCATTTACAAGCTAATCTTGTGTCCTCAGAGAACAGGTTGTTTGGGAACTAGATGCTGAGACTATATACAGCTGCCGGGCTACAGACGGTTCGTATCAACCGAGGTCTTGCAGAAAGGAAGCTGTACCTTCAGTGTTTAGTTCGCTGTCCTGCCACTGCCCTCAGTATTCTCTTTAGAGGGGATGATTCTGCAGCAGCACAGTCTTAAAACCTGTTACTTTTGAGCCTTTGACGGCTAAGTATTTAGGACTTGATGAAGTATGAAACATGGTGCCTGCCCTGAAGTACTTTATATTATGAGCTGCCTTGCACGTCTGCTTAAAGAGTTTGATTTTATCCTTTTGTCAGTGAGAAGCTGATGAACTTGTAAAATCGTCACGCAGACCAGTATTTTCAGACTTGTGAGGCATCATTACATGAGTAAAATGAAGGGAACCCAGTTAGACGAGTGGAGGAGAAGCAGTTGCTCTTCACTCCCTGTACAACGACAGTGCTACCTCTGTGTCCCACAGCGCCACCGCCACACCAGGTTCTAGGCAGGGCCCGAGCCACAGGTGGCTGCCGTGGCATTGTGTGCCCGCTTTATCACTCAAAGTGATGTAATCCAAGCTCCAGTGAACAAGTCGGAGACTTGCACCCTGAGCCTCGCTTCCCTTAGTCCCTACAGTGGGACGTAGATGGAGACAACACGGATTCCTCAGCCCATCTATTGTAGCTAAAACCGCCTATCATTGTTCATTTGTAAAAGTAGTTATTAGTCCTACCCTGTTGGGACTTGAGAGAGGAATAAGGGAGCTTATTGCACCATTTTTAGCCTAGGACCCAGCAGATACGCTGGGAGCTTCAGTAGAGACCATCGGGTGTGTGAAAAATGTTGGCGAGAAGACCAAGTGACTGGAAATCCATTCGGCCTGTCCGTTTGTGTGGTACGATCACCTCCCCATTCTTTGTCCGCATTCTCGAGACTCAGGCCTTCTAGAGGCCCAGGTTACAGAGGCCTGCGTTTCCCCAGTTACTAAAAGGGAGACTGATAAAATTTTCATACACATTTCTCAAAACAAATTAATTTTAGCTAACAGCAAATAGAAAAATAGATGTCATTCAGCACTGTGAGGGTCAGATGAGAAAGAGAAAGAGAAAACAAAATCTAAATTTCCCAAAGGACTTAACTCTCTCCTAGCAGCTTTGTGCTATAGTGTCTTCTGCTTATTTCTAGAAAGCCTTCTCCAGCCCTGAGTCTTCCACGTTTGCTTTCTTGCCTGGGACCTTGGTCTCCTCTTCCTCGCTCACACCTTGTGTTACCTAATTTAGCATCTAAATGTCTGTAAAACTGGAAATGTCCTTTAAAGCCCATATTTAAAGAGGTTTCCTTTTTCCAACTTGCACAGTTGGGAGAGAGAGGGAGGCCAGAATCCGTGGAGCAGGGGCCACATGGGTTCCTGCAGGCCCAGAGCCGGTCACACCAGGGCTGCATCATGTGGCCGGGGATGCTCAGTTTGCCGACACAGTTGTTAATAGGTGGCCTCAGTATGAAATGAGGGCTTCTTGTTCTTTGTTTGCATTATATATCCTGTGTGCCTCAGTTGGTTGAGCGTCCAACTCTTGATTTTGGCTCTAGTCATGATTCCAGGGTTGTGGGATCGAGCCCCACATGAGGCTTTATGCTGACCATGGAGCCTGTTTAAGATTCTCTCGCTCTCTCTTTCTCTCTCTTCCTTTGCCCCTCTGCCCCACTCGCACACATACTCTCTCTAAAAATAAAGTTTAAAAAATGAATTATGTATTCTCACTTCCTACTGTAAAATATTTGCCAGTATAGAAAACTGAGATATACTGAATGCTTGTGAAAATGTACGAACTTTGCAGTTAAACATTATTTTTCACTTTAATCAAATAATATAAAAGTAGGAATCTGCTATTTCAGTATATTACATATGGAATGTCTTCAGGGAACCTTTTTTTTTTTTTTTCTGCTGGAGGGAGACAACGAGGTCCTTACCCCGGCAGTTAACAAAAGGTTAACTGTTTGTTCCGTTTCTCAGCGTGTCCCGGCTCATCTTCGTGAGACACATGGGCGGCGTCCTCGCAGTGGCCAACATCAGAGGCGGCGGCGAATACGGAGAGACGTGGCATAAAGGTGAAGTGTTTTCTCTATAGAAACAGACCGGGCCTAGCGAAAGCTACGTCCGAGTGAGCTGACAGGGTCAGGAGCAGAACAGTGTTGTGGCTAGACAAGGGGAAAATAAGGCTATTTTCAGACATGTTGCAGGCACCATTGTCCCTCTAAAAATTCCATTTTTTCACATTTTGTTTTCCTTTGTAATCTATTTTAATTTAATGAAGTATGTATTTTTCAGAAGCATTCCGTATAGACCATAATCAGAATTGGGTTTTTTTGTTTTGTTTTTAAGCAAGGCACTGGGTACATTTTTATCTATCACTGTCAGAAGGGAGTCTGCAGGGCACTTTTTGGTATTTATTCTGTCTCTTCTTAGTAAATGCCAGGCTGGGTGGTTAGCATTATTTGGCTATCTCAAAAATAGGCCATTTTCTCTTGAAAGAAAAGCAATCTAAAATAGAGCTTCCTGGGCATTTCTTTCCTTGTTTTCTCTGATTTTCCCATGCTTGCTGAGATGTAACGTCCTCTTAGCCTTGCTGCCGTGGCTCCATCCTGGGCAGGTTGAAGACCCAGGAGCTCCATCCTCTTTCCTTTCTGGTTTCAGTGATTCAGGCTCAGCTCTCTGGGCTCCTGAAGCGTGTATGCCAGTTGGTTGAGAATGCTGCTTCTGTACTTCGCTTCATTCTCCAGACTGCGATCATTTTTTAAAGCCCTAACTCTTCCTTGTTGTTACATACAGAGTGCATCCTTTCTTCCAGCCTTTTGTGTATGTAGAATTCACAGTTCATTCTCATGTGTCCACCCGCATGGCCCCAGGCTTCTCCGTCTCTCATCCTCGGCCATCGGCCATCGTTTATGAGAAGGCCGGCTGGGACAGAGGTGGCCGCCGGCACTCGGGGTTGGTCAGCAGCCCCAGGTGACAGGGACCTTCTCCCGCAGTAGGAACAGATCTCTGTATATCTACTTCTTCCCAAAGTTGAGGCCTTTTCTGCTTCAAATCCAGTCCGCAAAGAGGGGGAAAGATCTGTAAAGAGATTTTTCATAAGTACCTGTTAGATGTCAAGATGTAGGAAAGACCAGGCCTAACGGCCTGAACATGCAGCAAGCACCTCAGGGGCCGACATCAGATAAACTATTAGAGCATCTTAGCAAGAGTATTTCTCATTAACAAATGGGCTCCGGGCCTGCCTGCCATCCTTAGGTCAGCTGCTCCCGTGTGTCATCCCCAAAGACTTGTATCAATAGTCATTGTATAATTTTGACCCTGACCTGATATTAGCGTTTAATTACATTAAAATCATACTGTGATAGTAAGAGATGATGGACCAAATAAGAAATCTCTACCTACCATATGTTTTATTTGTATCCCAAATCCATATGGTAGGTCTGGACTTCCTGAAGTACCTGATTTACTAGTTAAAACGTGTGGCGTACGCACTCACACCCCTCCATGGACTCCTGGTCCTGCGGGCCCCTCCGGAGAACCCAGATTCTTCCCCATAAAACCCATCTGGTTGTCAGGTGTCTACCATGCTATGTAGGATAGACACGGTGCTCTTTCTCATTTCTGTATTAATTAGAACCAACTTACTGTGCAAAAGCCCTGAGTAGGGTTTGGAGCTTGAGTGAGGCTAACAGTAGACTATCTGTGTTTAAACTGATTCATTAGGCAAAGGGCCAGAAATGGACTTTTCTAGTTAGATCCCAGTATATTGAACATTGATATATCTAAATTCCATTCTGTTTATGTATGGGGTTTAAAATTTAGTTCTCTTTAGAAAATACTCATAGACCCAAAATGATACTATTTCTGGAAACTAAGTAATGCTAGCTGTTGTAATTCAGTGATAATTACTTACTAAAATTTTAATAACATTTGTTTTGATAAACATAAAACATTTCTTCGGTAGCACTGCTTCATCTTTAATTGAATTTCTTGAGAAGCGGTTAATCTCAGATATCTAATTAGAGCCATGTCTGCTTCTTGTTCATAATAGGCAGTTATTTCAGACATCTGTTCCTTTGAGGGTGCGCCTTTGACTTTTGGCCTTTACTTTTAGATATTCCAAGACTTTACAAATGTTCCTCTTTTTACGTAATTTGGATGGTTGTATACATTGGAGGACTTGTAGATGAGAAAATCCATAATTTCCAGGGAGGTGTCTGAGATCTTCATTTCAAGAACTGAGGAACTGTAATAGGCCGCTCTCTGCAGCACCACCTCCCCTGCTTACATTCCTTAAATGGAAGAACTTCTTTCTCATCACTATGGTTTCAATCTCCTGCAAAGGGAGGGCTGAGAAGCACACCTGTGCAGAGGTCTGGTGTCGTCCGGGCGGGGAGGCACACACAGCCCCGCCTTGTTCGCTAGGTGGGGCTCAGGAAAGGGTTGAACATAGCTCAAGGCTAAATGCAGCTTCTCCAAAACCTAGGTTCATTCTGATTACATGCTTCCATACTTTAGTCCTCATGGCTCTCTGACATAACAGATCATCTCTTCTCTTTGGAGGCACTGCCGTTGTACCTAGAAAAATACAAGCCCACCATATGGCGTGGTGACTGTGGTATTGATGGATTCCCGTGATGTATATTCTCTATGTGGTGTCAGCCGATTGTGTTTAAGTGATCGATAGTTGAAACTCTGCCCTATAATTTGAATTCCATTTAGGTTAAAAATTTTTTTTAATGTTTTGTTTCTTAACCATCTTTCACCTTGGCACATTGCAGGTGGTATCTTGGCAAACAAGCAAAACTGCTTTGATGACTTTCAGCATGCTGCAGAATATCTCATCAAGGAAGGTTACACGTCTCCCAAGAGGCTTACTATTAATGGAGGTTCAAACGGAGGCCTCTTAGTGGGTGAGAACTGGACTTCATCGCACTTACGAGTTAGCACTCTGGGGGTTTTCAGATAACACTGTCTGTAGACAGCTCTTGATTTGCTTTGGCTCATGGAGAGTAGCAGTGGTCCAAAGAAAGCAAAACCCATCTGTATTAAGGCACCTGATAAATGACGCATAAAGACCCAGCTAAGGGGCACCTGGGGGACTCAGTTAAGTGTCTGACTTTGGCCTCAAGTTATGATCTCATGATTCATGGGTTCGAGCCCCAGATTCTGTGCTTCCTGTTTCTCTGTCCCTCCACAACTTGCGCGCTCTCTCAAAAATATAAAAAAAAAAAAAAATGATGCAGCTGAACCCATCTGACACAGACTTGATTCATGATAGCCTGGAAAGCTGTTCCACCTGTCTACCCTGAGCTCTTCTGGGCCGCACACTGGCTAGAAACCCGTGGGTCCACGCGGGGAGGGGTCCCAGAGTTCAGCCAGCACAGAACAGAGCCTGATAACCCCTGTGGTTGTGCTACTCAGAACTTGCGTGATCATCACGAAACATTTGTTGAGCACCGTGCTGTGGGCGCAGCGAGAGGAAAGATGGAGGGAAATGAGGTGGCGCACAGATGGGTGCTCAGGGTAACAGCAGTGAGAGAGTTCTGGATGCTCCTTCAACCTGTAAGTGGCACTGCCTCGAAGTACCTCGTCCTCATTTCTGGCCATTAAATTTCACTTTGTAATGAACATTTATGGGCTTTGCTGCTAGGGTCCTACGTCCAGTGTCATTCAGATATGATGACCATTGTACCAGTATAGGCTGGACTTACAGGCTCAACTTAAAACACGTGAAAATGCATGATTTTGGAAGGGGTTTCAAGGAGGACAGCACATTCACTCAGCTTCCTTATCCTTGAAATGTAGGGACTCATTGCGAAACCTGAATCCCTGTTTTTACTCTTTACCCCAATAGAATATAGTCATGTAAAAAAGTTTTCCCACATAGGTAAAAATAGATGTCCAAAGTTATTTGTTCAAAATTTAGAAAGGACATGGATACAGTTGTTTCAAAACAAAACAAAACAGACACCACCTCTGCCCCCACGGAACTTCCGTTCTAGCAGAGGAGGAAGACCACACCAAAGGCCTTGGGGCTGGCAAGGGCTCAGAGTGTTCTAGAGACAGTGGAGAGGCCCATGCCAGTAGCTGGGCATGGTGAGTGAGGGACAGTGGCAAGAGGCGAAAGCAAGCAGGACCCCATAGCCAGTGTAGAGGACACGGTTTACTCTGAAATAAGAAGCCTTTGGGGGAGTGTCATAATTTGACTTATTTTGGAATGGGATTAGACTGATGGGGAGGCAAGGGCAGAACAGCGGGAGGCCAGGGAGGAGGCCTCCATCCTGTGAGACACAGTGGTGGCTTGGCCCTGGCGTGGGGGGGGGGGGGGGGGGGGGGGGGGGGGGGGGGGGGGGGGGGGGGGGGGGGGGGGGGGGGGGGGGGGAGTAGTGAGAAGGGGTCAGATTCTGGGTGTGTCCTGAATGTGCATGTGGATTATATGTCATGGTAAAGAATTAAGGGCAAAGCTAAGATTTAATAAGAAGAGATCTTGAAAATACCATCTGATTCCAATAGTGGGAGAATTATTCTATAATTTACTGTTTTATCCAATAACTCCTTTATCTTTTCAGTTTGATATTCAGGAATTGGTTTATGTCTGTTGGCAAACCTGGTCCCATGAGGAACTTTCAGATTTGGATTTCCCTTTATTGGTGTGTTGAATGGTTATTTAAAAGGGGCTTTTAAAAAGCCCCTCTCACTGAGTGAGAGAATCAGGGTCTCCCAGGATAGGACTCAGGATCTGATATTATGAGTAAGCACTGAAATCAGAATTAGGTGCAAACTAGGTTTTTTGCCAGAGGCAAGAATAGCCCAGATTGCCTTGACTGACTCTTCGTGTGAGCCTTGATGTGACTTCCCTCCGAAGCCCAACTGCTTTATGCGGAGTTAGGTGCCCCTACACCCCACCTCCAAAGCCCCCGAACTTGCCCATACTGGAATTGCTTGTTCACTTCTCCTTCCCACTAAAACATTCACTGATATATCTCCAGTTTGGCAGATGTTCAATAAATATTCGTCAAACTATCAAAACAAAGAAATACATTTCTGTAACTTAAGTATACAAAAGAAGAATATTTTTAAAACAGTACATGAATGTGTGCCCAATATTCATCAGAGCCCATGCTGGGTTTCAGCCCTACCTTTGGCTGTATGAACAGCTTCTACTCACGACACTTCCCACACCAAATATGTGGGGTTTTTCCCCAACATCAGCCCATTCTCCAACTCTCCGGACACCCACCGGACGTCCTCCAATTCAGTTCAGTTCTGATACTGCCCAGAGTTAGCAGAGATGCCCCAGGGCAAGGGCTTCGACTCACAAGACTGCCTCCACCCCAGGCCCCAATTCCAAGTCCTGGGCCTCTTCCATGACCACCTCCTCTGGTTGAAGAATCTGCCAGAATAGTTCATAGACCTGAGGAGCAGTAAGATATAAGAGCTGCACAGAGTAAGGGATGGGGGAGAGCAGCGCTTACAGACCTTCCCTGCCCTCCCTAGAAGGTCACCCATCCAGTCTTCAGTGTGCTCACCAACCTGGAAGCTCTTTAAACTCCGTGGTTTAGGGGTTTTATGAAGGTTCTATGATGCAGGCATGATAGATTAACTCACTAGCCATTACTGACTCCATTTTCAGCCCCTCCCCAGGTGTCAGGGGTGGGGATTAAAGATCCACCTCTCCAATCACATGGTTGGCTTTTCTGGCCACCAGGAGCCACCAAGAGTCACCTCTTTAGCATAAACTCAGGTATGGTTGAAAGGGGCCATTATCTCTCACCTCTATCACTCAGGAAATCCCGAGGGTTTTAGGAGTCCTGTGCCAGGGCCTCGGGCACTGACTGAATACGTATTTCTTATTATGCCACAGTATCACAGGCTACTTTTGAGATCCTGAACAAGTTTTCTCTGTGGGGGAAAAAAAAAAAAAAAAAAATATATATATATATATATATATAGGACAGGGAGCGGAAGACACAGGTTTTCCAGGAAGTCCTTGAGTTTTTCCAAATAACACTCTCCTGTTGAGAGTCACAAGATTCACTTTGGGGAGTGAAGCTCTATTCCTGGTCAGAAGACCCTACCCCTCAGATATAGTGAAAGGAGGGTGAAAAGCTTGTGGCCATTAGGCAGGGGATCTAGATGGTTTCTTTCTGTGCTCTGGGGGAAAAAATAACCATGGTTCTGAGAGTGTTGAAACAGTTGTTTTTAGTTTATTTAGATGTTTAATGGTAGATTGCCTCCCTTTTCTGTCTGTCTTGGTTTTCAGCTGCTTGTGCAAATCAGCGTCCTGACCTCTTCGGTTGTGTTATTGCCCAAGTTGGAGTAATGGACATGCTGAAGTTCCATAAATATACCATCGGTCACGCCTGGACCACCGATTATGGGTGCTCAGACAGCAAACAACACTTTGAATGGCTTATCAAGTAAGGTTTGAATTATATTGATGTGTGTTGCTAACAATGTGGTATCATACTATGGAGCACAGTCAAAAGGATAAGTGTTTGACTCTTTGTCCTATTCAGTGTCTCATATTCGCATATAATTTACTGCAAAATAGGGAAAGTAATGGGAATACCTATGTGTCTTCCTTGTTTTGATCTTTAATGAAAACAACAAACTACGAAGATGTGACAGGCTGACTTAGAAGTCCCCCACCCTGACCCAGGATTCCTGGTTTCTTCAATCAGACACTAATCTGAATGTTGCTGTGAAGGGACTTTGCAGATTAAGTTAAGGTTGCCAGTCAGCTGACCTTAAAATAAGGAGACACCCATGGCTTCCTGAAGTGGACCCAGTCTGTGACTAACCCTTAAAGGCAGAGCACTTTCTCTGGCTGGAGTCAGGCAATGCAGCAGAAAGGGAGTCAGATTGGAATCACGAGGAGGACTAGATCTGCCATTGCCGGCTTCGAAGATGGAGGAAGGGGGCTGTGGGAGCTGAGAACGGTCCCTAGCCATCATTCATTCAGTCATCAAGGAATTAGAGACCTCAGTCCGATAACCACATGGGAACTGAATTTTTCTTCCCAGAATTTCCTGATAAGAGCCCAGACAGCCGACACCTTGATTTCAGCCCTTAAAGCCAGAGCAGAGAAGCCAGCTGGGCCAGCCCAGACATCCGACAGAACAGTGACAATCTGTGTCGGGGGCACCTGGGTGGCTCAGTCAGTTGAGCATCCAGCTCAGGTCAGAATCCCTGGGGCACGGGAGCGAGCCCTGTGCGTCGGGCTCTTCACTGAGCAGGGAGCCTGTAGGGGACTCTCTCTTAGAGATAACTGTGTTGTTTTAGAAGCTGCCAGACTTGTGGGAATTTGTTACCATAGCAGTCACAAACTAATAGGAAAAGGTGTCATCACACTTTATATGTGGAATTTTTAAAGAAGGAAATTAAACTTACTTTCTTCTCTCAGCATAACCATATATATTTGAAACTACAAATCCTAGTATTAACCACTTTAGCAAGAACAGCGAGAAAATGGCAGACATTAAGCTACATTCTTTTCATCTCCCACATGTAGGGGTTTGGGGACCGTTATCAGCAGTAGTTAGGACTTGCCCTTGGGATGTGCAAGAACTCTGCGTCCCCTCTCCCAGCCTTCTCAGTCAACTTTAAATTTCAAAACAATAATTTCTCCAAACTTTTTCTTTCAGTGCCTTTTGTGGCCAGCTCCTCACTTACAGATTCAGCTAAAATGACTAATGTTTTTACATTGAACACTTTTAAACACAGATAACCTCATTGACAAATACCAGTAAAAGCTGAATGTTAAAGCAGCTCTAGTTCAAATTAAAGAAAATACGCACGTAGGGAGAGAAGTCCCATCCAAACTCAGTTGAAAATACAGATTGAATTGTGTATCAAAGGCCACAAAATAGTCAGTGGAACCTACTACTTCTAAAATTAATTTGGGAGCAACGGAAGTTGTAAGCATCTCTTTTTCTCTCAAGATGTCTGGAATAGCCCGACTTTAGACTTTACTTCTCCAGCCGGCACTCCCGGGGCTGCCGTTTCCTCATACCTGCTGTTCCACGTGAGGGGAGAGCTAAGCCCTGCACAGTCAGGCCAAGCTGGGGGCGGGGGGCTTACCGGGAGCTGCCCACACCCTGCAGCGTGCCCCACGCAGCACTGGCCGGAGATTAAAGGGGGTCTCTCCAATGAAGGAGCTGGGTTTCCATGTTTGGGAACTTCTCCAATCTCAAACCACCGTAAGTGTGGTATGTATGTGAATCTCACGGGTAGGTTGGTATTCTGAATAGGCAGAGTTTTCCAAACCTTTTTCCCTAAGAACTAACCCTTATCTGGAGGGCTGGGGTTGATCCAAGAACACTCTGAAATGAATCGGAAAACTGAGCCATTGCCACCCCGTCTTGCTGTCGGGAGGCTCACTCCAGAACTTTTCAGTCTTGATAATGGTTCAGTGAGCAGAAATTTTACTGTTTTTGACTATTTACTCTCCAAACTAAAACTCTGCTCACCTAACTACTATCAATTACTGTTTACTTTGGCCACACTTTTATCCTTCAGACCCTTTTGTTAACTTATCTGGAAGGCTGCACTTCAGAAGGCGCCTCCTCTCTGCTCCTCCAGCGTCGGCCCAAGGCTGTTTCTGTCTGCCGGACCATGAGAGCCGGCAAGAGGCCCAGAGAGGACCCATGTTCTTCCTAGGACTGCCACGCTGAGCCTGGAATAATAGAAGTTTTATAGATATTAGAGTGGCAAAAAGCTGTAACTTTGAATTTTGAGCTTTCCAACATAAGAAAGGCTTGCAACCTATTATGTCCACAATCAGTGGTTTAAAGTCAGTCTGCTTTGTAGCCGTGGAAAAGTCTAAAGAGCATGGGAATCAAGACCGTAAGTGTGCATCTACAGTTAGGGTCATTTCAGCAGCCCCGTGAGCTTTTTGTTTTTCAAACAGTCTTCCAAAGCGTGAGCCAAATATACGACACCGCTCCCCCGCTTCCAACAGCGCAGCCAGTCAGGGCCCCGCTGACTGTGTGAGCAGGGTCTGCGGCGGTGCCCGTGTGCCAGGTCGCTGCACCGGCGCTGCAGACGTGAGGCTGGCCCTCTGCCTCGCTTGCCAGGCCCACCAGCCCTCCCCGAGGAGCCTAGCGAACCCACAACTTTCCTTTTGATATCTTGCCCCACGAAACTGCCTCTGCCTTTCAGATATTCTCCGTTGCATAACGTGAAGCTACCAGAGGCAGACGACATCCAGTACCCATCCATGCTTCTCCTCACCGCCGACCACGACGACCGCGTGGTCCCACTCCACTCCCTGAAGTTCATCGCCACCCTTCAGTACATCGTGGGCCGTAGCCAGAAGCAGAGCAACCCCCTGCTCATCCACGTGGACACCAAGGCAGGCCACGGGGCCGGGAAGCCCACAGCCAAAGTGATAGAAGAGGTCTCAGATATGTTTGCATTCATAGCACGGTGCCTGAACATCGACTGGATTCAGTAAACGGAACCTCCCTCTCCCTCCTGACAGCCGCAGAAAACCTCAAGGGCTTTCACACCATTAACCCGGAGAGACCACTGGGCATCGTGCTTCCCCCCGTGGACACTGTTCCCGCGCTCACAGACTACAGTTGAACAGAACTGTTGCGGGAATTTTATCTTTTTTAGGCTTCTCCTTTTTAGCAAGCCCTTGGCGTTTCTTTTTCCACCCTGTGCAGGCACATGTTTTAAAAAAAAAAATTAAAAAGGCATGTTTGGATAAATAGCTAAATGGCAGCCAACAGGTCATAAATAATAGATTCCTGAATCCAGAGCGGTAGTCGGGCACACTTCATATAGAGCACTCGGTGAGATGTGCTTCTGTAACCGTAACCAATATAGCTTTAAATGTGAGAGCTGTTCTCATGACAAAGACTTCTTTGCCACAATAATAAATGTTATTTAAGAACAGGAGGCTTTATTTCTGGTTCCTTTGTGTTGAGGGGCACTCATTCTGGATCATATCACTTTTCTGTTGCAAAAGGAGTTCGCCTTTCCGCCCAACTTAGTTCC
Source organism: Suricata suricatta (assembly GCF_006229205.1). Taxonomy (NCBI): domain Eukaryota; kingdom Metazoa; phylum Chordata; class Mammalia; order Carnivora; family Herpestidae; genus Suricata; species Suricata suricatta. Next base: position 90,688,683 of record NC_043706.1, on the reverse strand, counting down.
CGAACAAGGAAGTCCTGGGCGGTTAGCCCCGAGAAGAGGCCGAGCGCCTCCAGGCCAGCTCCCTGGCGCACGGGATGAGGCCGCTGGAGGCGAGCTCGCTGCCCTCGGTACTAACCACTCGGTCAGCCGACCACCGGAGCCAGGGCTGTTTTTGCTTTGGACTCCTCCTCCTAAAAATCAGCAGACCGGAGCTTCAGATTATTGACCTGTTTGTCTTTCAGTTTGGTTACAAAGTATCCTGGACATCTGAGCACCTAACATATAAAACTAAAAGATCATCTGAGTGATCTGTCCAGACACATTTATCCGAACTTACCTTAAAATCAGAAATTTCAGCATTTCCCAAGCCGTTTTCCCCACAACAGACCACTTCTTACAGACAGTCATACTTAACAGTTTCGGTCCCTCATCCTGCCACCCCGGTCTTTAAAAGGAGGATATAGCATTGTTCATAACATTTCAAGGCATTAATAGCTCATGAAACGCTGTTCCTTTGGGCACCAGTCTCGGAAATGCTGATCTAATTTATGAGAAGAAAACAGTTTCTTCTTGGTCTTGCTTCATCGGATGACAAAAGTAAAACCACGATCTACTTTGTAGGAAGTATCTTAACCTTAAAAAAGCTTAAAAGGTCACTTCACTGTTCCATTAACTTGTACTTTCCCAGAGAAGTCCTACTTTCCCATCATACATATTTGTGCTTTTCTTTAGAGCTCTGCCTCTCAAATTGAGGTCTGAAATTTGACACACAGTTTTCTGTCAAGTATCTATCATTACATAGCAAGCATAGCTGAAAGGAGGCTACTTTCCCATCGAGAATCGTGTTCTATCGGAGTTTCAGTAAGAACTGTATACAGTGCTGCTGCCATTGAACATATGATGCACTATAACCTCCCCCCTTCCCCCGAGATACAGCATGCGGCCCGCTGTCGGCGCCCGCAGAACTGGCATCACCTCCACCTACCGGGAGGGCTGCTGGCACTAGCTAACTGCCATGCAGCTGCTGACCAGCAGGGCAGGGGAAAATACACTTGCCTAGAGAAGCTAGGGGCAGCCTTTCTCTAAGACCAGATGGGTCATTTGAGGTGCGGACAACCGAGTTGTTCCCACTCAGTCCAGAGCATTTTCAGGTTGGCACAGAACCCAGCCCTACCTTCCCACTGAGGTCTCCGACTCACCAGTGGAAAGTGAAAATACAGCAGGTCGGGCCTCAGCTTCAGGAGAAGTCAGGCCCAGGTTCAAATCCCAACTCCCATTTTGTGAGCGGTAGTTATGAGAAATAAACAATATAGCACACTTATAAAAGTACCTACCAAAGAAGTGCTCTCTAATTGCAGGTTCTCTCCTAATTTTCACATCCAGATTTTAGTTGGATAACTGAGCCCACAAACTGTTCTTAAGGTTTTTTGAGAGAGATGGAGAGAGAGAGCATGCGAGCATGTGGGGGAGGGGCAGAGAATCCTAAGCAGGCTCCACGCTGATGGAAGAGAGTCTGAATGGGGTTCGAACTCACAAATTGAGATCACGACCTGAGCTGAAGTCAGATGTTTAACTGACTGAGCCACCAAGGCGCCCCTGAGGATACCTTTCTAAGCCTTAAACATGAGAAGTATCTGAGGTTGGCCCCTTCCAAATCTCAGGTGTCTCCCCTATTCGATGCCACCTTCTCATGTCCATGCTCTGCCCCAGTCTTACACTGAATCCACGGCGTTTTGGGGAAAAAGCTGTGCACACTGCACAGGAAGTCTAACCGCCTCCTCACAGGGCCTTGCTACACGCAACATAGAGCATCCGCTGCTTTTGTGAAATAGTCACATTTCTGATGCTTCGTGTGTGCACACCTGGAATAGTGCAAAACCTGGCAATCACTGTGTCCTAATACTCCCGTTAGAACTTAGGCAATTACACACAAATGGTGCTACTCACTGAAAAGATTAAATTTCACCTAAAAAAAAAAAAAAAAGCCTGTCACCAGCCTGTTTAATCAGACAGTTTCACTGGTCTTGGCGTTCCCCAGGATAGACCACATAGCCATTGCCCAGAAAGGCTACAAAGACTCAAAGATGAGTGAAGGACAGGGTTGAAAGCTGTGAGGGGTCCATAAAAAAGCAAAGATCGGACTGGCATGTGGTGGTCAGGCCAGTGAGAGGAGGGCTGAGGCCAGTGAATAAGGAATATTAAGCCATAAGCTCCATCCATTCATTCTATGGCCCAGAGGTGCAAAGAAAAAAAGTCCTGCCGTCATGAAGTTGACCCTCTAGACGGAGAAGACAGATAATTATTCTGCTAAGTCCCCTGTCCCCACCCCCAAGCCCCAACACTCTCCTCAAGCAACATTACAAGCCATTTGCTACCTTTACCCCCATTCGCCAAAGGCCCAAGTTCCCCAGCCAGGAAGTGACCAGGCAGGGCAGAAACCCTGGCAGCTGGCCCCTGGAGTCTGCACTCTTACCCACTGTTGTAGCAATAAGATCATAGAGGGTTCCTGAACTTACCTCCTCCCACAGATGCACTGAATCTACACTTACTTACATACAGAATAGCGTCCTCTAAAAGAAGCTATTCCTACACATTGGGATGTGGGAAACACACATTCCTGAGCTATTCCTATGACTTGGGCAAATGAAAAAAACCCACCTCAAAACGGACAGACAGGCTGAGACATAGTCTTACCTTAACCACCCCCACAGCCAGCCTAGGCACCCATATTCAGGCGGGAACTCGAAACTCAGAGCTCCCTGAGGAGTGAAAGGTCTGGACCCCACTTCTGGCTCCCCAACTTTTAAGACCTGCCCCTAAGAGATGAGCCCCCAAAACATCTAGCTTTGACAGCCAATGGCGTTTGTGGCCATGAGACCCAGAGGATATAGCAAAATGAGAAGTATTTTTGTTCTCTGTTATCTACTCACATTTTTTATTTGAAAGATGAAAAGTCCATGAGAATATAGAAAATTCTAATAAGTTTTAAGATCTACTCTTTGGGGCACCTGGGTGGCTCAGTCGGTTAAGTACCCAACTTCAGCTCAGGTCATGATCTTGCAGTTCGTGTGTTCAAGCCCCTCATCAGGCTTTGTGCTGACAGCTCAGAGCCTGGAGCCTGCTTCTGATTCTCTGTCTCCCTCTTTCTCTGACCATCCCCCACTCACACTCTGTGTCTCTCTCAAAAATAAATAAACTTTAAAAAAAAAAAATCTAACTCTCTTAGCAACTTTCAAAATGTACGGCATAGTGCTATTAACTATACCCTCCATGCTGGACATGACATCCTCAAAACTTTTGGAAGTTTACCCCTTATGATTCCTTCACCCATTTCACCCACCCAAGAAGCAGTTCTTAAAGGGCTCATGCAGACTGCCCTGGCTACCCACAGAGCTCAGCAGAGAGGAAGTCAACTGAAAAGTGCCCAGTCTTCCTGTGAAAGATACCTGTGTGCTTATCTTAAAGATTTGTCCTGAGGGAGGGCAGGCTTCTAACTGAGCACACACATCAGCCTACTGAAATACGCTAAAGACCAGAGGCTGGTGGAAGCCATCTTCACACTCTCCTTCTGCCTCCCTCCAGGTCACCAGTATTTCCTGGAAAGGCACACATGCACACATCTGGTGCCCTCGATTTTACAGCTGCTGCCTAAAGGCAACCCTTCATCACACTGGGCTCTGGTGGCCAGTGGGACTTACATTTGTGGGTCTCACAGGACTGCAACAAATGGAGAAACAGTTCTTAACTAGGCCAGGGCAGTCTCCTCGCCAGGGCACAACACAGAGACAGCGGTCTGTGAAGGAGGCCTATTAGCTTATCTTCATCACTGTGGCCTGAGGGGCAAAGTTCTCATTAAAAACACATCTAAGGGCCAACTATAATCCCCTCTGGAGACCAGGGAGGCTGGCATGGATCTTCATCTTCCTCCCTCTGCCCTGCCCCATGTGGTCAGAGTTTGCAGCATTTGTGGCTAAGCCACATTCCTTGATAGCCTGGCTCTGGTGGCCAGGGGTGCTTGTGTTCTTATGTTAATGGCACAAGTGGCAAAGAAACAGTTCTTAAATGGCCATTACCCCACGGCTCAGCACAGAGGGAGCACACAGAAATGCCCATTTCCAGTCTTCCGCTGAAAAAGGAATATTTGCATATTGTAAAAGCTCCTGCCTGAGTGTCTGGCTTCCAGTCAGCCTGAACCTAGTGCTGACTGAGGTGCTCTCTCTCCATTAGGACAATGACAGATCTTGGTACACCCTCACCTACTGGTGAGGTGCTTGGATAATCACAAAGGGTTGGCAAACAACCAAGAGCTAGGGCAGGGTTGAACAGTAAGTTTCAATAATAAGGTAACATGAGGTCACCCCCTTCAAGAAGGAGAGAAGAGGCTAATTTAAATAATGAATAAAAACCCAACACAAAGAGTCAAAGAAAATAAAGAAACAAATTCTTTCCAAACAAAAAGACAAGACAAAACCTTAGAAAAAGCCCTCCACAAAACAGAAATAAGTAATGTACCTGAAAAAAAGTTCAAAGTAACTGTCATAAAGATGCTCACCATCCTTGGGAGATGAATGGATGAACACAGTGAGAACTCCAATAAAGAGACAGAAAATATAAGAACCAAACAGAAGTCACAGAACTGAAAAATACAATATCTGCCTTAAAATATACACTACATTTTTCAACAGCAGACTAGAAAAAGCAGAAGAAAGAATCAATGGAAGACAGGGTATGGTGGAACTCATCCAATCAGAGCAGCAAAAAGAAAAAAGAATGAAAAAGCTTAAAGGATTTATGGGACAAGATCAAACAGACCAACATTCACATAATAGGGTCCCAGAAGAAGAGAGAGAGAAAAGGGGACAGAACATTTATTTGAACAAATAATGGCTGAAAGCTTCCCCAACCTGGGAAAGGAAACTGACAGCAAGATCCAAAAAGCCCGGAAAGTTCTAAAAACATATATACCCAAAAAGATCCACACCAAGACAAGAATTAAAATGTTAAAAACAAGGAGGGAATATTAAAAGCAAAGAGAGAAAAACAACTTGTTCCATAAAAGGGAATGCCATAGGACTATGAGTATATTCTTCGGCAGAAATGTTGCCGGCCAGAAAGGAGCAACATCATATATTCAAAGTGCTGAAAGGAAGTGTCAACTAAGAGTACTCTACCCAGCAATGTTGTCCTTCAGAATTGAAGGAAATATCATTTTCCAGACAAGCAAAAGCTGAAAGAGTTCATCACTACTAGACCTGCCTTCCAAAAAATACTGAAAGGAAAGGAAAGGGTGCTAATTAGTGACAGCAATACATATGAAAGTATAAATCTCACTGGCAAAAGTAAATATATAATACAATTCAGAATAATCTACTGTAAAAATGGTGAGTTAGTTTATAAAGCTAGTATAAAAGTTAAAGACAAAAGTAATAAAAATAACCATAACTACAAAAAAAATGAATGGATACACAAGATAAAAAATGTAATACATGACATCAAAAGCAAACTGTGGAGTCAGAAGGAAGTAAAAAATGCAAAGCTTTAGAATGTGTTTGAACTAGTCATCATCAACTTAAAATGCTGTTATAAGTTGTTTTATGTAAGCCTCATGGTAATACAATGCAAAAACACATAGTAGATACATGAAAAAGAAGGAGAAAGAAATTTAAGCATACCACTACAGAAAATCACCAAGTCACCAAGGAAGAGAACAAGAGAAGAATAAAGAATTTTGAAAACAGTTAACAAAATGGAATAAGTACATACCTGTTGATCTACTTTAAATGTAAATGGACTAAATTCTCCAATCAAAAGACACAGCGTGACTAAATGGATAAAAAAAACATGACCCTCTAGAATTCCAGCCCAAGATGGTGATGTAGGCAGACACTGAACTCACTTCCTCCATGGAACACAACAAATTATACATATTTATAGAGCAATTCTTCCTAAGAAGAACCTAGGCCAACTGAACAGCTCTGCACAACAAAAGATGGAGTAGCAAAAGAGAAAAGCAAGAGATGATAGCACAGGATCCCTCTACCACTGATGCTGCAAACAATCGTAGGGAGGGATGGGAGCAGATTTATCTCCCCTTAGGCACAAAACAAAAACAAAAACAAAAACAAAAACAAAACAAAACTTCAGATTAAAAGAATAACTAGCATATAAAAGAACCAGCCTTAGAATTCTGCCCAACAGTGAGAGAGCTGTTGGAACCATGTCTGGGTGAGAGGAACTGCTGGATATAGTCTATACTCTCCCTCCACCTTGAAAGCACAGACCAGGGTACAGTCCAGGCATCCTAACCAGCCTGCCTGTCAGTGAGCCCCAGGCTTCTAGCCCACCTCAGCCTTCCCATTCCACCAAAGTGGCCACAGGGCCCGGAAAGCCCTGGTTAGGAATTATTATAGCACCAACTTTTGTACCAAGGTGACGCAGGGGCCGAGCACTCTGGAACACTCCAGGCCCACACCAGGTGGAATTCAGACAGCTTGCCAGAGCACCTTCAATGCAGAGAACTCCAGTATCTTCTGGCTGCCATCTCCTTCAAATCCAGCTACCCCACCAGGGTGCTTCCTGCATAAAGAGCACTTGGAATTCCCTGCCTGTGTCTATCTCCGTTCTAGCCACCCCACCAGGGCACTCTCTGTGCAGAGTGCCCCAGAACAATCCCACTCATGTCAGCCTTTGATTCAGTCACCTGGCCAAGGCATCCCCTGTGCTGAGGACCCCAGAACACCCTACATTGCCTCCACTTGGCTTCAGCTCTCCTGCCAGGGCACATTGGCCCAAGGCACAATTCTGGACCATGCAACTTTAGCTTCATCTATCCTGTCAGGTTGCCCCCTGCATGGAATACCTAGCCTATACCCCACCTTGGCTGCATGGAGGACCCTCAAGCCTATATCCCACCTTGGCTAGAGCCCCTGCTCCAGGGCATCTTCTGTGCAAAGAATCCTGGAAACATGTTTATACCCACTTTAGCTTCAGCTATGCTGCAAAGGTGCCCTCTGTGCATAGAACCCTGGGACCCTCAGCTTGCCTCCATTTCAACTTCAGCTGTCCTACCAGGATGCCTACTGCACAGAGAGCCCCAAGACCCCTGGCCCACACCAGCCACAGCTCCAGAAAGCCAGCAAAAGTCACCAAGCACACACAGTCTATATAGGGGATGACCATACACAAGACCATTCCTTCAAGTTTAGGAGAAGCAGCTGTTCTACCAATCTATAGAAATAAAAAGAGAAAGTCAAGCAACATGGAAAGACAGGGGAATACGCTCCAAAAGAATAAGATAAAACCTCAGAAAAATAACTAAATGAAATGGAAATAAGCAATATGCCTGATAAAGAATATAAAGTAATGATTGTAAAAATGCTCACTAGGCTGGAGGGAAGACTGGCAGAACTCAGTGAGATGCTCAATAAAAAAAAATGCAAAAAAGTATTTTATAAAATACAATCAGAGTTGAAGAATATAATAACTGAAATTTTAAACAATATGTGCTAGAGACAATCAACAAGATTAGCTGATGCAGAAGAACATACCAGTGATCTGGAAGAGAGGGCAATGAAAAGCACCTAAGCTTAACAGCAAAAAGAGAAAAGAATTTTTAAAAAGTAATGTCTATACTACCTAAGGCAATCCACACATTCAATCTAATCCTTATCAAACTAACACCATTTTTCACAGAGCTAGTACAAACAATTCTAAAATTTGTGTGGAACCACAAAAGATCCCGAATAGCCAAAGTATTGTTGAAAAACAGAAGCAAAGCTGAAGGCATCACAATTCCAGACTTCAAGTTGTATTACAAAGCTGTATTCATCAAGATAGTATGGTACCAGCATAAAAACAGACACACAGATCAATGGAAAAGAATAGAGGACCCAGAAATGGACCCACAACTATGTAGTCAACTCATGATCAACAAAACAGTAAAGAATATCCAATGGATAAAAGACAGTCTCTTCAGCAAATGGTAGTGGGAAAACTGGACACCAACATGCAGAAGAATTAAACCAGACCACTTTCTTATACCACCCACCAAAAAATTCAAAAATGGATGCAAGACCTAAATGTGGAACAGGAAACAATCAAAATCCTAGAAAGGAACAAGGCAGCAACCTCTTTGACTTCAGCCATAGCAACTTCTTACTAGACACCTCCCCAGATGCAAAGGAAACAAAAGCAAAAATGAACTATTGGGATCTCATTGAGATAAAAAGCTTCTGCACAGCAAAGGAAACAATCAAGAAAACTAAGAAGCAACTGATGGAATGGGAGAAGATATTTGCAAATGACATGTTGGATAAAGGGCTAGTAACCAAATTCTATAAAGAACTTTACCAAACTCAACACCCAAAAAAATAATCCAGTCAAGAAATGGACAGAAAACATGAACAGACATTTCTCAAAAGAAGACCTACAAATGGCTAACAGACACAAGAAAAAATATTCAACATCACTCATCATACAAATACAAATCAAATCCACAACAAGATAACACCTCATACCTGTCAGTGAAAATTAACTGCTCAGGAAACAATAGATGTTGGTGAAGATGCAGAGAAAGGGGAACCCTCTTACACTGCTGGTGGGGATACAAACTGGTGTAGCTACTCTGGAAAATAGTGTGGAGGTTTCTCAGAAAGTTAACAATAGAGCTATCTTACAATCCAGAAATTGCATTACTAGGTATTTATCCAGAGTACACAAGTACTGATTCAAAGGGGCATGTGCACCCCAATGTTTATAGCAGCACTATCAATAATAGCCAAATTATGGACAGAGCCCATATTTCCATCAACCAATGAATGGATAAAGAAAAAGTGGCAAATTTATAGAATGGAATATTACTTAGCCATCAAAAACAATGAAACCTTTCCATTTGAAACAACATGGATGAAACTAGACTGTATTACACCAAGCAAAATTAGTCAGAGAAAGACAAATACCATATGATTTCATTCATATGTGGAATAAGAAACAAAACAGATGAACATAGGAGAAGGGAAGTAAAAATAAACTAAGATAAAAACAGGGAGGCTAACCACAAGAGACTCTTAAATGTAAAAAACCAACAGGGTTGCTGGAGGGAAGGTGAATGGGGGGATGGGCTAAATTGGTGAAAAGCATTAAAGAGAGCACTTTAAGTAATGAGCACTGGGTGTTACATATAAGTGATAAATCACTAAACTCTACTCCTAAAACCAACACTACACTATATGTTAACTAACTTGAATTTAAATAAAATCTTGGAAGAAAAAATAAATGAGGATGGGTAAACGGACAACATCAAGGAAACAAACTTTGACCCTCTAGGAGTCCCAGAAGAAGAAAAGAGAAAGAAAGGGGCAGAAATCTTATTTGAAGAAATAGTAACTGAAAACCTTCATAACCTATGAGAAAAAAATAAACATTCAGGTTCAAGAAGCACAGAGAGTTCCAAACAAGATAAACCCAAGGAAGTCCACACCATGACACATTATCTTTAATCTTTAATATTTTAATTGAGAGAATTTTAAAAGCAGCAAGAGAAAAGCAAAAAAAAAAAAAAAAAAAAAAAAAAAAAAAGTATATACAAGGGAAACCCTATATAGCTATTAGCTGATTTTTCAGCAGAAACTTTGCAGGCCACAAGGAAGTGGCATGATGTATTCAAAGTACTTAAAGGAACCAAGAATACTCTAACCAGCAGCTTATCCAACAAGAATTGAAGAAAAGACAGAGTTGCCCAGACACACAAGAATTAAAGGGGTTTATACCAATAAAACAGTCTTATAAAAGAAATGTTATAGGGACTTTAAGTGGAAAAGAGGTGTCCATAATTAGATGTAAGAAAATTATGAATGAAACAATATAAACTATAATAGCATATACATAAAATGTGCAGGGAGCAAAAAAAATTTTAATTTGTTTGAACTTGAGTGATAATCAACTTAATAAAGACTGTTATATACTTAATGTGTTATATATGAACGTCATGGTAATCAAAAACCCCAAACCTATAAAAGATACACAAAAATTAAAGAGAAAGAAACCCAAATATAACACTACAGAAACTCATCAATTACAAAGAGGTCAAGAGAAGAAGAAAGGAACAGAGTAGAACAACAAAAACAACTAGAAAACAATTAACAAAATGGAAGTACATACCTATCAATAATTACTTTAAATGTAAATAGCCTACATGCTCCAATTAAAAGACACATGGTGGTAGAATGGGTAAAACAACAAAGACCAACCATTTATATGCTGCCTACAATGGACTCACCTCTGACCTAAAGACACAAATAGACTGAAAGTGAAGGGATGGAAAAGCATCACACAAAAGGAAGTTGGGGTGACGGGGGACGGGGGGGAGCTGGAGTAGAAATACACCAGGCAAAAAAACTTTAAGACAAAGATTCTAACAAGAGACCAAAAAAAAAAAAAAAGTGCATTATATAAAGGGATCAACCCAACAAGAAGATATAACAATTGCAATACTCTATGTAACCCAACACTGGAGCATCTGATACATAAAGCAAATATTAATGGACATAAAGAGAAATTTCTGATAATACAATAATAGTAGGGGACACCCTATTTACCTGAGGGGGTAGATCAGCCAGGCAGAAAATCAATAAGAAAACAGTGTCTTTGAATGGCACATTAGACCGGGTGGACCTAAGAGATACATACATAAGATTCCATCCAAAAACAATAGAATACACATTCTTTTCAAGTGCACATGAAACATTCTTCAGAATAGATTACATTAGGTTACAAGACAGTTATCAATAAATTTAAGAATTCATTCTAAAGAATTTAAGACTGAAGTCATAGTGTTTATCTTCCCTAACCACAGGGGTATGAAACTAGAAATCAATCATAAGAAAAAAACTGGAAAAACACAAACACATGTAGGCTAAATAACATAATACTAAACAGACAATGGGTCAATGAAGAAATCAGAGAAGATATTAAAAAATATATGGAGACATGAAAATGAAAACAGCACCATCCAAAATCTTTGGAACATAATGACAGTTCTAAGAGGCAGATATATGGTGATATAGGCCTACCTCAAGAAACAAGTAAAGGTTCAAATAAAGAATCTAACCTTGGACACCTAGCTGGCTTAGTCAGTAGAACATGCAAAGTTGTGAGTTTGAGCCCTATGTTGGGTGTAGAGATTACTTAAAATCTTAACAACAACAACAACAAAAGATTACCAATAATCTAACCTTATACCTAAAGGAACTAGAAAAAGAACAAATAACAGCCCAAGGTGAGTAGAAGAAAGAAATTATATATCAGAGCAGAAGTAAACAAAGATTAAAAAACACAATAGGAAAAAAAAAATGAAAGAACTGGTCCTTTGAAAAGATAAAATTGATGAACAGCCAGAATCATGAAGAAAAAAAGAGAGAGGACCCAAAACAATAAAATCAGAAGTGAAAAATAATTAATAGTGGACACCATGAAAATACAAAGGATTATAAGACAGTATTATGAAAAATTATATGTCAACAATTTGGACAACTTAGAAGAAATGGACAAATTCTTAGAAATATACAATATGCCAAAACTGATTCAAGAGGAAATAGAAAATCGGAAGAGACTGATTACTAGTAACAAAACTGAATCATTAATTAAAACACTACCAAAAAATATAAGTCCAGGACCACATGGATTCAAAGGTGAGTTCTACCAAACATTTAAAGAAGAGTTAGTAACTGTTCTCCTCAAACCATTCCAAAAAACAGACGAGGAAGGAAAGCTTCCAAATACATTCTATGAGGCCAGCATGACCCTGAGAGCAAAACAAGACAAAGATACCACACACACACATAAAATGATAGGCCAATATTCTAATCAATATAGATGCAAAAATACTCCAAATATTAGCACACTCATTCAAAAATACATTAAAAGAATCATTTACCACAATCAAATAGGATTTATTCTAGGGATGAAAAGATGATTCAATATTTGCACATTAATCAACATGTTATACCACATAAATAAAATGAAGGATAAAAGTCATATAATCATTTCAATAGATACAGAAAAATCAGGTGACAAAATTCAACATCTGTTCATCATAAAAACTCACAAGTGGGTTTAGAGGTAACACACTGCAACATAATAAGAACCATACATAAAACACTTATAGTTAATATACTCAATGGTGGAAAACCGAGAACTTTCTAAAATCAGGAACCAAACAAGGATATCCACTTTCAAACTTTTACTCAAAATATAACGTTGGCAGTCCTAGCCACAGAAATAAGACCACCAAAAAAAAAAAAGGCATCCAAATTGTTAAGGACTAAATTAAACTGTCACTATTTGCAGATAAGATACTACACATAGGGGAAAAAAGACTCCACGAAAAACTATTAGAATACATGAATTCAGGTAAGTTGTAGGATACAAAATAAATACCCAGGAACCAGTAGTATTCCTATACACCAATAGTGCAAAAGCAAAAAAATGAAATTAAGAAAACAACTCTATTTACAATTGCACTATAAAGAGTAAAAACCTAGAAGTAAACTTAACCAAAAAGGTCAAAGACCTATACTCTGAAAAGTATAAAACACTGATGAAAGAAATTAAAGATGACACAAATGGAAAGATACTCTGTGCTCATAGATTGGAAGAATATTGTTAAAATGCCCATCCTCCCCAAAGAAACTACAGATTCAATACAATCCCCATCAAAATACCAATGGCATTTTTCACAGAATTAAAACAAATAATGCAAAAATTTGTATAAGGGCACAAAAGACCCTGAATAGCCAAAGCGATCTGGAGCAAGAACAGCTGGAGGCATCACAATCCCTGATTTCAAGACATACTACAAAGATGTAGTAATCAAAACAGAATAGTCCTGGCACAAAAACAGACACATAGACCACTGGAACAGAATAGACAGCCCAGCAATAAATCTATGCTTACATGGTCAATCTATGAAAAAGGAGGAAAAAAATATACAATGGGGAAAAGATAGTCTTTCCAATAAATTGTCCTGGGGAAAACTGGACAGCTACATATAAAAGAATGAAGCTGGTCCAGTTTCTCACACCACACGCAAAAAGTAAACTCAAAATGGTTTACAGACCTAAGTGTGAGACCTGAAGCCATAAAAATCCTATCGGAGAATACAGGAAGTAATGTCACTGACATTGGACTTAGCAACAGTTTCTAGATGTCTCCTTTGGCATGGAAAACAAAGCCAAAAAAATAAAGAGACTACATCAAAACAAGTTCTTGCACAGTGAAGGAAACCATCAACAAAGCAAAAAGGCAACCTACTGAATGGGAGAAGACATTTGCAAATGATATATCTGGTAAGAGGTTAATATCCAAAAAGTATAAAGAACTTCTACAACTCAAAAAACCCAAAATAATCTGATTAAAAAATGGGCAGAGGGCCTGAATAGACATTTTTCCAAAGAAGACGTACAGATGGCAACAGACACGTGAAAAGATGTTCAACATCACTCATTAGCAGGGAAATGCAAATCAGAATCACAATGAGATATCACCTTCTACCTATCAGAATGACTAAAATCCAAAAGACAAGAAATAACAAGTCTTAATTTCCACTGTGGTGGAAATTAATTTCATTCATTGTGGAAAACAGTATGAGATTTCTTCAAAAAATTAAAAATAGAAATATCATATGATCAATAATTCCACTACTGGGTTGTTTACCCAAAGAAAATGAAAACATCAATCAGAAGACAATATATGCAACCCTATATTTATTACAGCATTATTTACAGTAACCAAGATATGAAAGCAACCTAAGTGTCCATCAATAGATGAATGGATAGGGAAGATGTGGCATATACATACATTGGAATATTACACAGTCATAAGAAAGAATGCGGTCTCGTCATTTAGAAAACATGGATGGATCCAGAGGGTATTATATCAAGTGAAATAAGTTGGAATAGGAAAGGCAAATACCATATAATGTGACTCAAATGTAGAATCTACTAAACAAGTGAATAAACAAACAAAAATTGGAATCAGATTTATACAGAAAACAAACTGATGGTTGTCAGAGGAAAGGCAGGTAGGAGGATGGGCAGAATGAATCAAGGGAAGTTGGAGACACAGGCTTCTACTTATGGTATCAGAAGTCATGAGAATAAAAAGGCACAACATAGGTAATATAATCCATGATACTGTAACAGTGTTGTATGGTGACAGATAGTAGCTATAGTTGTGAGCATAAAACAATATGCAAAGTCAAGTCACCATTTTGTACACCTGAAACTAATGTAACATCGTAACACGTTGCACGGAACACTCAAAAACGTTTTTAAAAACCACATCTATCTGCTGCCTACAAGAGATTCGCTTCAGATCATAGGACATACATAGACTGAAAGTGAAGGAATGGGAAAAGATATTCCATGCAAATGAAACCAAATGAAATCTGGGGAAGCTATACTTATATCAGACAAAATAGACTTGAAGACAAAAACTATAATGAGACAAAGGTTATTAGGTAATAATGATAAAGGTGTCAATATAACAAGAGAATATAACATTCATAAATATTTATGTCCCCAAACATAAGAGTGTCTAAATATACAAAGCAAAAATTAGCAGACCTAAAGGGAGAAATAAACAGTAATCATAGGAGACTTTAATACCCACTTTCATCAATGGATCAATGGACAGAACTTAAGGAAACACTGCCTTAAATGATATGTTAGACCAAATGGAGTTAATGTATACAGAATATTCCATCCAATAGCACTAGAATACACATTCTTCAAGAAAACATGAAACATTCCCAAAAGTAGATCATGTTAGCCCACCAGGCTTAAATGTAAGAAGACTGAAATCCTATCAAGCATCTTTTCTAATCACAATGATATGAAAGTAGAAATCAACTATAAGAGAACTGGAAACTCACAAATATGTGAAGATTAAACAACATGCTACTAAACAATCATGGGTCAAAGAAGAAATAAAAAGATACATGCTCTCTCCCAGCCCCACCTCACTAAGGTCAGCAGGCAGGCACAGCCCAGGTCAGCACTCCCCTGTAGCCCCACTCTCACCAAACCCAACAGGCACATGCAATCTCTGCAGAAAATGCCTCTTGAACACCTGGCTCCTGTGGCCAAGGGGGCTTGTGCTTCTGAGCCCCATGGGCCTAAAACAATTAGAGAGACAGTCCTTGGTAGGCTATCACCCCCAGGGCACTACACAGACAGCAGACTGAAACACATCTCCAGTCTTCCTGTGACCACTCCTTCAAGACTGGGAGAGAGAGCTCTTTGACATAGAGACAAACACAGAGAGGATGCTTGGGTGGCTTAGTCTGGTAAGCATTCGACTCATGATCTCAGTTAAGGTCATGATCTCACGGTTCCTGAAATCAAGCCCTGCATGGGGCTCTGCGCTGACAGTGTGGAAGTTGCTTGGGATCCTCTGTCTCTCCCTCTGCCTCTCTCCTGCTTGTGCTCTCTCTCAAAATAAAATAAACATTTAAAGAAGAAGAAACAAACATAGAGTAAGCAAAGTGAGGAAACAAATATCTTCCAAAGAAAAGAACAAGCTAAAAATCTCAGAATCAAACCTTACTGAAACAGGGAAAAGGAATTTACCTGAAGAGTTCAAAGTAACTGTCACAAAGATGCTCACTAGTCTTGAGAGAAGAATGGATGAACACGCAGAGAAGTTCAACAAAGAGACAGAAAATATAAGAAAGTACCAAACAGAAGTTCTAAAGCTGAAGAGCACAATAACCGCAAAATACACTGAAGGGGTTGAATAGCAGACTAGATGAAGCAGACAAAAGAGTCAGTGACCTGGAAGAGGACAGTGGAACTGACACACACAGATCAGTAAAAGGAAAAACGAATTTTAAAAAGTGAAAATAACTTAAGGAATCTATAGAACAATATCAGGTGATAAAGGGTAATAAGACTTTAAGTGGACTAGAAATTTTGGTTGAAGTGACCTTAAAGAACAAAATAACCTTTGTGTGATTAAAATCTAGACTCACTAATCAAAATATTACATTACATATTGATCGACAGACAAGTTATTCTCAGATAACAGTGCAATTCTATTCAAAGGTTCATAACAATAGGGTTTATCAGTTTTTATCAGGACATCCAAAGGTATAATGACTATTAATGGCTCATTTGTTCAATAATTAAAATCCTACATGATCTGAGTTCAGACCAGAAGTAATCCAGGTTAGTTCCTTTCTCTTAAAAATTTCTCCCAATATGAAAGGACATGAAAAATGAAGACTACTTCATTAGTTTGAAGCACCCTCGAACTAATAGATTATATAATCTCAATTTAGTTAATTTACGTCTACCCTGCACAAGACCAGGGTTTGTTAGGTTCGCAGAGCCCAATTGTGGAAAACTTAAGCACTTATAGTCAGAGGTTCAATTCCTCTTCCTAAGAATATGTTTAGAATTAATATTATTTCATTGGTTATCCCCACCCCACTTGCCATAACATTCCTCATACTAATCAAATGAAAAGTGCTAGAATATATACAATTTTGCAAAGGACCAAACATTGTTGGCCCTCTTGGTCTATTATATCCATTGCTGATACTGTAAAACTGTTCATTAAAGAACCAACAGAAGGGTGCCTGGGTGGCTCAGTCAGTTAAGCATCCAACTTCAGTTCAGGTCTAATCTTTCGGTTCGTGAGTTCAAGCCCCACGTTGGGATCTGACAGCTCAGAGCCTGGAACCTACTTCCAATTCTTTGTCTCCCTTTGTCTTGCCTGTTCATAAACAGCCCACTATTCTCCACAAACCATAAAGGTATCAGCACTCTATACCTACCTTCTCTCTGGTGCATGAACTAAAACAGGAAGAACTGCCTGAAGCCTTTTAATCCATATGAAACTTGGTCAACCTGGAGTTTACTGGAAGACATCCTAATTTATAATGTAATCATAATTGCCCATGCATTTGTGATATCTTCTTTATAGTATTACCTATTATAATTGGAGAATTCAGAAACTATTTAGTCCCTTAACAATCAGGCACCTAATATAGCATTCCCCCAAATAAATAACATGAGCTTTGGACTATTACCACCATCCTTTCTGCTTTTCCTCATCAACAGTTAGAGCAGGTAAAGGAACCAGTTGAACAGTATGCACACCCCTAGCCAGCAACCCAGCTCACATAGAAGCTTCAGTCAATTTCACATCTTCTCTCTGCATCTATGTGTATTCTCAATTTTAGGGGCTATCAATCATATTACCATAATTATTAATATAAAACCACTAGCTATATCTCAATACCCAACACCTTTGTTCATTGGATCCCTCCTAACCACAACCATCCTGCTACTACTGTCACATCCAGTCTCAGCCTGGATTACCATATTACTAACAGGCTATAACCTAAACACCTCATTCTTTGATCCTATAGGAGGCGGCAACTTAGTTTGATACCAATGCCTATGTTTTTCTGCTGTTGTTGTTTTTAAGAGAGAGAGAAAGCAAGGGAGAAGCAGAGGGAGAGGGACAGAGAGAATCCTAAGCAGGATCCATGCCCAGCACAGAGCCCAACTTGGGGCTCAGTCCCACAACTGTGAGATCATGACCTGAACCAAAATCAAAAGTCAGACACTTAACTGACTGAACCACCAGGTGTTTTACCAGTACCTATTCCGATTTCAATTCTCCAGATATCACAAAGTTTATATTCCAATCTTCCCTGGATTTGTAATAATTTCATGTAGTATTATGTATTATTCATGGGAAAAAAGAACCTTTTGGAAATATAATAGTCTGAGTCATAATATCTACTGGATTCCTAGGTCTTATTGTATGAGCCCATCATATATTAACAGTAATCTATATCAACAGATGTTGATACATGAGCATATTTTACATATTTTGCATAGAATTATTGTTATCCTTACAGGGATAAAAGTATTTAGCTAACTAGCAACACTTTATAGAGGCGACATCAAGTGGTCACTAGTTATACTATAGCTTTTATCTTCCTCTTCACAGTAAGATGTCTAACGGGAATTGTCTTAGCCAAGCCATCCCTGGACATTGTCTCCAGGACACATACCGTATGGTAGCACATTTTTACTATGTATTATCAATAAAAGCATTATTCACCATCATAGGAAGATTTGTTCACTGATTCCCATTATTTTCGGGCTACACATTCAACCATACTTGGGCAAAAGTCCTCTTTACAATCATAGTAACTGGAGCTAATATAACTTTCTTCCCACATCACTTTCTTGGCCTCTCAGGAATGCTCCGACTTTGCACTGACTATCCAGATGCATACATAACAGGAAATACTATGCCATCTGTAGGTTTATTTATCTCAACAGCAATAATATTAATTATCTTCATAATTTGAGAAGCATTTGTATCCAAATGAGAAGAATCAATAGTGGAATTAACTAACACTAATCTTGAATGACTACATGACTCCCTCTACCGTATCGTTCATTTGAAGAACTCACTTACATAAGTCTAAAATAAGAAAAGAATAAAATGCTCTCGAAATGGTTTCAAGTCAATACCATAACCATTATATCTTTCTCAATAGTGAAATATTAGTAAAAATTACATAACTTTGTCAAAGTAAAATTACAGGTTTAAGTCCTTTAAATTTTTTTAAAAATTTATTTGAAAGAGAGAGAGAGAGAGATAGAATGAGCACGGGAGGGGCAGAGAGAGACACAGATTCAGGGAGACACTGAATCTGAAGCAGGCTCCAGGCTCTGAGCTGTCAGCAAAAAGCCCAAAATGGGGCCCTGAACTTACATACTGGGAGATCATCACCTGAGCCTAAGTCTGAGGTTCAACCGAGTCACCCAAGCACCCCCAGGTGTAAATGCTTTATATCTCCAGGACATAGCCATTCAACTAGGCTTTTAAGGTACAACATCCCCCATCACAGAAGAACTCCTACACTTTCATGACCATATGTAATCATCTTCATAATCACCTCTCTAGTTCTTTATATCATTTCACTAATATTAACAGTGAAATTAACCCACACAAATACAATAGATGTACAAGAAGTAAAAACAATATAGACTATCCTACCCACCATTATCCTAATCCTAATGGAGATCAACAACCCCTCACTAACTATAAAAACTATGATCCATCAATGATACTGAAACTATGAATATACAGACTATGAAGACTTAAACTGTGACTTCTATTTCTTGACTTCCTTGACTTCTAAAACTTTAATCCCCACACAAGACCTAACACCAGGAGAGCTACAACTAGTAAAGGTTGACAACCAAGTTGTATTATGCATAGAAAAAACAATCCAAATATTAATCTCATTAGCAGACATCTTATACTCATGATCCATCCATCCCTCTTTAGGCCTAAAAACAGATGCATTCTCAGACAATTAAGTCAACCTGAATACCTATGCATGCAGGCCTATAGTATGGGCAGTGCTCAGAAATTTGTGGGTCAAATCAGTTTTATACCAATCAATCATTCCTGAATTAATCCCACTAAAACACTTAGAAAAATTATCTGCAACTATAATGTCACTAAGAAGCTAAGTAGCATTAACTTTAGAAGTTAAAGACAGTTTAAGCCTCTTTTTAATGAAATGCCACAACTATATACATATCGACATAACTTACCACCTTCATATCAATAATTATAACCCTATTTGTTATATTTCAACTAAAAATTTCAAAGCATTACTACCCATCAAACCCAGAATTAAAAACAATGAAGACACTGGAGTACCTTACCCCTTGAGAGAAAAAGTAAATGAAAATCTATGTGCCTCTTTCATTACTCCAATAATGATAGGGTTATCTACTGTAATTTTAATCATTATATCCCCTACACCTAACCAACTAATCAGCAACTGTCTAACTGCCATCAAACAATGACTAACTTGCCGGGAGTCCAGTTCCAGCAGGTCCAGTGATCCCTAAAGGATGGACAGTGTCAGCTAAAGTGAGTGAGAGCCTCAAGTTTCTTTCTGATCACCAGGCAGGCATCTCTGCTCTGTCAGTTTTTGTGTCTTTATTTATAGGTTAAGTGATAACAGGACATCAGCAGGTGGAACTTTTACAACAAACAAATCTCTGTGATAGGATGCTTTGAAAAGTGTACAGATACAAGTTTTACAGAGGCATTCTGGCCAAACTATCCTAATTATAGTAAGCTAGTAAATTCTACAACTAAGAGTAAAACAGGATGTTCTAAGTAAAAAGCAGATATCATATACATTTGTTTGTACTGGTGGTAAATCTCACAACTAAGAAGACAACAGGATGTTCTCAGTGAAAAGCAGATAATGTACACATCTGTTTATGTCAATGATGCTAAGATTAAGTCATAAATTGAGTAATATATAGACAGGCTAGGAGTTATTTTGTCTGGCTTACAAGAGGAAGAATGTATTTGGACTGCTCAGTAGACTGCTTGTGTAAATCCTTTTGTTTGATGCTGAGGGTGCAATATCATAGGGGCCTTAAATATGTCAGTCTTTATATATGGGGTTATGTTTTAGTTACTCTTTCCCATCCTCATTATTCATCCTTATTATGGATGTCAGCATAAGGGAAGGTATTTGTGGCTCTAATTAACAAAGGTATATGTAGCAACTTATGTCCAGTCCTAGTCTGTTTCTTATCTCTACATTAAGTTCTTCTTCTCCAAGCCAGTCAATCATAATTCTTGTGTTTTTAGCCCCCTTTATTATTTATGTCTTGGGTCTGCAAGGCTCATTAGAAGAGCATTTTGGCAAACATCTGCAGTGCTTTATCTAAAATCTTCTTTGTAGATGTGGGAATACGCTTCTTCTCATGAGGTATCTGTGTGGGGAATATCTGTCTGATTTGGAACATTGTGAGGCCTAATCAGTAACAGCAGTCCCATTCCCAATATGAGCCAATAGTAGAAGGAAATACTAGTCTTGCTTCATGGCAGGAGCTGCGCAAACATCTGCCATTTCCTCACTGTGACTGTGTCACCCAGCAAGGCCAATGTAGCTCCCAGCACTAACTCAGGTAACATCAAAACAAATAATAACTGTCCATAATCATAGGATGAAATCAAGGACAAAACGGAACCCACTTTCTATCCCAAGGAACACCCATCTCACTCAGTCCAGTACTAGTAATTAACAAAACCATTGGTCTTTTCATGCAGCCAAGAGCACCAGCTATATGGCCAACTGCCAGTATCATTGCTGAACACCTACTCACTCACCATTTAATTGGAGGAGGAAGCCTTGCTTTAGTGAACATTAGCCCACCAAAGCTATCATTACTTTCATAGCCCTGGATTCACTATGGCCTTAATTCAAGTTTATGTATTCACTCTACTAGTAAGCCTTTACCTTACATGATAACACAGAATGACCCACCAAATCCACACATGTCATATAGTAAACTCCTGCCCCCAAACACTTACAGGCACTTTGTCAGCTCTCCTTATATCATGTCTAGTAATATGATTTTACTTTAACTCAATATTCCTCTTATCCTTAGGCATAACAACTAATGTCTTGACTATGTACCAATGATGATGAGACATTACCTGAGAAAGTACATTCCAAGGTCACCACACACCAATTGTTCAAAAAGGGCTTCAGAATGGAATAACAACTCCTTTCATCATCTCAGAGATCTTTCTTTACTAGCTTCTTCTGGACTTTCACCATTCATGTCTAGCTCCAACACCTGAACTAGGTGGTTGCTGACCATCCACTGGCATCCATCCCCTAAATCCTCTAGAAGTACTGCTTCTCAATTTTTTGTCCCATTAACCTCTGGAATACATCCATCACCTAATGCCCACCACAACCTGGGAGAGAGGGAGGTGGGGTGTGGAGACAAAGGATCTGAAGCAGGCTCTGTGCTGACAGCAGAGAGTCCAATGCAGGGCTCAAACTCAGGTGAGACCAGGACCCAAGCTGAAGTCAAACGCTTAACTAAGCCACCCAGGTACCCCTAATATGTAAAATCTTTAAAAAGAAAAAAATGAACTCACAGATACAGAAAACAGATTGGTGGTCGCCAGAGATGGGGTGGAAGGCAGAGGGTGCAGAATGGATGAAGGTGGTCAACAACACAAACTTCTAGTCATAAAATAAGTCAGTTCTGGGTATATAATGAACAGCATGGAGACTACAGTTAATAACATTGTGTTGTATATTTGAAAGTTGCTAAGAAAGTAGATTTTTTCTTATCACAAGAAAAAAAGTATATTTGAATGATAATAGGGGTTAACTAGACTTACTGTGGTGACAATTTTGCAATTTAAACATATTGAATCATGTACACTTGAAACTAATGTTATATGGCAATTATATCTCAAAAATAATTTTATAGATAAACAGAAAGTATGATTTCAAGAATTAATAAACTATAAAGAAACAGAGCAGGGCAAGCCAGTAGTTTAGGACAAGTGATGTTGTTTTAGTCAAGAAGATTAGAGAAGACTCCCTTTAAGGAAGTATCACTTGAACAAAAACCTAAATGTGGTGAGGTGGACTGGAGTGGGCAGGGCCAGGCAGCTGAGCCCAGGTCAGGCCATCCATGCTGAACAGGGAGAAGACCAGGATCAGACCCAATGACACAGAAAACTGACTCTAGGGGAACAGGAAGAGAAGTGGGAGGGCCGTTTAATGAGCAGGTGGTCTTAGCAGCTGTAAGGAATTTTGCGATTGGAGTAGGAACCCACCAGCACGGACCTGCTATCTCATGGAGGAACCTCGAAAACATTATTAAAGAAGCCGAACATGAATGACCATGTACTATATGATCCCATTTATATGAAGTGCAAAAAAAAAAGTCTATATTACACAGAAGAACATACAGATAAGAAGTTGCCTGGAGTTGGGGGTTAATGGACATAAAGGATTTCACTAGGATGATGAAATGTTCTAAAACTGGATTGCAGCAATGGATGTACGACCCAGTAAAAAAGTTTTTACTTCTACAAAAAAGTCATTGAATTGTACACTTGAAATGGATGAATTTTATGGTATGTAAATTATACTTCCATAAAGTCAAAATTAACATTGGCAGTGAAATAAAAAGGAAGAAATGAATCTCTGGATAAGCACCATCCAGGAACAGCCACCTGGAGAACTGCAGTGTCAAGTAAAAGGCAGGTGACAGGGAGCAATTGAGATTAAAGCTTGTTTATCAGGCTGGGGCTTGGAGGACACAGACTATGAGGACTATTTTGAGCCATCAGAGTTCACCTCTTTTTTTTTTTTTCCTGTTTGTTTATTTTTGAGAGACAGAGAGAGAAGACAAGCAGGGGAGGATCAGAGAGAGAGGGAGACACAGAATCAGACACAGGCTCCAGGCTCTGAGCTAGCTGTCAGCACAGAGCCCTATGTAGGGCTCAAACCCCCAAACCATGAGATCATGACCTGAGCCAAAGCCGGATGCTTAACCAACTGAGCCACCCCAGTGTCCCCAGAGTTCACCTCTTGAGGCACAGCTCTCCCTCTCCTGAGTCTGCTCCTAGAACTCAGACTGCTGAAACCTGTCCTACAAATAATGCCTTGAATCTACTTCCCAGGCTTCTCTCTGCTAAGAAGCTCAGTGCCGCGGGCAGACTCTGTACTGTATCAGCTAAAGGCAGGCAGGAGACATAAAGGCAAGAAGGCTTCATTTAATGCCGGGTAAACAACTAAGAAAGCTATTATCATCGTCTCTACTGTTCAAGAGAAAATGTCTTAGTGGCCATTTGTGGGAGTGGTTAATGCCAAATAACCCCAGGAATTGTAAACAAATAACCTTAATGGTAATATGGGATGTAGACTGCAATTTACATTAGAGTTGGCAATGAAAATACCATACTGTTCCCTGGTTCCAAAATATTAATGGCGTTAGTAAGTATCAAAGCAAGAGTGTCCAGCCATTTTGAAGAGGGAGTCAAACTAAGGGTAACTTGAAAACAAGATTAGCATCAGAACATAACAAGTCTCAATTCTGGCGAAAACAATGGAAGTTGACATGGGGTTACTTCTCCCAGAAAACTCGGGCACTGGCCCTGCAACAAGCCAGTTCCAGAGCACAAGGATCCCTGCAACTTTAGCTCCGGAAGTTTCACATACCTGGATGACTCCAGAAACACGGGGAACTCCCCACCCAGCTCTGCACTGCTCCGGTCTTGCCTCAGAGGGTAAAATTCTCTCCACTTCATCCCAGATAGCTGTTAAATGCAAATGTCTTTTGAGAGGGAAGAAAACTAGGCGGGGCTTCATCACTTGTTAACACCTGAACGTAAGAGCTGATTTTGCTATTTCCAAGTGAGTAGCAAAGCCGAGAGGGATAACAAGCCGGTTAAAGTGGGTTTCAGGCTTACTTGGTGAGGAAGAGAATGGCCAGAGTAGGAAGGTGGTTCTGGGAAGAGATGTTTCCAGAAAGGAAAGTAAGGAATAGATATTGCAGATAGTTTGCCTTTCACTCTTGATCTGAGTGTTTCAGCCCAGGAACGCTGTTACATGGCTTCAGCTGCCATGCAGGAATTTACCCCCAGAAATCCCACAATATCAAGAGGTTCAGCTGAGAGCAATGATGAAAATAGTGGAAATCCTGAGGTTCTGCAGCCTAACCAGTCCAAACTAGTGAAGAGGAAAATTAGACACAACGGAACTGGAACCAATTCATATAGATTTTGTACCCTACATACACATTGTTTCAAGCACCAGGGATTTTTATCACAGAAGCTGTATACCTTTTAAAGGTGTCATTTACTGTATATTTTTTGGCTGTTGCAAAAATGAATGTTGTTTGTAATTTTTTAACTTTGCGATTTAGATGTATAGAAACATCTAAAGTAGATGGCTAAAGTAGTAGAGAACACATGCTTTTCACTCAGATTTCCCTAAATGTAACAGCTTCCATAATCATCATATAATTGTCAAAACCTGGAGACCATCACGCTCTATACTACTATTCAATAACTTACACTTATTCAAATTTTGCCAGTTTTTCCACTAAATATAGTTTTTCTGTCCCAAGCCCCACATTTTATTTGGCTGTCATGTGTTTTTAGTCTTCTGTTTATGACAGTGCCTCTTTTTCTTTGCCTTCCATTGCCCTTGACACATTTGAAGAGACTTGCCCATTATTTTGTAGAATGTCCCTCATTTTTAATTTGAAGTTTTCTCATTATGAAAACAAGGTTATGCACTGTTGGTAAGAATATTCCAGATGTGATGTTGTGCCCTTCTCACTGCATCATATCAGGGGGCACATGGTGTGGATATGTCTCATTCCTGGTGACATTAATTTGGATCACTTGGTGAAGATGAAGTCTACCCGATTGTTCCATTGGGAAGTTGCTATTTTTCCCTCTTGAAGCATTCATGATAATCTAATGATAGTTATATTTGCCAAAATTAAAATATGTTGTTTAAATACCACCTTTTGGAAAAGTATTTGAGAGAAATTATAATAAAAATTGTATACAAATAAAGTTCTTGGGTGCCCTACCTCCATGAATAGTCCTTACTATCTATACTATTCCCTGAGTCTGGAAGATGTCTTGCTATTTCCTTGTGAAATTCAGTCATCACAGGTTTTACCAAATCCACCTTCTAAACATGCCTCAGCTGTGTCCACCATTTCATAATCAGTTCCCCTCAATCCAAGCCTGGCTCCTCTCATATTCTAGCTTGAACTAATTCCAGAATAAGCTTTAAAAAGCAAATAAGATTGGGTCACCTCCTGCTTAGAGCCTTTAGTGGCTTCCCACTGCTTTCATCAGAGGTGATCTGTGCAGCAAAGCCTGGAATGAGCCCTCCAGATGAACTGGTGATAAAACTCTCCCCTGAGTAGCTAAACGAGCTAATCTCCGAGCTGCATATCAGAATCAACCCCGGGAGCTTGTTAAAAATATAAATTTGTGGGGTCCTACCTGCAGTGACTCAGAGAAGGAACCTGGGATCTGCACTGTAACAAGCTTCCCAGGTGATTCCCATACTGGGGGGAAGGATCAGCTGAGGACTCAGTGATTAACACACCAAAATGATGTTAGCTCTGAGGGGGATGCATGAGAATTTTTTTTTCTCTAGTCTCCTAATTCTCAATGCTATAATTCTCAGTTTCTGTAAAGCTGTTGCGATCTGCTGTAATTATTAGGTATGCCTAAATTTATTTTAAATTATATTAAATAAAAAATCAGCTAAATGAGAAATCCTGGTATATTCTAACTTCTGTTGAATTTGCATATATTATAAGGATATGATAATTTTTTCTTAAGAAAGGTGATCATTTATTTTCTAAGACTCATTAAATTTAACTCCCTAGTGAAGTGGATTTAATCCTTTTGGGATCACAAAACGAAGTCTTACTGTCCTATTTTAATGTCCAAAAAGGCATTTACCAAGCTCTGCTCCCCATATTTTATTTTATTATTATTTTTTAATGTTTCTTTATCTTTGAGAGAGAGAAAGAGAGTGTGTGTGCACATGTGCATTTGGGAGAGGCAGAGAGAAAAGAAGACATAGAATCTGAAGCAGGCTCCAGGCTCCAGACTCCATGCTGTCAGTGCAGAGCCTGATGCAGGGCTAAAACCCACGAACCATGAGACCATGATCTGAGATGAAGTTGGACGCCTAACTGACTGAGCCACCACACTTTGCTCCCTGTATTTTAGAACCCAGGCTGAGCAGTGTGCTTGGCCATGGAGCACAGAAGATGCTACATGGCATGTGGGCACCCAAAGACAGTCAGTCCAGCACTATAGGCATCATTTTAGTCCTTCCCAATATCTTCAAATCTGAATAAAGACTTAGAAATTTCAAAACACCCCAACAAGGAATTGTTTATGTCATGTTTATTATGCTTTTATAGGGGTCAAGACATTCCCAAACCCCTATGTCTGACCTATGGAAGCCTCAGCACAATTCCCTCCAGTAACCTTCAGACTCATTTTCAAGCAAAATGAATATTACACCAATGACATTTCAAGTTCAAATCATAAACATATGATCTAGGCAGCCATTTTGTCTCCCGGCAGAATAAAAGGAGTGGCATTTAATCAGACTGTGTACAGTCAACAGGCACCTCCCTCCACTTCTGGTCTCCCCTAGTTTGCAGTCAAACCTCCTGGGAAAATGCTGGTAGAGAGGAGATGGGGGGCAGCAGGTCAGCGTTCTGGCCGATGATGAGCTGTAATACCCAGTTCCCGACACTCCCCTGACCTCAGTCGGACCCCATGTGCCTCCCACCCAGGCCACATGCTAACTCCTTTGCCACCTCTTCCTTTGTTGGCTTTGTCTGGTGACAAGCATATATATATTTTTTTAACTCCCAAGAAATACTTGAAGTGTAAAATATGACAAAATCCTGATTAAGCAATGGAGTTTCTGCATTGGTTAATGAGAAAAATATAGATCCTGAGATAGGTCTTTATTACAGGCTCTGGCCATATGCAAAACAAAGAAGAAGGAGAAAGGCATGAAGTGTGAACATTCAACGTTCTGCTATGTTTAACGATTTCCTTTTGAGTCTGGAGTATAAAATGTAAATCCAATAAGCTCCAAATAAGTGAGTCATAAAATCAACTGAGAGAACTCATCAAGGGACTCCCTCCAATAACTACTTTCATCCCTGTAGTGTTTTCTATTTGGAATTACTGCAGCATTTTTAATAAAAGGTAATTGACTGATGGAGCACCTGGGTGGCTCAGTCAGTTAAACATCTGACTTCAGCTCAGGTCATGATCTCACCATTCCTGAGTCCGAGCCCTGTGTCATCCTCTGTGCTGACAGCTCAGAGCCTGGAGCCTGTTTCAGATTCTGTGTCTCCATCTCTGTCTCTGCCCCTCTCCTGCTCATGCTTGCTTGCTCGCTCTCTCTCTCTCTCTCTCTCTCTCTCTCTCTCAAAAATAAATAAAACATTAAGAAAAAATTTTAAGGTAATTGACTGAGTCACTACCACAGTAGCAAACCACGTTGCATTTTGTCTGTTTGGGGTGTGTATGTTGGAAGAATGCTGAGCATCTTTCAAAATTAAGCGAGATAGCTAGCTAAACACCGAAACCAGAAAAAATAAAAAGCTCAATGGAGCAGAGAAAGTGATGCTTAGTGCCCGGCTGGACTGCTGGGGTCGAGTGCTGAACCCTGCCCTGCATCTGCTGGCCCCTGGACGAAGTTGGGTAAATTACCCTAACTTCTAGAGCCACAGCTTCTTCAGACGCAAAATAAAAATACTACTCACCCCAAAGGGCTAATACATACCACGTGGATTCAATGAGCGAATGGCTTTACTAACTAAAGCCAGCTCTTCTCCTCTAGCTGGTCTGTCTCTCACCATCCTTCTAGGGGCCAGGCCTTGGTCACAGTCAAGATCTGGTCTGTGCCCCACACCGGTGACTACTAAGGCTCAACAGGCCCATCCACCTGCCTGCTGGGAACAGCATTCTATCATCTGCCACCAGGCTCCAGCGTGCTGGCCCCTTCCCCTTCCTCTGCAGCTTCTTCCTCCGGACCTCAGCCTCCAGGCAGCCCTCCTCAGACCTCTGAATTTCTGCAGTGGGTCTCAGGGACCTCTGGTTCCCTGCAAACTGCCAGTAGGCTGTGGAGATCTGGGGGCTGCCTCGGGCCCATCTGTCGTGACAACTTCACCTTCAGGGGTGAGCCTTGGTAGCTGTGCCAACCAGCAGATGTTGCCAACCGCCATGGATCCGGAGGTTTCAGGCACAAAGCCCTTTGTTTTTGTCTCCACCAATTTACCTTGGGTGCTTGGACATCAACCCAAAGAGGGGTGGTTACGACCCCCACGTCTCACTGTCTGCTTCCTCTCATTTTTCTCTCCTCTTTCACACATGCCACCTACCCTCTGTCATACACTGACTTCTCTCTGTCCCTGCCTTTTATTATGATCTAGTCCACAGCATGGCTCTTGACAGGTGCTAAAGAAATTCTCTCGCCACAAAGCTTGACTTTCAAAACAAATGCTTTTCTGCAGACCCAGAAGCCCTCCTCTAGATGTCAAAGGGCGGATGTCGAATCTTTCTCTTTGCATCCCCGCTGTGACATTCCTAATCCTCCTCAAGGCAACCCAGATATTTCGGGTCCGAAAATGCAAATCTGTATTTTAATGTATTTCAAGGAACATATAGAGTTTTCAGAATGTCACATCTCCCCTCTAGATTCCTCTCTCTGCCTCAGGTTTCCTCTCCCCTGATTAAACAGGGCTAAAACGTTCCCCTAAGAAGATTAGCTTAAACTGGGGACTTGGGGGAAAACAGAGAGAAAGGGGATAGTTGAGAGTGAAGCAAGAGGGGGGTGTTTTGCTCCACCCATCGGCTCCTGTCTTCTGGTCATGTGTATATCCTCAGACAGCTCAATCCAAGCACGCAGTCTCCTTTCCTTTAAATACGTTTTGCAAAAGATGACACACCCCTGCTCTAAGAACTTGAGAACAGATTTTCAAACCTCTCACAGCTACAGAAAGGTCCTTTGCTACCCTAACGATTCATGACCACCCCTAAAAGATTCTGTACATTCTCAATCACGGTTCTATGAAATTCCTTCTACAGACATTTTCTTCCACTCCCCGCGGGGCCCAATGCCGTAGGCGGGAGGCAGATGGAGATGAGTAAATCAAGGCCTGCATGCCTGGAATTTATAATCTAATGAGGGCACAAGAGGGGAGATGAGCAACTCCACAATCAGCTGTGAAACAATGGAAGACAAAATGCAACAGAAGTGCTAACAGTGATGCCTAAAGGGCACATCTCACATGGAATCTCCTAGAGGCGACACGGAGCCTTGAGTCGGGAGATGCCCTGATGGTTGTTTTACAGCGAGTGCAGAAGTGGCCTCCGGGACACTGAGTTCTTCCAGTGCCCACTAATAAAACCACCTCAAACCAACCGTCATGGTTCAAGCCCATTGGCTTCTGATCAGGAGGAAGTTGAAGCACCAGCAAGGGCCTCTGACTAGATGGCACTTCCCTACGACAAGCTTAGCTAGGAGCTGGATGGTAGGCTCCAGGGACTCGTGTGGAAACCTGCTGCAGTTCTAGGTGACATTCTAAGTTGCTGGCTGGGAGTGGACATGCGCTTTGGAAACCAGATCAGGGGAGGGTAAGGTTGCTCTTGTGCCATGAAACTTGAGACCCCTTCCTTTATCCCCAGAGTCTTCATCCAGATGGAAGGCAGACGGAGGGTCACAAAGAGCAGGCGGAAGGGCGCAATGAGACAAGGAGAGCCGGCAAGCATTCACTGTAAGGCAGATAAGCAGAATATTCCAAACTGGAGACCACAGGGAGCACTAAATGCCACAGACAGCACTAAATGCCATGTGTTTGATAAACTCAGAATAAGTCCTTTAAAGAAGGAGATACAGGAGTCAAGAACTAGAAAAGGCATTGCTGGAGGGAAGCTAATAAGTATACTGGGAAAGAAATCAAGCAAAATGTAAATAAGAAACCCAAATATTTATTGGGGAAATGTTGTTAGGAACCTGAAAATTAAAATAGATCCACTTAAATAAACACCTAAGGGGCTCTTATTTCACATCATGTGCCCGGAGCTGGCAAAGCCCTTATCACAGTGACCAGGGCACAGCTCTGGGCCTGGAATGTGGCTAACGTACTTTACTTCATTGTACCGTAATCCGACAGCAGGAGTAACATGCTTCGGAAATTTCTGTTCGGCCCAAAGGCTAAAAAAAGTTAGTCAAGGAGTCAGGTATGTGAGGGCTAGTTGACTCTGTACAGGGAAGGGGATGCTGATTCTAGCCATTTTATGTCTCCAGGCAAATGAATAAATTGGTGTTCTGGCCTGCCATTTGAATCTTAACCCAGAGAATCTGAAGCAAGAGTCAACAAAGCAAAATGCAAAGCCACAAAAGAAAGTGGAAAAATGGGACTTTACTGAAGACTTATGCATGGGAGCTGAGCCTGTGAATATTCTTGCCACGTACTTTAAATAGAATGTGAAAAAAAAAATCCATGACACAAACATTAAGTAGAAAGAATCAAATCTAAATGGTAAAATTGGACATTAACAGAAGGAAGCAGGATGAAACTTATGTAGTTTCTTAGTAGCAACTTTCTGTGTGTTAGTTACATATGACTCATACAACTGTGGTATGGAAGGGTGCCTAAGGGTCCCAGTTGGTTAAGGGTCTGACTCTTGATCTAGGCTCCTGTCTTCATCAAACAAGCGTTAGTGTGAGCCTGGTGTTGGGCTCCTTGCTGGATGTGAAGCAAAAAAGGATACAAGGTATGGAGATCTAGTAGATAGAAAACTTTGTAGCCAGCTGTATGAGGACAAAGATTCAACATATTTCTTGATTCTACATTCAAGGGAAGTGAGACAGTGAACCTTTGGTTCTCAGTTTAATAAAAGTGTTTAATGGGTGCCTGGGTGGCTCAGTCAGTTGAGCATCCACCCTCCAACTCTTGATTTCAGCCCAGATCATGATCCCAGGGTTGTGGGATCGAGTCCCACATCAGGCTCCACACGGAACATGGATCGAGACTGCTTAAGATTCATATTCATTCTCTCTCTCTCTCTCTCTCTCTCTCTCTCTCTCTCTCTCTCTCTCTCTCTCTCTCTCTCTGTCCCTCTCCCCAGCTCTCTAAATAGATAGATAGATAGATAGATAGATAGATAGATAGATAGATAGATGTGTTTAAGGTAGAAGATGACAAAATACCGGCATCAAGAGTCAAACCTCCTCCCACTCTCAACACACACACAGAATGATGGAGCTGGAATGACAGGCCACAGAATGGAAGAGAGATTTGTATAATCCAGAGAGGCATGCCCTGAGAAAGGCCATGGTAAGTGGGACAAAGCAGAATATCATAAAGGCCAACAAATAGGAACACATGAGCCCATGGGATAGAATATAGATTGAGAAAACTGAGAAGGAGCTGAAACAACCATCAAGGCAGTGCAGGCTGCCTGTCTCTACCTTAGATGCATAGCTATGAGTAAGTTGGATTAGACCATCTCTGAGAGCAGATCCAGCTTGAAATTTCGTTACTGAACGGTATTTAAGGACCAGCGGAACGCAGAAGAATTACACCAAAGCAGAGAGTCACCCTATGAAATGTCTTTTATGACAAACTACATCAACACCAATAAAAAGCCACTGCTCCCAGACAGAGTTCGAGCAAAACACGGATCAGTGGGGGATCTGTACCAAAGACTTGTAGATGTTGCTTCTCTGGTAGCATGAGGAGGAAGTTACAAGGCAAGAACAGGTTGATGGATGAGAGAGAATGCATAAGGAAAACAAAACTTTTTTTTTACCTTATATTTACAATGAATTCGTATTTAATATATTTTAAATTTTCATTGGTTTGGGAGGGTGGAAGAAGAAATGTAAAGGTGTCTCATCATTGTTTTTTTTTTAATTTTAATGTTTATTTATTTTTGAGAGACAGAGCATGAGTGGGTGAGGGGCAGAAAGAGAGGGAGACAAAGAATCTGAAGCAGACTCCAGGCTCCAAGGTGTCAGCACAGAGCCTGATGTGGGGCTTGAACTCACAAACTGTGAGACCATGACCTGAGCCGAAGTCAGATGCTCAACTGACTGAGCCACCCAGGTGCCCCTCAACATTTTTTATTTTTTTTTAATTTTTTTTAATGTTTTATTTATTTTTGATACAGAGAGAGACAGAGCATGAGAGGGGAAGGGGCAGAGAGAGAAGGAGACATAGAACCGGAAGCAGGCTCCAGGCTCTGAGCTAGCCGTCAGCACAGAGCCTGACGTGGGGCTCGAACCCACGAACGTGAGATCTGACCTGAGCCGAAGTTGGAGGCTTAACCGACTGAGCCACCCAGGCGCCCCCCCTCAACATTTTTTACATAAAGTAGTTAGCACAGAGCACCTGGGTGGCTCAGTCAGTTAAGTGGCCGACTTTGGCTCCGGTCATGATCTCACAGTTTGTGAGTTTAAGACCCACACAGGCTCTGTCCTGACAGCTCAGAGCCTGGAGGCTCCTTTTGATTCTGTGTCTCCCTGTCTGTCCCTCACCTGCTCTTGCTCACTTGCACACTTGCTTGCTCTCTCTGTCAAAAATAAACATTAAAAAAAATTTTTTTAAAGTAACACAACTTTAAAGCACTTCACAAATATACTGTAGTTCCCATTTTTATCATTTAACTGCCTCAGTGGGAACACAGGTTCTCTGAATTCCCACTAGACCCAGCACTTACTTGGGGACATCTGAACACATGCTACAAAAGCAGCAGTTGACAACCACAGCCAGAGGTGGGCTCTTAAAACAATTGGTATGACGAAATGAAAATCTTTATTGATGGAGGACCAAACTGCTGTAAATGTAAAGGAGCAAGTTGAAGGCATAGAAGCGTTTACATATGTAGTATCTTTTAGGTCATCACTAGTATCAATACTGGCTCAAGGTTATGAATGGATTAAGCTAACCTCTGTGGTACTTTTGTCCAGACTAAGGAGCAAGGGAAGGCATTTCAAAACAAATAAATGGTAACAATGTTACCGTCAAACATTCCACACACTAGATAGCTTTAACATTTTTTTCTTGAAGACATATGCCAATTTTCTGGAATGTTTTCAGTACTTTGTTAGCTTTCTGATGTTTCCATCTCCCCTCCTGTCATCTTTGCCAAAGATCATCAGTAAGAATATAATGGAAGTTTCCTTGCATTAAAAAGAGAGTCTCCACTGCCACACTGGACCTGGTGTCACAATAACGGCCAAGAAATAGCCTAAATGTTTAATGAAGCCGGAAAGTCATTCTTCAGTTGCAATGCAGACCCACTAGACGGTCTGAAAAGATCAACTCTCTTTGTTTTAAACTGGGAATAGATTGCTGAATATTTAATGAGTGCCACAGTATTTTGCTCTGTGAGGGGCCAAGCAAGGGTCAGGTTATGGCTGCCTGCTGCTCCTTGCAATTTATGAATCCCTCAGGTTTATTAGCGTGGGAGAGATCAAGGTCAAACCAAGACAATCTTTGGCACACCCTCTGTAGCACTGGATACGTGGAAAGAATAACATGAGGTCACATGCCTGTCCTAGCGAAGTAAGTGTTAGGAACATCAGACAAAATGAACAAGTATGAATTCTAAAATTTAAGGATAACTACAGAAAATAGAAATATTTTCCTTATTTTGGATTATTTTTGATTAAAATAAAGGACAATTTAGTGAACAGATTCACAAAGGCAAAGCAACTCACCCAAGGTCACACAGTTAGGACAGAAAACTGGCACTTACAGATCTGGACACCTAATATAGAACTCTTTCCACAAAAACAGCCAGTCTTTTCGTTTATTGTTCATATTGTTATGCCCAATGGTTTTATTACTACCATTAAGTGAATAGTCTTTCTGTCTCTCTCTCTCTCTCTCACACGCACACACCAACCTCCTGATTCACTGTCACAGTGTGTTTTATTTTTCATGAGCAATAATAAAGTTATATTGTTTTATCAGTACTCTTCATCTACTTTAGACCCAAACTATGCATTCACACAGTACTTAACGAGGGGTATTGGAGCAGTCAATGCCCAGTAACGAAAGCTGACGTGTCCATATGAACAGAGTCTATGACTTTGATATCAGCTTTCCCAACCTTCAAATTCCCACATCTCTCAGAGCCCACCACTACCCAACTTGTTCTTCATGCTATCATCTCAGAGTCATTGTTCAACTGCCATTCATTCAATTGTATTTTTTTCCTTGACTCTCTTTAATATTTTTTTTTGGTATAGTTGACACACAATGTTACATTAGTTTCAGGTGTACAACATAGTGATTCAACTCCTCTATACCTTATGCTGTGCTCACCACAAGTGTAGCTAATATCTGTCCTACAACACTATTATAATATCATTGATGACACTCCCTATGCTATGACTTTTATTCTTGTGACTTGTTCATTCCATTATAACTGGCAGCCTATACCTCCCACGCCCTTTCATCCATTTTGCTAATCCCCTTAACTCCCTTCCCTCTGGAAACCACTGGTTTGTTCTTGTATCTATAAGGCTGGTTTTGCTTTTTGTTTATTTGTCTGGGTTTTTAGATTATACAATGAATGACATCATATGGTATTTGTCTTTCTCTGACTTATTTCACTTAGCATTATGCCCTCTATGTCCATCCATGTTGTCTCAAATGGTGAGATCCCATCCTTTTTTATGACTGAGTAATATACCATTATATCTATCTATCTGTCTGTCTGTCTATCTATCTATCTATCTACCCATTCATCCATCTATCTCTCATCTTCCCTATCCATTCAATCTATCAATGGACACGGGTTGTTCCCATATTCTGGCTACTATAAATAATGCTGCCATAAATATAGGGGTCCATGTATTTTTTTAAATTAGTGTTTTCATTTTCTTTGGGTAAATACCCAGAGGTGGAATTATTGGATCTTATAGTATTTCCATTTTTAATTTTTTGAGGAACCTCCATACTGTTTCCACAGTGGCACCAATCTATATTTCCATTATTAGTGCATGAGGGTTCCATTTTCTCCACATCCTTGCCAACACTTGTTATTTCATATCCTTTTTATTTTAGCCATTCTGACAGGTGTGAGGTGATATCCCATTGTGGGTTTGATTTGTAGTTCCCTGATGATAAGTGATGTTGAACATCTTTTCATGTGTCTGATGATCATCTGTATGTCTTCTTTGGAAAAAATGTGATTCAGGTCCTTTGCTCATTTTTAATCAAATTGTTTGGGGGATTTTGGTGTTGAGTTGCAGAAGTTCTTTATATATTTTGGATATTAACCCCTTACTGGATATATCATTTCCAAATACCTTCTCACATTCAGTAGTTGCCTTTTTGTTTTGATGGTTTCCCTTGCTGTGCAGAAGCTTTATTGTTTTTGTATAGTCTCAATATTTTGGCTTTTGTTTCCCTGGCTTGTGGAGACCTATATATAAAAACATTGCTAATGCCTATGTCAAAGAGATTTCTGCCAATGTTTTCTTCTAGGAATTTTATGGTTTTCAGGTCTCACATTTAGGTCTTTAATCCATTTTGAGTTTATTTTTGTGAGTGGTGTTAGAAAGTGGTCCAGTTTCATTCTTTTGCATATAGCTGTTCAGTTTTCCCAGCACCATTTATTGAGGAGACCATTTTTCCCCATTGTACATTCTTGCCTCCTTAGGTTAATTGACCATATAAGTATAGCTTTATTACTGGACTCTCTATTCTGTTCCACCGATCTATGTGTCTTGTGTGTGTGTGTGTGTGTGTGTGTGTGTGTGCTAGTACCATACTGTTTGATTATGATAGCTTTGTAGTATATCTTAAAATGTGGGAATGTAATACTTCCAGCTTTGTTCTTTCTCAAGATTGCTTTGCCTATTTGGAGTCTTTTGTGGTTCCATACAAATTTCAAGATTATTTGTTCTAATTCTGCTAAAAATAATTTGGCATTTTGATAGAGATTGAATTGAATCTACAGATGCTTTGAGTAGCAAGGACCTCTTTAACCACATTAGTTCTTCCAATCCATGTACATGAAATATCTTTCCATTTCTTTATGTTGTCTTCAATTTCTTTCACCAATGTTTTATAGTTTTTCAGAGTATAGGTCTTTCACCTCCTTAGTTAAGTTTATTCCTAGGTATTTTATTCTTTATGGTGCAATTGTAAATGGGACTGTTTTCTTAATTTCTCAGTTTTTTATTAGTGTATAGAAACACTATGGATTTCTGTATATTAATTTTGTATCCTAAAACTTT
Organism: Suricata suricatta; assembly: GCF_006229205.1. NCBI lineage: Eukaryota > Metazoa > Chordata > Mammalia > Carnivora > Herpestidae > Suricata > Suricata suricatta. The sequence continues at coordinate 90,651,992 of NC_043706.1, read as the reverse complement.
ACTAAATTCATTTATTAGTTCTAATGGGGTTTTGGTGAAGTCTTTAGGATATAGGGTTGTGTCATCTTCAAATCATGACAGTTAAATTCTCCCTTATCAATATGAGTGCCTCTTACTTCCTTTTCTTGTCTGATTGCTATGGCTAGGATTTCCAATACTATTAAATAAGTTTGAGAGTGGATATCCTTGTCTTATTCCTAACCATAGAAAAAAGTTCTCAGTTTTTCACCATTGAGCATGACATTACCTGTGGGTTTTTCATATATGACCTTTTATTATATTGAGGTATGTTTTCTCTAAAGCTACTTTGTTGGGTTTTTACCATGAATGGACACTGAATTTTATCAAGTGCTTTTTCCTGCATCTACTGAGATGATCATGAGATTCTTATCCTTTGTTTTGTTAGTGTGGTGTATCATGTCAATTGATTTGTGAATACTGAACCATCTTTGTATTCCCAGAGTAAATCTCACTTGATTGTGATGAATGATCCTCCTAATGTGTTTTTGAGTGTGGTTTGCTAATATTTTGTTGGGGATTTTCATGTCTATATTCATCAGGTATATTGGCCTGTAGTTTCCTTTTTCTTCCTTCCTTCCTTCCTTCCTTCCTTCCTTCCTTCCTTCCTTCCTTTCTTCCTCCCTTCCTTCCTTACTTCTCTCCTTTCTTTCTTTTTGTAGTGTCATTGTCTAGTTTTAATATTGAGTAATGCTGGCCTCATAGAATGAATTTGGAAGCTTTCTTTCCTCTATCATCTTTTTTAATAGTTTGAGGAGAATAGTTACTATCTCTCCTTTAAATGTTTGGTAGAATTCACCTATGGATCCATTAGGTCCTGGGCCTTTATTTTTGGTAGCATTTGATTACTGATTCAGATTCATTACTAGTAATTGGTCTATTCATATTTTTCATTTCTTTCTGATTTAGTTTTGGAAGACTATGTTTTGGGGAATTTATTTCTTCTAGATTGTCCAATCTGTAGGCACCTCTTTTTTTCTTTTATTTCTATTCTGGTAAAATATACATAATCTAGAATTTACCATTTTGACCATTTTTAAGTATATAATTTAGTGTCATTAAATACAGTCACATATTGTGTAAACATCACTGCTATCTCTATCTAGAAGTTTTTAATCATCCCAAACAGAAATTCTGTGCCCATTAAAAATAACTCCCTATTTCCTCCTTCCCATTAGTCCCATGGTAATCACTACTCTACTTGCTGTCTCTATAAATTTGCCTATTCTAGGTACCTCATATAAGTGGATCATATAATATTTGTGATTTTGTGTCTGACTTATTTAACTTGGCATAATGTCTTCAAGGTTTATCCAAGAATTTATCAGAATTTCACTCCTGTATTATGGCTGAATAATATTCCATCATATATATATATATATATACTACATTTTGTGTATCAATAGATGCACAAGTGTACACATCAGTTGTTTCTACCTTTTTGCCGTGCAATCTTCAAACTGCCAAGAGTAGAGGATTTGTCTTCCCTTCTTTTATTCGTAACATTCAGTCCCTATTTGTTCCTGGCTTATTTCTCTACAAGCCTCATTACTGATCTTCCTACCTGCACATTATTCTAGCTTTCTTCAGTTATTCTTATTCTCTCACTCCCAGATCCAAGACTCCTCTTTCTCTGATATGATTTTGAACACTTCCTCTTTCACCACAAAAGGTAATTCCTGGTTACATCTCAAGTCTCACATCTAAGAGCAACAGGTGATACTCTCTCCTTCCCCTCGCCCTAACTCAACTGGATTTATTTCAGTCTATACTCTGGCTCATGCAACCCAAATAGTTAGCCAGTATTCACATATGACTCATAAAAGAGATCTTTTCTACCTAGTTAGAATGCTTCTCTTGTCTCTTCCCAATTATCTTCTCAAACACTCCTAAAACATTTCACTGAATGTTCATAAATCATTTTCCTTAAGAGTCTATGACAATACCTAGTTGTCACTAACTGTACCAACAATACTCTTGGTCTTTCTTGGTCTTTGTAAGTGGATCTGCCTATTTGTGGTAATATGATGTATGGAGATAGATGAGGCTAACTGGCTCCATGGCCATATGGTTATTGTACAAGTAAGAACTTGGGATAAAGGTGTATTAATCATGTTTTTTAAATTTTTATTTCATAATGTTTCAACATCTTAAAGGCCTTACTGGGTCTAGCTAACTTCTAGAGATAATAAATAACTCATCTGCAAACATGCTTCTCATGTACAAATGAACCAATTCCAAGTCCATATCCCCAACCATCCTCTTTATCTAACTCACACATCAAGCCAGTGTTTCCCCTGCCCTAAATCATCCCAGGGCCAGGCATCAGAAAACCGGAGACCACCCAAATAGCCCAGAGCCCACACAGATTATCCACATTAGCTAATTCTAAACTGTTCCTCCCATCCTACCTTGTCTTTACTGCAGGAAACAAGAAAAGGCTCTGGACCATGCTTTCTTTTCACTCCTTCTGCCTCCCAGCCCTATCTGGTGCTTTCCCATGTGGGCTTGTCAGGCATGGCATGCCCTTCCACCTCCTTCTCTTAGAAACTGTAAGGAAAAGATTTTCTTTCAATGGGATTAGCCTCTCTGTTTTGTCACCCAGAGACTTCCCTAAGTTAAAAGTTCTGAAGGGACAAGTGGGACAAAAGGCCAGTCAAAACCACCAATGGTACCCATATATTCCAAAGCAGAGAGAGAGAGTTATGCAAAGATTCTCCATCAACTTGTTCTGCCCAAACAGAATCTAAACTCATGCTGTGCAGAAAGAAATTAATACATCATGCCTAATACTCTTTTTTAAAAGGTTGCTAATTTGACCCTTGTCTAGTGTCTGGGACATTCGATTTTAGAAGGGCTCTCCCACCATTAACTGATTTAAGAGTGTCTTACTCTGTCTGAACGATTTGTATAAACAATGTGGTTTATGGTAAACACATATTTTTGGGGGGGAGTCTGGATTTGGGCATCAGCCAAGAGAGGGTAAATAAAAGCCCTGGATTTGGGGTCTCTGATGAGCCTCTCTGGTTTGTAGCATTCACATATGTTGTCATAATGCATGGTTGGGAGCATTAAACACATGCTATGTGGCCCCACTGGGAGAGGACCCCGGGAATCTTTCACCTGGTCTCCTTGGATTTTCCCCAGGCACTTTTCCCCTGTGCTGATTATATTTGGTGTCCTTTCACTGCAGTAAATCATAGTCATGAGTACAACTATGAGCTGAATCCTGTGAGTCATGATAGCCATTCTTCTAGTTCAGATGCTGTAATTTGTCCTTACTTTTCTAATCAAAGCATTTCTGGTCCACATCCATCATCCACCAAAGCTGATATATACTGTCATCATTTTCAAGGTTCCTTGCTCTCCCTAGAATTATGGAAGAGCCCTGCAAGAAGCTCTCAGTCTGTGGCTGCTATTTCACTATTGCTTCTTTTCCTGTGACCCAGGTACTCTTCGGTGGTGTCCCTTTCAGTGGTGCCTCCTGCTGCCCACAAGCTGAGGTATGGACATTCCACCCCGCCCCCTCGTCTCCTGGGTGTCACGGTTCAGACAACACCAGGATAATATAGTTTCTAGAGATTCCATCCCAGTCCCTTCCTTTCCCCCTTTTTCAGATAATTAGCTGAAATCCTTTCTCCTCAGAGTATGGTCCCCAGTTCCTAATAATTTAATTATTTCCAAGGGCTATGGAGCACCAGGGCAAAGATCTAATATCTAATGTATGGGGGTGAGGGTGTGTGTGTGTGAGGGTGTGTGTTAAGAAAGCAGAGGGAGAATTTTTTTTACTGTTTATGTTTATTTTGAGAGAGAGAGAGGGTAAGTGAGCATGAGCAGGGGAGGGGCAGAAAGAGAGGGAGACACAGAATCTGAAACACTCTCTAGGCTGTCAGCGCAGAGTCTGATGCAGGGCTCGAACTTGTGAAATCATGACCTGAGCCAAAGTCAGACATTTAACCAACTGAGCCACCGAGGCACTCCCAAAGCAGAGGGAGAATAAACAGGAAGAAAAGAAAAACCATTTCTCTATTTACAATACATTTGATACCAAATGTGTGGGATGTTTACCCACACCAAACAATTTTTCAACTCTCTCGACCCTAACTGGGTGTCCTAAAATTTAATTTAATTCCGACACCATTTGCAAAAAGTTAGCATCAGACCCTACATGTTAAGGACTCAGTCCTACAAGAGTGCCGCCATTTTAGATGCCACTTGCAAGTCCTGGGCCTCCAGACTTCTGACTGACCTGGCTACAAAGCAGAGGCTCATTCACACAATCATCCTCAGATTAGATAATTCACTATAGAATGGCTCACAAAAATTGGGGAAACATTTTACTTTGTATGACTGGTTTATTGTCAAGGATATACAGATAAACAGCTAAATGAAGAGGTACTTAGAACAAGGTCCAGAAGAGCCTAGAGCACAGAAGCTTCTATCCCTGTGAAATTGGGGTGTGTCAAGCTCTCAACACGTGATGTGTTCACTGGAAGTTCTTTATCTTTTTTTTAAGTGTATTTATTTACTTAATGTTTATTTATTTTTGAGAAAGAGAGAGACAGAGTGTGAGCAAGGGAGGAATAGAGAGAGAGGGAGACATAAAATCCAAAGCAGGTTCCAGGATAAAGGGCTAGTATCCAAAATCTATAAGGAACTCACCAAACTCCACACCCGAAAAACAAAAAATCCAATGAAGAAATGGTCAGAAGATATGAATAGACACTTCTCCAAAGAGGACATCCAGATGGCCAACAGACAGATGAAATGATACTCAACATCACTCATCATCAGGGAAATACAAATCCAAACCACACTGAGATACCACCTCACACCAGTCAGGGTGGCTAAAATGAACAAATCAGGAGACTACAGATGCTGGCAAGGAAACAGGCACCCTCCTACACTGTTGGTGGGAATGTAAACTGGTGCAGCCACTCTGGAAAACAATGTGGAGGTTCCTCAAAAAACTATCAGTAGAACTCCCCTATGACCCAGCAATAGCACTGCTAGGGATTTACCCCAGGGTTACAAGAGTGCTGATGCAGAGGAGCACATGTACCCCAATGTTCATAGTGGCACTTTCAACAATAGCCAAATCATGGAAAGAGCCTAAATGTCCATCACCTGATGAGTGGATCAAGAAGATGTGGTTTATCTATATAATGGAATACTACATGGCAATGAGAAAGAATGAAATCTGGCTATTTGTAGCAACATGGATGGAACTCATGGGTGTTATGCTAAGTGAAGTAAGTCAGGTGGAGAAGGACAGATACCATATGTTTTTTTAATTTTTTAAAAAAATTTTTTACTTATTTTTGAGACAGAGAGAGACAGAGCATGAGAGGGGGAGGGGCAGAGATACAGGGAGACACAGAACCTGAAGACAGAGCCCCATGTGGGGCTCAAACCCACAAACATGAGATCATGACCTGAGCTGAAGTTGGATGTTTAACTGACTGGGTCACCCAGATGCCCCAACCCTGCCCACCCCCCCACACCCCCAGCATCACTTAAAGTTTTCATGGAGGTTTCATTGTGTAAACACAATAGAGGAAATCATTGGCAGTGAAGTTGCTCTCTGGCTCCTCTCCCATCCTCAGGGCATGTGGCTGAAGGTTCTAACCCTCTTAAGGCCATGGCTGGCACCTCCTACACGGGCCTTCATCCTTAAGGCGTCAGCTCTTAGCATAACCTCGGGCATGGCTGAGAGGGGCTGATAACGAAAACAAAGTTGCTTCTCTCATCTCAATCACTCAGGAAATTCCAAGTAGTTTGGGAGTTCTGTGCCAGGAACTGAGGGCAAAGACCAAATACATCTTTCCTTCTATACCACAATATCAGAGAAGAGTGATGGGAATTAGTCCTTTATTTGAATCTCCTACACAGTATGAATAAAGCATAAAAATTGTATATCAATAGGCTATCCTGCTACAAAAATAGAAAACATGACTTTTTTTAGGGAACATTCTGACCAAAGTCATTTACTTACTAGTATCAGTCAGCAATTTTTCTTCCATATCATCTCTCTGCTACTGGAAGACAATTCATGATTCCTCAGCCTTTCTCTAATATATAATCTCCACAGGACATCTCTAGTCTGTTTGTTGTTTATAACATCCACAGACAACTTCCAACAACAGTTTATGTCTGAGAAAAGAGATTTATAACTGAAACAACTACTGGGATAGTGGCATTAAGATTAATTCTGGAAGACTAACAATCACAGATATACCACAAAGGCATATTTGTTTTAGATATATTTAACTTTGTCATCCTAATTCCTGTTGAGAGCCTGGGCAAAAAGATTCGCGTTTGTTTGCATCAATTCTAAGAGGCCAAGCAGAGGTGTCTCTGATACCTCACACACAATTCAAATCCTGTGGATCCATGCCCAGACGCCCCTTGTAGGGCCACTGAAAAGTACTGCCCTTTAATTCTGTCTGGGCCCAAGGTGGACGGACCCACTCTGTGGCACAGCTTCCTCTGTAGAGATCACTGCTGAAGCATCTGGAGTACTATTACATACAGGAATCAGGGTTTCTTAAAATAATAACTGATTTAATCAGAGAAAGACAGATATCACATGTTTTCACTCATATGTGAAACTTGAGAAACTTAATAGAAGACCATGGGGGAAAAGAAGGGGAAAAAATAGTTACAAACAGGGAGGGAGGGAGACATACCATAAGAGACTCTTAAATACAGAGAACAGACTTATGGGGGGTGGAGAAGAGAGGAAAGTGGGTGATGGGCATTGAGGAGGGCCCTTGTTGGGATGAGCACTGGGTGTGTTGTAGGGAAGCAAATTTGACAATAAATTATATTTAAAAAATAATAGCAATAACTGATTTTAGGCAATGAAAATTCAAGATAAATGGGAAACATCTTTCAGTGCCAGAAAGGAAGGAAGAGCTCAAAAAATAAATACAAATTTATTTATTTATTTATTTTTATTTTTATTTATTTTTTTTTTCACGCATGCAAAAGCAAAGGGCTTTATTATGGGTTTAGGCTCGCAGGGGCCTAAACTTGGGCTCACAGACTTTACCGGCGTGGTGGATCCATGCTGAGAGCCAATAAAAATTTAAAAGACAGGGCATGTTAAAGGGACTCAAGAATGAATTTGAAAGAGCTCCTAGTGGACCAAGCTGGAACAATGAAATAAATAACATGACACTGCATTATAACCCGAAGTATAACATAAAAATCCATGGGTCCATACTGACAAAAATAAGTGATTGAGGAAATAAATGTAGGAGAACAGACAAACCTTCCTTAAAATGTTCCTTACAAAGAAAAGTCATGTATATGGATACTCCAGCCTCAAGTAGGTAAAGCTTGATCTTCTCTCCCCCACGCCTCTCACTCAATGTGCTTCCAAAGGACAGACCATGGCAAGGAGGAGAAGTAACTTTACAGAGGAGCAATCTAGCAAATACGACCCTGGCCAGGTGATCAAGGTTAATATCACCACATTTATCATGTGTACTCTCTGATATGATGTGATGAGAATGACACTCTCCCTCTCTAGTATTTGTCCCCCAAACTCCTAACCCCAGTCTAGCCATGAGAAAACATCAGAAAAACCACAGATTGAGGGGCAATCTATAAAATACCTGACTAGTACTCTTCAAAACTATCAAGGTCATGATAAGCAAAGAAAGACTGAGAACCTGTCCCAGACCAGAGGAGATTAAAGAGACATGACAATTAAGCCCATTAAATCTGAATAAAGTCTGTAGTTGTGTTAAGGGTATTCCAATGTTAATTTCTTGGTTTGACAAATAGATCATGGATCATGTAAAATGTTAACATCTGGGGACACTAATGAAGAGTATACAGGAACTCCTTGTTCTGTATTTGCAATTTCTATAAATCAAGAATTGCTCCAAAATAAAAATATATTTGATATATTTAATACACTTATTATATAATAAATAAAGTATTGTTATAATATATTATCAAGAGCATCCTCTCCATCTTGGTGTTTCTGTTTTATTTATTCTGAATTTGCTTTACCTGGAAGCTGAAACCTGATTCCTTAAAATCAACCAGAATGAGTGGATATAGAAAAGAGCTTTCTCTTCATGAACTAAAAGTGGGTATATAGAAATACTATGATGCCCCAGGACAGCATCTGCCAAAGATGAGCAACTAATAGTTATAGGTCTGTGTCGAGATGGTGTCATCTCTACCTTTTGTAATTAACAGTTTGCTTCAGAGCCATAATCCAGCATAAAAGAAACCACAAAGGGGCCAGCAGTCTTTGCCATTAAGAATTGCCAGTGAATGTGTTATCTGAAGTTATTAACACCTGCCAATTGTGATCTTTGGTAATGACTTTTATACTCCAACATCATGTTTTCACTTCAATTCCTTCTGAAACGCTCATGTAACACATAGTGTATTTGGATTAATTTCACCTGCAAAATCAAATTTTTAAAAACTATAATTTAAAATATATTTGGGTCATTTCATCAACTAATATCCATTTGAAAAAATAAAATTCCCTCTTTTACATGAGATTTAAAGGTCTAAATGTTACTAATTTCATGTCGTACATTTGCAACACACCTTTCTATACCTACAATCATCCTTGTAATAACCCTTTCACGTAGGCAGGACAAACACTGTTAGGGTGAAAAGTCAGGTAAGTTGGCTCATGCCACCCTGGGGTCTCAGCAGCAGACAACTGGGAGACAGGAAAAAGCTACAGTGGGAGGGACTCGAGTTAGGAGAAGTAGCATTAAAAAACATTTTTTTAATGTTTATTTATTTTTGTGAGAGAGAGAGCACAAGGCAGGACAGGGGCAGAGAGAGGGGAACAGAGGATCCAAAGTGGGCTCTGTACTAATATGAGGGAGCCCCACGTAGGGCTTAACCTAGAGAACTGTGAGATCGTGGCCTGAACTGAAGTCAGACGCTCAACCGACTGAGCCACCCAGGTGCCCCAGGACTGGCAGTGTAACAGGCAAAGCCCCTCAAGTGAAAACCAGGGTGCACATTACAGAGAAGGGATGGGCTGCATCTGGCCTAGGCCAGACGACACCTCACCTGGAGATGGGGAATGACAGAAAGAATATCATAGAGCCTATAGAGAAGCCCCGCTGATGGATGACTAAGGTCCCCAGAGAGAGAAAGTATCATGGCCCTAACTATGGCAAGGCTCTGACCTTGGGCAGAATATTAACTGAACCCATGCAGAAGACCTCACCAGGTAATGCTTACCCTGTCCTAGATTGTCTCAGAAGCTATACAGAATTCAGTCTTCTGGAGACCTCAGGACATCAGCTTAGAAGCCTGGAGAAACCGGTTATAACAATCACTGCTACTTTCAAGTAGAGAAGTAGGTTAAGTGATAGAACCAACGTAGACTCCACAGTCAGACTGCCTGGATTAGAATTCAGATTCCACCACTTGCTGGGGTGTTAGCCAGTGCGGGCTAGCCTGTGGTAACAGGTAGACCCCTGAAGGGGTAACAGCTCAGACAAAGTAGAAGTTTGTTTTCATCTATGTGAGTCTTCAAGAAGGCTGTTCCTGATTGCTGGGAGTGATTCAGGACCCAGACTCCTTCCACCCATGGCCCTGCTCTCCCCCAGGGCCTCCTCATTGTCCTCATCCAGCCAGCAACAGGCGCATGGGAGGAGTACGCCGGCTTCTAAAAATGGCACGCAGCTCTCCTATTGCATCAGCTGGTACTTCGTCCAGTGGCCGCTCTTAGTGCAAGAGGCTAGGAAATGTCAGGGTGGCTTTGTGTCCAGAAAGAAGAAACAGATTTTGGGTGAACATTGTCGGGACTAGCTATACCGCCTCAGGGGTGTTACTTAGCATGTCTGCCTCATTTGTCCTCATCTATAAAGTGGGGATTATAATATAACTCGCCTCAAAGAGTTTCTAGCCCAATTTAGGTGTCACCCTGAAAGCTCCTGAACAGTGTTCCATGTGGCCAGTAAGGGCTCTACAGATGTCAGCTACTGTCATCGTCATCAGCGTCTTCTTTGTTGCTAATTTCATCATTATCATGATTATTTGAAAACAACGTGGCTGTGATTTAAAGCTGCATCTTTTGACTCATAATCTAGAGAGAACTCTTCCTTTTCTTTTAGACTGCTGCTGCAGTCCCAAACATCTACATAAAATAATTCAATTCTGTTTTCCTCCTGAAATATAAATATTGTTTCTCTAAAAAATACAGATGAGACAATTTGGTCACAATAATTGGAAGCAACGGTTGGGTCTAATGCAAGCATGCTATCTAGCCTTATTTGATTTCAAAAGGAATATTTCAGGGCTTTTTCTTATTTTGAGATTTTTTTTATTTCAGTGAAAGACAGCATAGAAATGCCATGCTGGGGAGAAAATCCAACTAAAGGCTCATTGCTGCCTTGGTCTGTATTTTGAGGGGATAATATACATATTTAATTTTTTTTTCTAGTGAGTATCTCTCCCTACACATTCATTTATTCGGGACATATTAGAGCAGCCATGGAGCGCTTGCTCAATCATTCCCTGCCTTTCTAGCCTTGTGGCTAAAGAGATTATATCATTCCATTTTTAGTTAATTCTATTTCATTTGCTCGAGTACTGAGAAGGGTATCAGGAAATGAAATTTTCCTTCAGTGAATGAGCCGGACACATTTCAATCAGGTAAATAAAAATAGTAGGACAAATATCATCCCTCATGAACAGTGAGTTTTTCATTCAATTTTCATGTTCATCCTTGAGCTCCTTGACCGTCCATGTTGTTGTCTGTCTGCATATAAACTGGGGCTTTATGGTAAATGTACTGTGATGACCATGCATCCTTAGGCTGCCTGAGCATCTGGCCAATGGCCTGGGCTCGCTTATCATCTGAGCTCACCCGCTGGCTGGGCGAACCTGCAGGCTCAGCTGATCAGCCCAGCAAGGCAGTCTTTGCTGGAATGATGTGATCCTAGGTTTGAAGCATCAGCTTATTCTCACTGAGATGGGAAGCATTAAACCCGTCAATCTTGAAGTACAATCTGGTCATTTTGTTCACTTTCCATGTCGTGAAGGTAGAAAGAAAGGCTATTCATGCATTCTCTCCTCAAGAGACCACCTCTGTACTCAGGAAATTCCAGGAACAGAATCTTCCACGAAGGTGGGGAAGGAAAGAATGCTGTGAAGTGCGGGTCTGGAAAGCGCCCCGGACACCTCTCTGGGTGTGCCTCAGCTTCGGAGGTCTCTGGGAGGTGCACGAGGGAACTGTAGACAGAGTGATGTGACAGGGACTGTGAGCTGGCTGCCAACATCTGCTCCTCATTCTTCAAAAGTAATAGAATCGTAGCTGTGCACACGGCCGCCCAGCAAGACCGTGTTTCCCAGATGCTCCTGCAGTTAAGGGTGGCTACGCCACTGAGATGTCACCATGTGAGCAGCTGCGCCACGTTCCACCTCTGCGTCATCAAAGGGGCCTCTGCTGCCCTGCCTTTCCCTTCCCCACAGGGCAGTGGGTGTGCCAGTGGCTCAACTCTGACCATGCTGGCAGTGATGACGCCCAAAGGTCTGCCGCCCCAGTGAGGTCAGGGAACAGCAGCATTGCATCATCAGGGATCTGTTAGAAATGCAGACTCTCAGGTCCCACGCCAGACCTTCTAAAATGTAATCTGCATTTTCACAAAATCCCTTGGGGACTTCCTGTGCACACTGAAGCTGAAGGCACACTAGCCAGGAGATGGCAGGGCCATGACTTGGACCAACCTGAGTCTTCAGAGGAACAAAGCCAGCACACTGAGCTGCCACACTCACTTTGAAACAACTAGGTGAGAGAAAGAAAGTAAAAAGAAAAATTATTATGATTATTTTTTTAAATGTTTATTTTTGAGAGATTAAGAGAGAGAGACAGAGTGGAGTAGGGGAGGGGCAGAGAGAGAGGGAGACACAGAATCTGAAGCAGGTTCCAGGTTCTGAGCTGTCAGCACAGAGTCTGACGCGGGACTTGAACTCATGAACAGTGAGATCATGACCTGAGCCAAAGTCAGACGCTTCACCAACTGAGGCACCCAGGCGTCCCTATTATTATTATTGGTGGTGGTGTTGTTTAATTACAGTCATGTTATTTTGGAGTGTCTTTATTATGAGACTTAGATTTATCCTAATACAAAGAGTGTGTGACACTGTCCACAGAGTCTTATTTGTCAGACCTTAAATTAAGTTTCCCATGAGAGTTTCTATCCTTGGATCCATCTTAAACCCTTGCCATAAGCCTGTACTCTTATCAGCTCAAAAATCTACCAGGTGAGAGTTCAGGACCCAAAGACAGCTTCCGCTAGTAACTAGTGACCCTTGTCTCAGAAGATTTGGCCACTCGAAAATCATTAGCAAAGTCAGGAGCTGGAGAAAGAGAGTTCCTAATGAAAAGTCACTGTGGAGTCAAGACTGGAAGTCAAGAGAGGAGCTGCAGCAGACGGAATGAGAGCGACAGTCAAGAAAGGTCTGGGATGCTCATGGCTGCCTGGAGCACCTAACTCCCAACTCTATCTGAAACACTACCACCCTGAACCCCTCTCCTCCCGATGTCCGCTGGCTTGCTCAGAACACGTGGCCTTTGCCCTATCCATCTAAGCTCCAAAGCTGCTTTAAGATCAACATCTTATCTATGAAGGAAATCATAAAATTACATTCGTAAATGAGTTCCCACATGAATTCTAGCTCATTTACTTTTCAAATGACTCAGCACATATGACCCCATTGTCAATCTGACCACTTAATGCACCTCCACGCTGCCCCCCCTACTCTCCTCCCCATCACAGGCCTGCTCTACACACCCTGCACAAGACGTTTGCCATTCCTTTGGGACATTCCCTTCCCCTTTTCTTTGGCTCTACATGTGCTCTTTTCCTATAGCTTGAGTGCTCTGATTTCCAGAATAACAGCCTTTTCTTTACCTGGGGAGTTACTCTTCAAGACCAAATTTAATGCTTCTCTCTCCCAGAAGCCTTACCCCAGCTCCATCTTGTCATAAGACAGTATTTTAATTATTTTCTTCTTTTACTTTCAAATTATCTAGAAATATGTAGAAGGATAAATTTTGTACTTAAATTCACCTTTGAGAAACAAAACAAATGAGCAAAGGAAAAAAAGAAAAAGGAGACAAACCAAGAAATAGACTCTAGAGAACAAAATCATGGTTTTCAGAGGGGAGGTTGGGGGGTCGGGGAGAAGGGAATAGTTGATGGGATTAAGGAGGACACTTGTTATGATGAGCACCAGATGCCATATGGAATTTTTGAGTCACTATATGATACACCTGAAGCTAATATAATACTGTATGTTAACTATACTGGAATTAAAATAAAAGCATAATAAAAATAGATAAATTCACCTTTGAATTCTCCATGGCAAAGTCCAGCCACATAGAAGGTAAATGGCTGCTTGCCATATAAATTAATATTCTCTTCCATCCCATTCTCCTTGGGCCCCTTTATACTTAAGTAAGTTTCTTTTGTAAAATATATGTACACAGATTCCTGGATGTTTGCAAGCTTCCATGAACACTTTTAAAGAACCTATAAGCACTCAGAGGGCCCAAATAATTTGCAAACGGAAGGTACCAAAATAATGTTGATTGATCAATTGAATGAAAGGTTTCCTTTAAGGAGTGTTTAAATAGGAGTCTGCCAGTTTGCTCAAGTAAAATTTTGAATTTTCTGCTAGATTTAAAATATAGATCCATCTCAATTATATACATTTGTCAAAATTTTAATTTTCCTGTTGAGAATTTATTTTTTCTATTTTTTGAAACTTTGTTTTTCACTTGATCTTAGCCAAAAGGCCAAGAAGCGATGAAACTTTGTATTTCATAGACTCTTCCTAACACTTGGATTTACCTTCAGTATTCTCCTACTTTACCCTCAGTGCCCAGATTTTGGTTCTTAATACCATTCCCACCAAAATGAACCAGAACAGAAATGGCTGATTCCAGGTCTGAAACAGCAAGTGTATAAGATATCCTGTCATATCAAAGAGCAAGAGAGCTCTCAAAGACTTCTGGAGACATGTCGATAGGAATCAGGAAGCAACTTGAAGTGGCTTTCACTGGCCAAAGAGGGACAATTTGGACATTTATAAAATATGCATTTATGAGAAATGTGAATTTTAATGGTTTAAATAAGTCAATTAAGCTGTTTAAGAAAAACCCACTGATTTGTAATGATATGCCCAACCTTATAAAAAGGAAATAGGGACTCCCGGGTGGCTCAGTCAGTTAAGCATCCAACTCTTGGTTTTGGCTCAGGTCATGATCTCACAGTTAGTGAGTTCAAGCCCCACACTGGAATCCACACTGACAGTGCAGAGCCTGCTTGGAATTCTCTCTGTCTCTCTCTTTCTGTGTGTGTGTGTTTGTGTGTGTGTGTGTGTGTGTGTGTGTGTGTGTGTATGTGTCCCTCCTCTGCTCATGTTCTTTCTCAAAAATAAACAAATAAACTTAAAAATTTTTATAAAAAAAGAAAAAATTAAGAACCTCAGTGATTACCTCATTAATCATAAGACCTATGGAACCAATTCACTATTCTAAGAAACCATTTGAAAGGGAAAAAGTCAAGCATTTATTCTACGAGTTTCTGCATGAAGCATACTCCAGAGAATGTAACACTGGGCTTATGCTCCTTCCCATGTTGGCACAGCCTCACCTGCCCCGCAGCTTGCCCTCCTTCAGGGGGCATCCCCACCACTACCATAGTGCCTGCTCTAACACAGCTTCTGTCTCAGCCTCCCCTGAGGGAAGAGCTGGGCTCTGACCAGGTGAGGCCATATCTTCTGCTGAGGGGCACCAACGGCTTGAGTGCCCCGTTCAACCTGAGAGCATGAGCATCAAGATGCCCCCTCCTCCATCTGCTTCTGGGCCCGGATACAGCGTTAAACACTAATGCATGGGGCCTGGTTTCCCCAAACACTGCCCGGGTGGTTTGATAGCTCAGCTTTGATGGTTAGAGGTGTTGACAGCTCTTGAAGTGAACTTTGAGTTTTGACCAAAGAGAGATATGATATGGGAAATCACCAGCAAATAGATTTGCCTCCTCTCCTCCCTTATGGACTGTTCTACGAGGTAGTGTTTCACACCCTTGGAAAATGTCCTATGTGACCAAACAACCAATTGTGTATCTCTGGGAGGCTATACCAGCTCAGTAACATGCCTCTTTGCATTTGCTTTTCCTTCTTTCTTGCGTTGCTTCCATTTTTCTTTCACTCTTGCTGTCCTTGAATTGCATCTCCCAATAAAACTTTAGCATGCAAACTTTGCCTCAAACTTTGGTTTCTAGGGAACTTAGTTAATTCATAGTGTGACCAAATGGATGAAGGAGCAAAAATAAAATTGGCATTCTGTAATTTAATACATGACAAAGACATGATAGAACTAGAATACCACCATTTTGCAATCTATTATACAATAATGAGATGTTTTATAGCTATCAATGACTGATGATGCTATGTTTCTTAAAAATCCATAAACTTATGATATGCTCATCCTCCTGAAAAAAATTAAAGGCCCTAATGGAAGCAGACAGAGAAGTGTACAGTCTTCTTTTTGTGGTGAGAGAAAGGGTCTTTCTCCTCCCAAAGGTTTGTGTGACCTCTAAGGTCTTATCACCTGTGCCTTTCATACCTGAGAGTCACTCCTCCTTTAACCCGACACCATAGCCTGACATACTTCAGCCTAAACAGCCTACAGCCTAGCCGTACTACAAATACAACCTGCACTTTTAAAAATCTTACTTGTGTGTGTGTGTGTGTGTGTGTGTGTGAGAGAGAGAGAGAGAGAGAGAGAGAGCGAGAGAGAGAGCGAGCACAAGTAGGGGAGAGGCAGACAGAAAAAGAGACAAATCCCAAGCAGGCTCTGTGCCATCGCCATCAGCGCAGAGCCCTACACGGGGCTCAAACTCACAAACTGTGAGATCATGACCTAAACCAAGATCAAGAGTCAGATGCTTAATTGACTGAGCCACCCAGGTGCCCTCAACCTGCGCTTTCTCAACACAACACCTTTCATTATATCCATCTTTTGACCATTGTTGAAAATGCCACACAAACTGCCAACTTGAAATGAATACAGAAGGACTGGGAAGGGAGAAGCATTGCACAGACCAAAGATATGTGCACAAGGTTGGCCCAAGTCTATGCCAGTGATGACAAAATTGAAAATAAACTTTCCTCCATCAAGATTTCTTGAATATTTACCAGAAAGAAGTTATTTTTTCCTCCCATTAGTTTCTAAACCATGTGTTTTGTAACTTTTGCAAGCCAATTAGTATTTCCATCCTTTTCAAACTTAAGTTTGTACCCACATTGACAATGGACCAAGATTTAGACAAAACCATACAGTAAATATGAGACCTCTCCTGAGTTGTCAATTTTACTTAAGTCTTTGAGAGGTTAAACAAAAATTTACATAGTGTTTTGATGTGAAATGTGGCTACATATACATGAGAGTGCATACTTTGCATAATTCTTTCAGATAAAATATGTAGCAGACAGCTTTAAATTTGTTCCTAAGCTTTCCGGAGCTACATGCCTGGTATAAGGTAGAGAGGATGTAGATGTCTCTGGTTTAGGAAGGCCTTGGGGATTCTGAAGGCGTCACACACCCTCACTGCCATTACTACATAGAGCTTGAAGTTTTTTGAAAATGGGTGGTTACTTTTATAAGGAGACAAGAAGCCCACTGGAAGGAAAAGATTGAGACTTCAGTCCTATTTCTTTTTCAAGGTTCAAGATTTATTAGGGATGTCCCTAATAAAATCTGAGTGGCAGGGGAGAGCTACAAGTCTCCTGCAGGACAGCACTATAAAGACAGGAGTGGCTTCTGCACTAAGTGTCAGAGGTCCTCCTTGAGACATCAGTTTGATCTTCAGATCCCAACTAGTAAGGTGCCTTGGAAAAAACAAGTGAGTACAATAAAAGACATCATAAATTCTTCTGCCAATGTCAACTCCAGAGTACAGTTCTTTATAAAATGAAAAGGTTGGTGGGGAACACTGAAGGTCTGAGTGAGTCTTCATTACTGTCCTGCTGCAAGTTCATTCTATATTCTTGCTGTAGGAGAGTCATGTATGTCTATTTAAAGTCTGATACATGGTCAAACAAAGGTATTGCCTTGAAAAGGAAGAAGTAGAAGACTATGACGATAGTAGCAGAGATTTTTAAAAATTATGTTAACTGCACTTTCCAACCCACTTACTTCTTCTTTGTCCTGAACACAAGCAGCACCCCTAGTTACCATCTTTGTATTTAGCTGCAGAAGATCAATGATGATGATGATGATCATAAAAATAGATAACATAGATATGTGTGTATACGTATGACACACACATTGTGCTCTTATATGTTTCTCATTTGAGATTAGTTAAAATTACAATTCTTGGGGGCAAAACACCTCTTCCAGTATTTTTCTCCTTATGCTCCAGAGCATGTAAAGTAGGCTTCTACACACTGTGGGTGGACACTCAAGTAAATTTATGAACTAATTGATGAAGTTACTGCAGAGAATGTCCTCATTTGCTTTTCTCTTCCAGGAAATAAGAATTTGATTTTTATGAATACCGATAAAAAGCTGCTTCTCTGGGTTTCAAAACATTATTTCCTTCACTAACACATTCATATTCTCAAAACATAATTCTCCATATTCAATGAGAAGAAATCAGTGGTAAAAGTTTAAGAGATTACATCTTATTGAATGAAACAATTCTTTTATGCAGGAATTCAATTTTGCCATAAAAGTTAGAAAAGACTTCAATCTATGTCAATACAGAGTTGAATACAATTTAACATTTTTTGTGTTGATGTAGGCATGATCGGAATTCAAGGCATGCTTTAATTTCCTTGGAGTATAGAGAATACAGGAATAGGGAGCAAGATGTGCCCTGCCTAGAAATAAACAAATATATATAAAATACATGTGCACGGTGTATGCTGGGCTTTTCAAGGAAAATTGTTGGTTTAGGTAGCATGGTCTTTCATTGCAGAGCAACTCTCTTCAGGCCAGTGTTCACAGAATCACAAGCTTGTGCCAAAACATTTTGTTTCATGAAGCACTTTGGACCTTGGCCATAATGAGGATTTGTGAATCTGACAAGGTCAGTAAAGGTTATCAATAAAGACCCAGAGTCTACCAATCAATCCTAGCCTACTGAGTTAGAGGACTGCTATAATAAGAGTACCAGCATCAGCAGAATTACAACCAACAAAGAAAAATAATGACTTTCTCAATCTGAGTGCAGAAAGTAGCCAGCTTATTAACAGGCAACAACAGAACCAGCCTGCATGGACTGTGATTTCTAAGACTTCTCAGAAATGCCCAATTTGTTTTATTCTTTATTTCTTACTATGAGATTCACAGTATAAATTAATGTCTTTGGGCTTTTGCTATCAACTTTTCCCCTTATTATTCCTATTCTCATAATGTAATTCCAATTCCTAGCTATAATAAGAAAAATAACGTATGTCCTATAAGTTATTATTTGTCATGATAACCAGCCAAAGAGACGAAATGAAATCAACACTCACCGATCTGCCCTACTCCTCTAATGAATATTTAAATATACATTGTAGATTTCATACTGTATTAAAATTATAAAACTTATCACATCTATTTTTTCTTAGCAGATAAAAATAAACCAATTAATATGAAAAATCCACAGCTAACATCTTCCTCAATGGGGAAAAAGCAAGAGTCTTTCACCTAAGGTTAGGAACAAGACAAGAATGTCCACTCTCACCACTTCTATTCAACATAGTACTGGAAGTCCTAGCCACAGCAATCAGACAACAAAAAGAAATCAAAGGCATCCAAATTGGTAAGGAGGAAGTAAAACTTCCACTATTTGCAAATGATATGCTACCATGCATAGAAAAAACCCAAATGACTTCATCAAAAAATGGCTAGAACTGAAAAATGAATTCAGTAAAGGCTCAGGATACAAAATCAATGTACAGAAATCTGTTGCATTTCTATAAACCAATAATAAAGCATCAGTAAAGGAAATTAAGAAAACAATCCCATTAACAATTGCATCAAAAATAAGAAGCTACCTATGAATAAACCTAACCAAAGAGATGAAAGGCCTGTACTCTGAAAACTATAAAACACTGATGAAAGAAATTGAAGACGACACAAAGAAATGGAAAGGCATTCCACACTCATGGATTAGAAGACAAATATTGTTAAAATGTCTATACTACCCAAAGCAATCTACGCATGTAATGCAATTCCTATCAAAACACCAACACATATTTCAAAGAACAAAAAAGAAAATCCTAAAATTTGTGTGGCAGTGCCTGTCTAGCTCAGCTGGGCCTTGACCTCAGGGTTGTGAGCTGAAGTTCCAGGTTGGGTATAGAAATTACTTCAAAACAAAGTCTTTTTTTAAGTGTTAAAATCTGAGGAGACAAGATGCCAGAGAAATAGGGAGTTCCATACTTCCATCTGTATCTCTTAAACAAAGAAGGGCTGAAACCAAAGGATGATGAACTGCAAGAGTCTGGGAGGAAAAAAGACAGAGTCCACTAAGAAGACAGCCTCATAGGGCTACCTCAAGAAACAAGCCAAAGTACACATGGTGGAGAGTCCCAAATATCACTAGGAGTCAGGAAATAAAATAACCAAAGGCACAACAAGAGAGACCAAGAGACACCACTAAAAGAACACTTCATGAATGGACAGGCCCTAGACAGTCAATGAGCCTCTTAATACATCAGCACTCACGGGTGCAGAGCACATAATGAGCTTTAAAAATGTACGAGACAAAAAGCTAGCCAAAATGATGAAATGGAAGAACTCTCCTCTAAAGAACTTCCAACAAGGAGTCAGAGCTAAAGAATTGATCAAAACAGACATAAGCAACATAACTGACCAATAATTTAGAATAATAGAAAATTAATCGCTGGGCTTGAAAAAGGCATGGAAAACACCAGAGAAGCTATTGCAACAAAGATTATGGACCTTAAAAATAGTTGTGATGAATCAAAAAATGCTATAAATGAGGTGCATAATAAAATGAAGATGGCCACTGCACAGATTGAAGATGCAGAGATGAGAAAAAGAGAGATAAATTGATCCAGGAGCATGAAAGGAGAATTTGAGAACTGAGTGATGCAATCAAACAGAACAATATCCATATCAGAGAAATTCCAGAAGAAGAAGAGGAGGAGGAGGAGGAGGAGGAGAGAGAGAAAGGGGCTAAAGGGGTACTTGAACAAATTATAGCTGAGAACTTTCCTAATCTGGGGAAGGAAACAAACCGAAATCCAAGAGGCATGTAGAGATCTCCCCTCAGACATTACTTGAATCGATCTTCTGCAAAACATATCATAGTGAAACTGGGAAAATATAAAAATAAAGAAAGAATTCTGAAATCAGCTAGGGATGAAAGGGCCAAACATACAAAGGGAGACCTATCAGGGTGGTTGCAGACCTATGTACTGAAACTTGGCAGGCCAGAAAGGAATGGCAGGAATACTTCAATGTGATGAATAGAAAAATATACAGCCAAGAATCCTTTACCCAGCAAGCTTATCATTCAGAATAGAAGGAGAAATAAAGATTTTCCCAAATAAAAATGGAAGGAATTTATCACCACTAAACCACCCCTACAAGAAATCCTAAGGGGGACTCTATAAGGGAAATGTTGCAAGGAACACAAAGTACCAGAGACACCATTCCAAGCATGAATCCTACAGAGAACACAATGACTCTAAACCCATATTTTGTTTTCAATAATAACACTGAATATAAATGGACTGAATGCTCCAATAAAAAGACATAGGGTATCAGAATGGATTTTAAAAAAACCAAAATCCATCTATTTGCTGTCTATAAGAGACTCATTTTAGACCTGAAGACATCTTCAGATCGAAAGTAAGGGGATGGAGAAATATCTATCATGCTACTGGAAAATAAAGAAAGCTGGAGTAGCCATACTTATATTGGACAAACTGGACTTTAAAATAAAGGCAGTAAAAAGAGTTGAAGAAGAACATTATATAATAATGACAGAGTCGCTCCATCAGGAAAAGCTAACAATTAAAACATCTTGCACCGAATTCAGAGCATCCAAATACATAAAACAGTTAATCACAAACAGAAACAATCTTATTGATAAAAATGTGCTTGGAGCAGGGGACTTTAATACTTCACTACAGCAATGGATAGATCAACTAGACAGAAAATCACTAAGGAAACAATGGACCTAAATAACACATCGGACCAGATGGATCTGACAGATATATTTAGAACTCTACATCCTGAGGTTGGGGAATTCACTTTCTTCTTGAGTGCACATGGCACATTCTCTAAGAAAGATCACATAGTGGGACATAAAGCAGCCCTCAATAAAAACAAAAAAGTTAAGATCAAACCATTCACACTTTTGGATCACAATGCTATGAAACTTGAAATCAATCACAGGAAAAAGTCTGAAAAATTTCCAAAAACATGGAGGTTAAAGAACACCCTACCACAGAACAAATGGGCCAATCATACAATAAGAGAAGGAATTTAAAAATATATGGAAACAAATGAATATAAAAATACAACAATCCAAACTCTCTGGGATGCAGCTAAGGCAGTCTTAAAAGGAAAGTACATTGCAATCCAGGCCTATTTCAAGAAACTAGAAAAAGCGCAAATACAAAATCTAACAGTGCACCTAAAGGAACTAGAAGGAGAGCAGCAAGAGCACCCCAACCCCAGCAGAAGAACAGAAATAATAAAGATCAGGGCAGAAATAAACAACATAGAATAAAAAAAAAAAAAACAGTTGAACAGATCAATGAAACCAAGAGTTGGTTTTTTGAAAAAATAAACAAAATTTATAAACCTCTAGACAGGCTTCTCAAAAAGAAAAGAGGGATCACTAAGTAAAAAGGAGATTAAAAGAGGGAGACTAAATAAAAAATTAAAATGGATTTATTACAACCAATCCCTCAGAAACACAAGCAATTACAGGGAATACTATGAAAAAGCATATGCCAACATACTGGACAACCTAGAAGATACGGACAAATTCCCAAACACACACACACACACTATCAAACTTCAATTAGCAATAATCGCACCTCGGATAAACCTCATTGGCTACGATACTGCCACTGCACAAAGCTCACACTATCAAACTTTAAATGGGAAGAGATAGAAAATTTAAATAGACCTACAACTAGTGAAGAAATTGAATCAGTTATCAAAAACTCTCCCTAAAAATAAGAGCCCTGGATCTGATGGCTTCCCTGGGGAATTCTACCAGACATTTAAATCAGAGTTAATACCCATTCTTCTCAAGCTATTCCAAAAAATAGAAATGGAAGGAAAACTTCTGGACTCATTCTATGAAGCCAGAATTACTTTGATTCCCAAACCAGACAGAGACCCAGGAAAAAATTAGAACTACAGGCCAATAGCTTTGATGAATAGGGATGCAAAAATACTCAACAAGAT